>NC_085961.1:28975109-29288234 GCF_910591565.1 Cydia splendana
ACAATTGTACATCGATAAACGCCAAACGAAAAGTAAAAATCTCAACGATGTGAATTATTTTTAACGTTTTCCATCAACAATTGTCATCTTGACTAGGCATTCAGATACAACGCTACGTAGCGTATACATGGTCGTCCATCCAAGGCACGTAATATTCAACATTGGTGTGCACTTCGAGTACGCCTCTGCGCGCGCAGTCTGAGACAAAGGACATGAACTCACAAACAGTGCCTCTCCGTCCTTACGGCTTTAAAGGGGATCACTAATTAGTGACTATCAATTTCGATTCCTGCTAGCGACACTGATTACTCCGGGTATGAAGTTACTCCTTTACATTGAATGGGAGCTGCTACGTAGCGTACACGTGAGCGTATATCCAAGGCACGTAGTGTTCCACGTTGGTGTACACGTCGGGTACTCCTGTGCGCGCGCAGCCTGAACCGAAGGATGTGAGCCCGCGCAGCTCCCATCGGCTACCTGTCCGGCATTGAAGTGGACCGCCGCTATCGCCCTGAAAAGATAATGTATACATTTCAATTTTCAAATATGTAATATATTTGTTAAAGTACAAATGTAGTGCATAATTATTTTCCATCGTATTTTCCGCGGAAACGCGCGAACGTGTCTTGCTATTTCAGTCTGTCTCGTATCGGTACAACAAGTACTGAGGTTGACGGAATTAAGTAACATGACAAATAGGAACGTTTCTAAGAAAATAAGATGGAAAACAATTATGCACTACATCTGTAATGACTATGTGCGCGAAGAATTTCGTACATTGACTCGGGATTTCCTATCTCTATTTCCTATCAACAAGCGGTAATAGTTATCTAATAAGCATGTACATAGTTATCGAATATTCTAATCTAGGTATGTCATGACAGAATTGAAAGTATTAGTCACGGGATATACTCATCAAGTTGTCTTAAACAAATATTCGAAGCCTTATCTTGATTTAAGGCTTGATGTTATGCTTAGATGGGAGATAATAACACATAGTATACATATTATAAACAGTAAGTTAAGTCGTCTAAGTTACGTTTCTTTTCAAAAGTGCTCCAATTTTTTTTCATCTTTGCTATCAATCTACTCTATGAGTCTATGCTATCGGCTACCTTGTGCTATATTTAAAAAAGTTTTGAATGTCATATAGGTACTGCTGTTTTACCTTACTTTACTATTTTGCTTACTGTTAGTTACTAGGCTTCATGGGAATGACGCTCTGTTGGTGTTAGGGGCTGTTCATAAATTACGTCATCTATTTTTGACGATATTTAAACCCCCCTAAAATCATCCAAAAATCATGCTTCCAAAGACCCCGTTTCCTTCTACGTTATGCTACCATCATCCGATGTCCAGACCAGAAAATCTTAAAGCGAAAAAGGCAGACTTAATGCCATAGGGCAATCCCTAGTAGCTGTTTTTCTCGTAGGCTCCATCCAACATCCGATATCGGAGAGGCACTCATAGTTAGCTATATGTACAATAATTATATTTTTACAGTGCTCTAGATACTAACAGATGAACTGAAGTTAAGGTACTGTTAATATGCTGAGACTGTGGTCTATAAGATATTAAGAACTATCGTCTGATTCGTCTGGTATATTTTAATTGTCTTCTTATATTCATTAATAGACGTCCTTGATTTTAACATTGGAAAGTTAATTGGACACTTTCGCTTCACCGAAACGGTGTTTATTTTCTCGTTTTTTTTTATCGATGACGCAATGCTTGGAAATAGGCATAGGTTTTTAGGATCAGTAAATGCAAGTTTTTACTTAATGCTTAAGGTTTTGTATACAGGCTGTAATCGTTAAGTGTACCAGTTGTCGCGAATTTACGCGATTCCATATAAAAGGTGAGTGACAACCTTTAGCATGAGATTTTGACGTTGGTAACACTGTATAGACAATTTTGGCGGGAGAGAGAAGATAACTTGACATTCTAATTTGACAGAAAAAAGGAACGCGTTCCAAGCGACTTATTAGTTAGATAGAAGAAATTTAAGAAGAAGCTGTTATTGCTGTGTTTACAGATTACATATTGTAAGAGTATAGCCAGAAGATCACCCTGGTGAGTGTTTATATTAGTATGACGAGAGAAATACGTTGAGAGGTTATGTAAAAGTAAGAACTAAGTATGGTGGAACGGGAAGGTCTATTGGGGAAGGTGGTAGGACCTCCAGGGACCTGCGGGTCCCACAGAATAAGGTGAGAGTAGAGAAATCGTTGTGGCAATGGCTCTGATCACTTTAGAGAGGAATATACCACAGCGTGGCTCTCGATCAGAATCATGGTGCCATCAACGACTCTCACTGATTGCATTTAGTAAGTTTATGAAAGCTATGAACCTCTCAACGTGAGTCACTTAACTACTTGTCGCTTATATGTACAATAGGAAAATCATGAAACTTGAATATGACAGGTTATATGTAATCATTCATTATAGGTACATAATATATTACAAGTGGCGACAAAATGGTGGAGATGCTGGGATGCTATTTTGCAAATACTTAGAGAGTAAATTATATGAAATTGGAATCTGATTTATCAATCTAAGAACTCAGAGTTTCAGTAGCAACCTTGAGTCCTTGTAGAGGATATGCTATAGTATTAATTATAACTAAGAGCCTTGTATTAGGCATAGAGAAACAAGAACCCTGGGGATGGGCATGCTAATGTATTTGCAATTAAGAACCTTGTAATAGGCATAGTAACATGGATGAGTCTTCATAGAGTAGAAGGCAAGTATTATACAAGAACCTTGTAACAGGTACTGCTGTGGCATTAGCATTTATGAGTCCTCATAGAGTAGAGGTCATACTTTTGATAAAGAACCTTGTAGTAGGTACTGCTGTGGCATCAGCATTTATGAGTCCTCATAGAGTAGAGGTCATACTTTTGATAAAGAACCTTGTAGTAGGTACTGCTGTGGCATCAGCGTTTATGAGTCCTCATAGAGTAGAGGTCATACTATAGAAAATAAACGTTAAAAGTACTAATCAATTATAATGAGCCTTCATAGAGTAGAAGGCATGGTGTTGAACAAGAACCTTGTATTAGGTACTGCTAAAGTATTGGCATGGACAAGTCCTAGTAAAGGGTATAAAATAGAAGTAATAAAATATTATTTGTTTAGAGGTTGAAACAAACGTATACTGTAATGAAATAAAATTAAAATGTCAAGTACACCTAGCTGTAAAGCGAGCCAAACACCAAACAGCTAAAGGTTTTTACAAATAAAGATAAGTGTGTGGTTCTATTTCTCTCTCTTTCTCTCTCTCTCTCTCTCTCTCTCTCAGACGTACTCCAATATTTTCCACCAAAAGATTGTATTTGTAAATCTATTTTGAAAGTTTGCAAGGTAGAAGTTGTGTATTGAGATTTATTAAGTAAGGAAGGATACAAATAAACGGTATACCTGTGTTTTATTTAGTTTTAAGTTATATTTAAGTAACTATCGATATGACTGTCAATCGATAATCGATTGATTCGCCATTACTTTGTGAATAACGCAATACTGAAAATGAAATAATCGATTGAATCGCTTCACTAATCGATAGTGAAGTTTGTAGTGGCAACACTAGAAAGTTTGTTGTCTATGTACAGTTTCTAAAAATGTCAAACTAAGATCGCTTCTCTTATTGGATAAAATAAACTAAAACTTTTCTTATTGGACGTTATCTACTTTGATTTCTAGCGGAATATTGAGAATGTAATTGCAAACTAACTTGTTTGTTTGTTTGTGCTTTGCAAAAGAAATAACACATTTTCTCCGCCATTACCGGTAAAGTTTCGAAAGTTGAAAAGTTGTGTGATAAAGAAGAAGAATCTGCGTTAAACACGTCAAATACAGCAATATATACAGGACGGCAGCCGATACATTAGCCATTATTGTTACATATTGCCTTTAAGACACCTTACGAAGGTACGTAGCGAAAAAGTTGTTGACTAATATTATGATGTTAGTAGTTGCAATTAGAACTAGAGAAGAAGTATTTTACTCTTTCTGTGTGAGTATTATTATTCTTATCAGACGATATTCTAGTTTATATCGTGTACGAAATAGTTGTTTTTTAAATAAAGAATGCGAACTTTATAGCATACAAGTACAAGCCATTTGCTTTGCGTTATTTACAGGTTAATACTACAACAAAATATACTATCATAATTATATATGTTAGTCGAAAAAAGGGTAGTAAAATGGAGCAATTCTTGCGAGAACGATTAGAACTAAGAAGAATAAAGCTCGAAGAAGATGTAAAGAGCTCTGAAGAGTTAATTTCCTTATTTAAAGCGGGAAATGCGATACCGGAACAGGATGTTATTAAGATACGATTGAAGCTAAAACAATCTCTAAATAACATACAAAATGATGTGGACAACTATATTAAAACCAACTCTGAGGACACAGGGGTGCTACGCATATGCCTTGAACAGCAAGTTAAGGCCGAAGATCAATTAATTGAACTTGACTTGTTAAATTCAAGAGAGAATAAAAACATACCGACTGTTAAGCTACCCAAATTAGAACTCATGAAATTTAATGGTGATATTTTAAAGTGGACCGAGTTCTGGGACCGTTTTATGGCCAATGTCCATTCCCAGAATCTGAAAGATTCTGAAAAACTGGCGTATCTGCACAGCTTAGTTCAAGACGATGCTAGGGAGGCCATTCAAGGCCTGGCAATAACAAACTCTAATTACAAAGTAGCGGTGACTACGCTACAAAACCGATATGGGAATGAACAAAAGGTAATAGATTCCCATTACGAAGCTCTCAATAAGATTAAACGATGTAACTACACCTCTGAAGATTGTCGAAAGAATTTAAATAACATTGAAACCCATTTACGAGTATTGTCATCTTTAGGTGAGAATATTGAGAGCAATTTCCTAAGGAGCCTTATTATCGATAAATTCCCGGACAAGGTGATATACGAATTAAACCTGCTATCAGCCAACGATCAGACAATAACAAGTATAAGAAATACTTTGGATGCCATTGTAGTAGCATTAGAAAAGTCCAAGGTAAAGGAACCTGTTCAAAAGGAAACACCTGCTGCTACTACCGATGCATTCATATCAATTGATAGTAGACCTAAATACCACAGACGGAAAAGGATATCAGGCTTCACACCCCGTAATAGACTGTCATCTGAGTCAAGAAACTACAATAAAAAACGAAATGCTACTCCTATGAATGATAAAGGTGTTAAGAAACCAAAACTAAGTTGTATTTTTTGCTCTGGACCACATTTTAATGATGAGTGTACCTCTGAGAAGACAATTGAAGACAGGAAAAAGAAGTTAGTCAACCGCTGTTTTATTTGTTTAAAGTTGGGACATCGTGTACCTGAATGCAAGAGACGCAAGCAATGTTTCCATTGCAAAGGCAACAAGCACAATCGTGCCTTATGCCCAAAAAGAGAACCTGCAGACTGCAACAGCGCAGGTGACTCACAAAAACAAAAGACTAACATGTAGACTGCTTCTTGACTGCGGAAGTCAAAGAAGTTATATTACTACCGGATTGGCAAAAACCCTGGATTTGACTTCATATAATGTGGACTCCTTACTGATCTTTACCTTTGGAGCAGAGAAACCTACTGAGACCTTGAGCCCTTGCACGGACATTGTAATCAACACAAAACGAGGAGTAGAAAGAAATATCCATGTTAACATCGTCCCTCGTATTACTAATAGGATACCTATACAAAATATTCCTGAGACAAACTTAGTTGATGTACTGGCAGACAGTGGCTCACAAGGAAGTGAAGTAATAAATATGCTCATTGGTAATGATTATTACTTTTCCTTTATTAGGAATAATATTATACAAGTTGATAGTGATCTATACCTAGTAGACACAGATTTTGGATGGGTAATATCTGGTCGCCTCAGTACTGATAATCAAGAAGACGACAATACTTTGACAGTTGTAACCTACCATCAAAGCAATAGAGGCTGTAAGTGTTTTACAGAACCCGATCTACCCCTAAGACAGTCTGATGTGAAATTCCTGTGGAGTCTGGAGAACATTGGAATAACTGATTCAGTAAAGGCCACCAGAGAGGAAATTGCAGTTCAACACTTTAATGACACTGTTGTGTATGAAGGAGGTCGTTATTATGTGAAGTGGCCATGGACAACATATCCACCAGATGTGCCTACTAACTATGGCCTAGCATATGGCAGGCTCAAAGGATTAGTGCAACGACTGGATAAGCCTACACTACAAGAATATAACGAGATACTGATGGAACAACTTAAGGCTGATATAATAGAAGTTGTTCAAGTAGACTCAAATGTCCAATGCCAGTCTGTGCCTCCAGTTAACTACCTTCCGCATCACATTATCAAGCAGAGTGCCAAGCGTGGGCGTATTGTGTATGACGGCTCAGCAAGATTAAAGGATCAGCAAAGCCTTAATGAGTGCTTATATAGAGGACCTTGCATGCTTCAAGATCTGACGGCTCTGCTCTTGAACTTTAGAGTTTATAAAATAGGTATTATAGCAGACGTCGAAAAGGCTTTCTTACAAATCGGCCTACAGGAAGAAGATAGAGACGTGACAAGGTTCTTATGGCTGAAGGATATTAACAAACCATTGTCCGATGAAAACATACTGCACTTAAGATTTTGTAGAATGCCTTTCGGGATTATTTCGAGTCCTTTCTTACTGACGGCTACCATACGTTACCACATTTCACAGAAGAATAGTGAGTTGCTCAAAAAGGTAGCGAACAAGTGTTATGTTGATAATGTTGTGACTGGCACTAACACTTCAGAAGAGGCCGTCCAATTATATGATAAAACCCGAAGAACATTTGAAGAACTCTCAATGAACCTAAGAGACTGGACATCAAACGATGAATCTTTTATAAAGGCTGTACCGGAACAATATAGAGCAAAAGAGACAAACGAAATAAAAGTTCTAGGCCTGCTGTGGAATAAAAAGGAAGATATGCTTACATTGAACATAAATAAAGAAGTTTTTACCGATGGATCCTCAGATGAAGTGACAAAAAGGGAAGTCCTAAGAATATTGGCATCAGTATATGACCCATGTGGCATAGTCTCCCCATTACTCGTGCCAATCAAACTGTTTCTACAGGAATTATGGAGAAATGACTATAAATGGGACTCACCACTGTCACAAGAGCTATTACAAAAGTGGAAGAAAATTGAAAGCAACCTAGGTGATATAAAAGATGTTAAAATACCACGATATGTAGAAGCCAATGTCAGTGAAGGATCTGAAAATGAATTACATTGCTTTGCAGATGCTGCAAAAGACTCTTACGCAGCAGTAGTATATTTAAGATCAAGCAATGGTTCCGAAGTAAAGACATCCTTTTTATTATCAAAAAGTAGAGTTGCACCATTGGAAAAGAAAAATAAAAATGGGAAGAAGAATGAAAGAAAACTGACTATTCCACAACTGGAACTACTTGGTTGTGTAATCGGAAATCGTTTATTGACATACCTGAAAGAGACCATAGAGTTACCCATTGATAGGCAATACTTATGGACAGACAGTTTAGTGGTTCTCAACTGGATTCACTCGAATAAGCTTCTACCACCTTTCATAGCCAACAGAATAGAAGAGATAAAGAGAAATGTTGGCCTAGAGACATGCTATGTAAATACTAAAGAGAATCCAGCTGATATTGCAACCCGACCTGAGCTGTGGGTGCAGAAGAAAAATGTATGGTTAGAAGGACCATCTTTCTTGGCTAAAAGAAAGAATGAATGGCCAAAAGATATCCACCTCGCTAGCCACCAAAACCTGGCTTCTTTTCCTGCTGTAGTGGAGGGTCTGAAGGAACAGTCTTCAAATAATAATGTACCTGTAGAACCTTCAGATAATGACATGCCTGTAGAATCGTCAGATAATGACATACAGGTAGAACTTTCACAGAATTACATACCTGTGGAACCTGTTAATGATGATGATCCAAGGCCCGACCAGTATGAAGTAAGATCTCAGGTTCAGGAGATAAAAAACCTGCAACAAAGATTCTTTCCTGATGAAATAAAAGGCAAACTGACAAGCCTCAGTAGAAATCTTGGGCTATTTACAGATGTTGACGGATTGTTGAGATGCAAGGGACGAATGATGCATGCTAATTGGTCATACGACATGAGATATCCGATTCTATTGCCTAGAGACTGCGAAATCACTAAGAAAGTGGTACAAGAAATACATGAGAAGAATTACCACGTAGGAGCACCTCATACTCTCGACCTAGTTCGCCAGAAATTCTGGATTCCAAAAGGAAGACCAGTAGTGGAGAGAATACTAAGAAAATGTATTCAATGTGTAAAGCACGGAGGAGGCCCATACCCACTGCCTCCAACACCGGCCTTACCGGTAGAACGTGCCAATTATAGCAAGCCATTCACTTATACTGGAATTGATTATTTTGGACCTGTCTACGTGGATACTGAGAATGGACAGCAAAAGAGATGGATATGTCTTATGACGTGCCTAGCAGTGAGAGCCATACACATGGAAGTCGTTAAGAACTTGACTGCAGATGAATGTATTATGGCATTGAGGAGGTTTATGGCTACAAGAGGTGTACCACTAGCAATAGTTTCAGACAATGCACTGTACTTTAAGTTAAGCTCTGAAATACTGAAGAGTGAACACTGCGTCAAGAATAACATCAAATGGAAGTTTATTCCCCAACTAGCGCCATGGCATGGTGCCTTCTATGAAAGACTAGTGGGGTTAGTGAAACATTGTATGAAAAGAACTTTGGAAAAACTGTTGCTGAATGACACACAAATTCTTACTGTCATTAAAGAGATTGAGGCTGTTGTTAACAGTCGGCCTCTGACACGAGTAGGCCCTGACATGGATATAGTTCTTAGACCATGTGACTTTCTATCTCTAGGGCGTTGTCTAAATTTGGAGATATCAGAGAATTATATACCTGACCAAACTGACACTCAAGTGAAACAGAATGTGTTAGACAGTTGGAAAAGAGGTCAGAACATGTTGAATCATTTCAAGAACATGTTTATAAACCAATATTTGATGAGTTTAAGAGAAAGGTATCAACACAGTCACAAACAACCAAGAGTAAAATCGCACAAAGAGCCAAGTGTTGGTGATTTAGTTCAAATTAAAGGCGAAAATAGCAACAGAAACAACTGGAGGGTTGGCAAGATTGTCCAATTGATAAGAAGTCCTGATGGATACTGTAGAGTAGCACACGTTAAAGTAAGAGACAGTATCTTCAAACGGTCGATTGGACACCTATATCCTTTAGAACTTGAACATCTACCTTCGGTACCGGGACAAGTTGAAACTACCAAAGACAGTGAACCCCGAGAAAGAGTTCGAGGCTCTACTCCAAGTGAGTCCGACACAAGTCGAACAATTGAAGTACCAAAAGAAAATGAGCAAATTGAGATTGTAAAGGAGAGCCAAGGGAGTTCGGAGGTAATACCTATCCAACCTATAGAAGAAGAGAGAGGGATTAATGATGATAGTCTTAATGAGAGAGAATCCACAACACCACCACAACCAGTACAAAGAGACACTAATGAGATTCCTCACCCAGGGGAAGATGTAAGCCATGAGTCCGAGGTAGTCATGCAAGATGAGAATCAGCCACGAGAGGAGGTAGTGAGACGAGCCGCAGCGATACGAGCACGAGAAAAGATCGCAGAGTGGACTCGTCAACTTTTCGCTATTCTTTAAACAAGCCTCGTCGTTGCGAGTGTCGCGAATTTACGCGATTCCATATAAAAGGTGAGTGACAACCTTTAGCATGAGATTTTGACGTTGGTAACACTGTATAGACAATTTTGGCGGGAGAGAGAAGATAACTTGACATTCTAATTTGACAGAAAAAAGGAACGCGTTCCAAGCGACTTATTAGTTAGATAGAAGAAATTTAAGAAGAAGCTGTTATTGCTGTGTTTACAGATTACATATTGTAAGAGTATAGCCAGAAGATCACCCTGGTGAGTGTTTATATTAGTATGACGAGAGAAATACGTTGAGAGGTTATGTAAAAGTAAGAACTAAGTATGGTGGAACGGGAAGGTCTATTGGGGAAGGTGGTAGGACCTCCAGGGACCTGCGGGTCCCACAGAATAAGGTGAGAGTAGAGAAATCGTTGTGGCAATGGCTCTGATCACTTTAGAGAGGAATATACCACAGCGTGGCTCTCGATCAGAATCATGGTGCCATCAACGACTCTCACTGATTGCATTTAGTAAGTTTATGAAAGCTATGAACCTCTCAACGTGAGTCACTTAACTACTTGTCGCTTATATGTACAATAGGAAAATCATGAAACTTGAATATGACAGGTTATATGTAATCATTCATTATAGGTACATAATATATTACAAGTGGCGACACCAGTAGCCAGGCGATAATTCCGTAAATATAACCGATATCAGTCTAGCTTCAAAAGTTTAAGTTTAATTTAGGTACGACTAGAATCCGACCGCATTAAGTTTATGAATTGTTTCTTCTGTTTTTCTTTATACATTTTGGATTGTATTTTTTATCGTATTACCTTATCTTGTGAATCGTAATTTAATATTATTGCTTAATTGTCAACTTACCACACAAGCCCCCGTGCTCCCATCCGTACTGCCCGCACACAAATGCCCGTCGTTCAGCGGTAACGTCAACGAGTACCTCTCCCTGCATATCCTCAGCGGCAGCACAGGCACCTCCGCTTCCAACAGAACGTCTGTCAACGTCCCGTTCGTCTGCTCCCTCCCCCAACCCGTCGCGTAACACTCATCCTTGAAGTCTATCCCGTTGTTATCATCTATAAACGGATCTATTTCATCATCAAACATCAACTTCTTATCACTTCTTTCTGGTTTTCTCCTATCTTTAGCCATTTTGGTTTTGATAAGTTTAACAACACTATCTAAAGTGGCACTGGGGTATACTATATCACTTTTCCTTTCGTTATCAGCTTGTTGGATGTCTTCATCAGTCTTTCTTGTTGTATGTCTGTTGCTATCGTTAGATACTCTTACGTTGTATCTCATGTTTTTGTTCTTTTTGCTGACGAATCCGGAGAAGATTGTCTTGGTTAAATTGTTTAGCTTTTCTAAGTATTTTGTGGCTGTGTCGGGGTTGGGTTTGGGTGGTCGCTTGGATTTTTTGGGTGGTTCTGAGGAGGTGCTGTGTGGGTTGAGGTCTGGCCGCATGTAGAAGGTGGTCCTCTCGGTGTTGAAGGCGGGGGGCTCGAAGGGGGGCAGGCAGATTGTTCTGATGCGGCTTCGGGCACTCACGTCGGCAGGCTTTGTAAGTTTCATTAAAGCTGGAATTGAAAAATAACTTATGTCAATACTTTATTGAGTATGTCAGAATATACTCGGGCAAAACCGTATGCCCTTATCTCGAAAAATAGGTAAACACGATTTGTAAGCTTTTTTTCCTGGCTGTCTCATTCACTTAGAACTGCTATCTAGAATCGATACTGGCAATGCAAACTATGTAGCACCATAATCTACAGCCTTTTAAACCTTACGGATGCAGCCGCCCTTGAACTTTACGTGGACTTGACCCGAAATTTTAAATGCATTATAAAAACTATCATTGAGGTTGACCTGGATTATAGGTAGGTACGAGTACGAGTGTCACCTGTGTACCTATGTCATGCTGATAGTTATGAAAGCGATGATGGAGCACTATCCTCTCGATGGGCACGTAGGCTCCCTTCTGCTCGGCGCGGTCCCATTCCCCGAGAACTGCTGTCCAGAGCGCCGGGACTGGCAGGTTGAACAGCTCACTGGAATGAGAGGGTGCGAAGCTGAGGGGTTTGATATGGGTCCTGTTTGGATATGACGTCTATGACATATGTTTGGAGAACTTATTAACTAACTAATCGGAAAAATACCTATGTAATAGAATAATAAATCAGGTTTTAAGATATTTGACAATTTAAAATGACTATTTTGCTTTGAATAATTTTATGGTTTAGACTCACTTGTTTTAAGTCACTCGCGCGACATGTTTCGGAGAACCTAGGTCTCCTTTCTCAAGCACTAACAGTGCGAGCAGCGTTCACGACGGCCGTGTATCACGTACTGCGGCGCGCCGTAAACCGTAAAATTATTCAATGTTAGTAGGTCTCACAACAGTTTAAATTCGACTATTTTGCTGTTTTTGATATAACAAAATTTAGTTCTACACCTATTGGCCAACCGATCATATTATAAAAGCAAGACCTGGAAATCTGCATGCCCTTACTTCTATACACAGTGAGGTGCGGTATAGGCAGCCACAAAGGATGCAAAAGGAAGCTCAGCACCTGCAAGACCTGAAACCTGGATGCCCTTACTTGTGTATACAGTGCGCGGTAGTGAGTAGCCATAATGGGTGTACGAGGACGCCTCCGCACCAGTGCCCGATGAGCCCAAAGTTCGGATGCAGCAGTTGCAGGGACACCTGGAAGACACAACATTCTTCTACAAATTATGAAATCCTTGAATTCTATCCGACTTAAGGTGACATTCTCTTTTCGTTTGAAAGCTAAGTCTAATTGGAGTTATGGTCTCCATAAAAAAACCTAGTGCAGCCATACTCCACTCCACAAAGACGGCCCGAGCTGCAAGATGAATTTGCTTAAAGGTGAATTTCGGATGACAAGGTTATGTAAATATGTATACCTAAAAGAGCCAGGCGGCAGGCGGGCCGCAGGTTGACTATGGCTGCCCTAGTGCATACCCTGCTCTTTTTGTTGATGAGCTATCTAACCTTAATACCTAGCAGGTAATTAGGAGGTCCTAGGCCTGACTTGTTCTAACTTCTCCTATCGTGGAACGTGCAGACAGAATTTATGTATTTAAGTTTCGATCGACGTTTTCTATCAGCGATTGTGATCTTGGCTAGAACCCCTGGACTACACCCTTCGCTTAAACTTTCTTTCGCCCGCATGAAGACTGTCGGCCCGATTCGAACTTTAAGATACGTCAGTTAATAGATCTAGAAACGATATGGATTAGATATGTCACTGTCAAATGTGACGTTTCTTCAAACAAAAACGTCACTTTTGACACTGACACATCTAATCCATATCGTTTCCAGATCTATTAATTGACGTATCTTAAAGTTCGAATCGGGCCGTTTACCTAGTCTATTTCAATTAAGCTTAGGACACACCTGCCACGGCCACGCGCCGCGCTTGGTCTCTCTCCCCTTGATGATCCTCAGTTGTCCCGCTGTACGCTCCCGCGGTTGCCGTGTGTGTCGGCGGAGTGGGACACCGCACTCTGAAAATAAAACGAGAATTCTTGAATAAAACTTCTTCACTCGAAAACAGGAAAGAAACATATCAAACTCTAAATCTCTGGTCCTACAGAGAATCTCTAATCGGTCCTAATCTATCTCTAAACCTTTTACTCCGCTAAAACCATAGAATGATCTCAAGTATATAATATAGTATATAATAAGTAATGTAGTACAATACTTAACTTACAATACTCTCCTAAACAACTGTACAGGTCCAGACCGCGCGAGGCTTTTGGCGGTCGGAGCCCGGGAAGCCGGTTACTGGCTACATGCCCATCCTTCGCCCAATACTGGTACTTTCTTGGATCCGGCCTCCCTTAGACTGGCGACTGGTTTGCGACTCGGGGTTTCGGTGTGTACGCCACACATATGCTCTTGTGGCACGGACGTGGACCGACTGGGACACCACGGATTATCTTGTCAAAAAAGTGCAGGCCGTTTTTCGAGACATGCGTCGCTTAATGACATAGTCCGTCGGTCTCTTGCCACCATCAATGTGCCTGCTCTTCTTGAGCCGACTGGCATTATCAGAGATGATGGCAAGAGGCCCGATGGAGTGTCCTTAGTTCCTTGGAGCTTGGGACGGATGTTGGTGTGGGATGCTACCTGCGTAGACACACTGGCACCGTCCCACCTCCAACGGACTACTGTAAAAGCGGGCGGAGCGGCGGAAAGCGCCGAAATTCTAAAACGTAACAAATATAAGAGCCTCGGTAGAGAGTACCATTTTGTACCATTTGGTGTTGAAACTCTAGGTCCATGGGGTCCCAGCGCGCATAAGCTGTTCGCAGAAATCGCGAAGCGTCTGGTTGACGTAACTGGTGACCGAAGAGCTGGCGGCTACCTCGCACAACGTATCAGCATTGCGATACAGCGAGGAAATGCCGCCAGCATCCTTGGTACAATGCCTCAAGGGCCTATTTTAGATTTAAGCTAGTTATTAATTTCGTTTAGTAGTATCACTGTATATATATTGTATGTAAATAAATGTTTTAATAAATATTCATATTAGAAGCTGCAACTAAAAAAAAAAAAGTAATGTAGTATTCTCGTGACGTAGCATTTTCCAAACGTAAAGCTCGCACTTTTTGTAAACACACTATTAGGTACTTAGCCACTTGACCGTCCGGCCGGCAAGACTGTTTTCCTCTCAACCGTCCGGGTTTTGACATTGGAAATGTCTTTTCGTTCGCTCCAGTAAGTATAGGGTCCGATATCACGAAAAAGTGCGATCCCCTTATATCTCGGAAAGTTGTGAAGATATGATATTAAAAATTAGGCTCAAAAGACGCATAATCACGAGAGCTGTAAGGTGCAAAAATAATTATTCGAGAAAGTCAAAAACGAAAAAAGTTATGGTCGAAATAGTGAAAATAAAATTCAATTTTTTCCGAATTTTTGATTTTGGTGCTCGATAATTTGGAAACGAAGAATGATATCAAAAATTTGAGAAAAACGGCTCTGGACAATTTAGTCAGCTACAATTTGAGCCTAAAACAAAGACGATCAGGTTAAGGGTTTGCCCTGTAGCCTAACCTTAAAATAGTCAAAAAGTCAGAACGCACTATTCGACAATCTATGCATTCTTGTGGTGGTGGAAATAGAAATAGGTAGAGGTAGAGGTAGAAATAGAGGTAGAGGCAGAGGTAGAGGTAGAGGTAGAGGTAGAAATAGAGGTAGAGGCAGAGGTAGAGGTAGAGGTAGAGGTAGAAATAGAGGTAGAGGCAGAGGTAGAGGTAGAGGTAGAGGTAGAAATAGAGGTAGAGGCAGAGGTAGAGGTAGAGGTAGAAATAGAGGTAGAGGCAGAGTTAGAGGTAGAGGTAGAGGCAGAGGTAGAGGTAGAGGTAGAGGTAGAGGTAGAGGTAGAGCTAGAGCTAGAGGTAGAGGTAGAGGTAGAGGTAGAGGTAGAGGTAGAGGTAGAGGTAGAGGTAGAGGTAGAGGTAGAGGTAGAGGTAGAGGTAGAGGTAGAGGTAGAGGTAGAGGTAGAGGTAGAGGTAGAGGTAGAGGTAGAGGTAGAGGTAGAGGTAGAGGTAGAGGTAGAGGTAGAGGTAGAGGTAGAGGTAGAGGTAGAGGTAGAGGTAGAGGTAGAGGTAGAGGTAGAGGTAGAGGTAGAGGTAGAGGTAGAGGTAGAGGTAGAGGTAGAGGTAGAGGTAGAGGTAGAGGTAGAGGTAGAGGTAGAGGTAGAGGTAGAGGTAGAGGTAGAGGTAGAGGTAGAGGTAGAGGTAGAGGTAGAGGTAGAGGTAGAGGTAGAGGTAGAGGTAGAGGTAGAGGTAGAGGTAGAGGTAGAGGTAGAGGTAGAGGTAGAGGTAGAGGTAGAGGTAGAGGTAGAGGTAGAGGTAGAGGTAGAGGTAGAGGTAGAGGTAGAGGTAGAGGTAGAGGTAGAGGTAGAGGTAGAGGTAGAGGTAGAAATAATTTTATTCGTGAGCACAAACGTATATTAAAAACGTATACAGAGAAACATAAAAAAGAAAAAGAGCCACGAAATGGTCTCACCGCAGCATGTTGCTGGCGACTGAACTGAAGATAGCTGATGCTGAACCCTGGTAGTACCTATTGGAACTCAGGTTTGGTGCAACATAGACAAACGCTGTCATGGTCATCTCTCGTCGCGTCAAACTGCTGTCAAGAAAATTTCATATCTTGCAGCAAATGGGCCGCTGCCGATCAAGACTCGAGTGACGATAACGGCGATTTGGCTACCACTTCTCGAGTTGACTACGGATTTGCCGTGTAATAATTTTCTTATACTTTGAACATTAATATATCCTGCTTATTAATCGAAAAATGAAATATGTACCTATACTTATGCGCCACGGCGACAATTATTCAAACTTCGATACGCGTGTGGAAATTTTGCAATTTCTTTGTTCACATGCGTTATGTCCAGGATACTTGTCTTAATCTAAGAATAAAATAATTATCATTCAACGTTGTAGTTTTATTTTGAAACTTTTTCCTTATCCAGACTTTCTCGTCGCTCAGCGACAATATTTTTTCGAATTCCGTAGATTCATTTCCAATGTGCTCGATAGTCATGTGAGGCACGAAATCTGTGAATTTTTTTAGCGACGCACGCCCCGACGCATGCAAATTGCATTGTCTAAGCACCTAGCGTACACTGCCATTTTTTAGAGCTAACTATTTGGTTAGGCTACGTTGTTGCATCAAGAGAATTAGTAAATAATGCCGAAATATTCCGTTAGATGGCTCTGAAATCAACCGTTCCTTCTTCCACCCCTTGGGATACTTAGTAAGGTTCCCGCGGACGGTTAAGAGCATATTGGTTTCGGATACTATGCCACAGAATAACTAATAGTACTACCGTACAGATAATTCACTCCCTCACAAAAGTAAATTAAGGTATAAAATTATACCTATACTCGCCGCCTGCAACTAAATTGAAACTTATAACCGCGCACGAACCGTGAATTTTCTTTGCGCGAGCGCCACGTGACACGACTATCGTGCGGTCGAGCGGCAGCCCACTGCCATACACCTGCCCTGCCTGGGAGGGCGCCGGCCAAATGTACCTAAACTGCGTAGTGACATCCCCCTGACTATGCTATCGTCGGACGGTCAAGTGGGAACGTAACACGTAACCCCACCTCGGGCTTTATACGCTACCTAAATATGTAGTAGAGGAAATACGTCTACATAAATTACATAAATCAATTCGTAAAATGTAACTTAAACGGCAATTAAACCAAAACGGTAGTTATTAGCATTATATTTAACGCAACAGGTAACAAAATGATTAAGTATGTGGTCGCATGTCTTCATTAGAATATTGTAACGTAAGTACTAATCATGTGACGCGTATAGTTATGATATATATTAACTTTGTGAGTGTCTCGTAGTATAGTCGATGTCAAAAAGTTATGTTTACACTTTTGCACCTTACTCCTTTATCATCAAGCGAAATATGTAAACATATCTTTGACGTCGACTGTACATTAAGATTCAGGAAAATAAATAGCAAAATAAATAAAATTTTGGAAAACTCAGTTGACTTACCTACATATCTAGACACCTCAGTAAACTCCTTTGTCTAAAGTCAAAAATAAATAATTTATGTGCGTGCATAAAATCACCATATTATCTGTCGGAAAAGCTGAATTTCCTTGGGAATTTCAGAAGACCGGCGAAAAACGACGGAAGTATTTGACGGGAAACAGCTTACCGGCGCACGCGACGATTTACGCTAAACCGATTCAATTTCAACCTTAACAAGTGGTAATTAGAATCAAAATAGTGTATCAGCACCCTTGATGAGTTTGCTTTTTATTAACTCGGCTATTAATGCGTGGTTTTTATATAACTTTTTTTATCGCGGTTTATCACTTTATCAGTTTATTGTCGACAGTTTTATAGTTCATTTGTATCAGTAACTCATTTTGCATGCGACAGGTTGACTATACGATTGACAAATAGGTTACTTATGTAAATAATATTATGTATTTTTTTTTAATTGTTATGGAGAGTAATATTTAAGTGTTTGTATGTGTTTATTTAGCACGATTATTTTCAAGAATTTTGCTAGTGATAATAAATTTCTGTGTACAATATTTTTATCTGTAAGTGTTCATTTAGAAGCCTGTGGACTCATTTTTCCTCATTACAGTAAATAAGTACTTACACATTGATTATTTTGGGTTGTACTACCATATAGGTACCATAATTCAGAAATAATATAAAGATACATAACAATTAATTTATTTTAAGATTAGTTTTATTTATTTTTAGATTTAGTTTTTAAGTTTTGTAGGTTAGTTATTTAATTATGTTTTTTTTTTCTCGTTCCTACTTTGTGTTTTTATTTAAAACCATAAACATAATTAATATCAAACTTATTACAATAAAAGATAACCTAAAATTAAAACTACCTACAAAACTAAAACTAATACCTAAAAAATAAATAAAACATAGCATGGGTGACCTAGCCCAATATGTATATATTAGGCTAGATCACCCAGGTCCGATCCCTGTGGAAGGGTTCCCATGAGGCTGGCTGCGTTCCCCCTTTGGATGGCTATGCCAATCCGTTGGGCGAGGAACGAGCCAGCCTTACGGTCCCCGGTGACCTCGATGATTTTTTTTGATATCTGCCGGATTAGTTTGTGAAGGTATGTATATTATGTTTTGTTTCTAGGTATGTATATTATATTAAGTTTGTATCCACTAATAATTAATAACATAAAAATATTGGAAACCACGTCTAGATATTATGGTTAGTACCTACTTGTACTCTACACTAAAGGATGATTCACGCTACATCGGACCGGGTCCGGGCCAAGGCATTTGACACCTCATTTTCTACGACGGATGATCGCTGATCACGTCTGTCGTCGTCACGTCACGTCAGTCACGTCGTCGCTGATGCTGTCTATAGAAATGTTTGTGTCGCATGGACCCGGACCGCGTGAGTCATCTTTTATGGTGATACTTTCAGAGTCCTACTACATTTTGTAAAGAAGTAAAAAAAAAACAGCAATTCTGGTCGCAGCTCCGTTTCAGACACGCAAACGCAACAAAACAACAAATCTCTATAATTAATGACTCTTTGGCATTAAGAACTGCCATTTTCACACCATTTGTCCCTACATTGTAATGAATATTACCTTTAAACACGCAACAAATCGACTCATTCACTAAACTGCTCATTAATTATACTCGTAAGTCGTAACCTAGGTTTTGTTGTATGTTTTACACCGTGAGGCGCATTCTAATTGATATAACAGGTTATGATATCGAACTGCGTTTGTTTTTAATATGAATCTGTCAGCGTCAAAAGTGATATTTCTCAAACCAAAACAAAACTTTTGACAGATTATATACATAACAAATGAAAATCAAATTCATAACGCGTTATTCCTTTCAGAATACGCCTTATTTTATGTGCTATCGGAATAGGTGTATGTCTTTTGTAAGTCTATTTCTTTTATACAACTTCAAACGAATGACGTTTACTGTATAAGAAACACCACAATGATAACTTGCTTTTTAACGGTTTTATGGCTGCGTGTTGAAAATTGACAACTTAAAAACTAATTAACAAAAAACTATTAGAAACACAATACTGAGAAGTAAATGTAGAAACTCTATAAAACGTACTTATGTAATAAACAGTCTTTGTGGAAATTAATTACCTAGGGGCCGTCCATAAATTACGTCATCGATTTTTGACGATTTTCGACCCCCCCCCCCCTAAAATCATCCAAAAATCATGCTTCGAATGACCCCGTTTCCTCCTACGTCATGCTACCATCATCCGATGTCCAGACCCCCCCCCCCCCTAATTTGAAATGACGTAATTTATGAATAGCCCCCTATTAGCTATGGTTTAATAGCAATATAGCAAATAAATCTATATATTAGCCTTCTTTATTATACAATAAAAGCTTGTATTAGTGGTAAAGCAATCGATATTTAGTGGGTTCGTTTTATTTGAGGTGTAATTTAACCTCGTGTGTAGGTATAATAAGAATCCTAACCGATATTGTCATCTTTTTGCATTTTTTACGAGTTTTTTTTTTGCTTTGTACACACATTATGACAGGTTCAAAAATCTAAATTAAATTATAATATTTTAGCGTATATTAACTCACATTAATAAAAAAATCCCGTCTATAAATGTGGACTAAATTAAATTGTTGAAATGGAATCCCTTATAATTATATGGATAAGACTTTTCTACATTGCATTTATTTGGTTATGATTGTAATTTCTGCCTTTATGTACAATGAAGTGTTTACATACATACACACATAATTACAGCTTCCTCTATTTTCCATACGTCCACTTATTGAGGTAGGTTTGAGATTAAAGCAAACGCAACACATTTCACTTTCCTACTGAGTATTTATATTTACACACCACTTGAATACGACTTAAACATGTATACATAATAGCAAAAGGATTTGTTTTAACAGTAGAAACTGTGCTTATATGATATCTTTGACTTCAAAATTGGCCTGAGCTTTTCTAATGACGATGACTGATGATGACTAGAATTCAGTTCATGAGGGTCAGCAATCAGCATATCTACAACTCATCACATTTACGATTGTTGATAGTTTTTGTACCTAATTTGACCTGCAAGCTTATTATGGATCGCTTTATCCACATTTATCCACGTGATAAAACAACTGTCACTTTTTAACTCTGCGGGATAGAAAGAGACGGACACCGTTTTATCACGCTGTCACGTAGACAAATACGACCATCATATCCGTACTAAATTTCATTCGATGGCGTGACGGACGTACCAACCTACGCATTTGCGTTAAGTCTCATTTTGGCATGGGATTTTGAACAGCGCGCCAAGCGGGACGTTTTGGAAACTCAAAATAAAAATAATAAAAATAAAATAAAAACATACAACCGAATTGATAACCTCCTCCTTTTGAAATTTGGAAGTCGGTTAAAAATAAATAAAATAAATAAATAAATAAATATTAGGGGACATCTTACACAGATCAACCTAGCCCCAAACTAAGCAAAGCTTGTACTATGGGTGCTAGGAGACGATATACATACTTATATAGATAAATACATACTTATATACATAGAAAACACCCATGACTCAGGAACAAATATTAGTGTTCATCACACAAATAAATGCCCTTACTGGGATTCGAACCCAGGACCATCGGCTTCGCAGGCAGGGTCACTATCCACTAGGCCAGACCGGTCGTCAATGCACGAAGTGTGAAGAATACTTAAGTATTTAGTGCTCGGACTTTTTTTTGGAAAATACACCTGTATAGGTATTTTTAACGAGCAGACAAATTGCCTGATGGTAAGCAATTACCATTGCTCATGGACACCTGCAACACCAGAGGGGTTGCAAGTGCGTTGCCGGCCTTTAAGATGAGAGTACGGTCTTTTCAGGTGTGAAAGATGTACCGGAAATACCGTGGGCTACAGTTTCCACAGTTAAGGATGACTCACTTTAGACCGGGCTGTGTCCGGGCCGGAGCTTCCGGGACTTACTTTTCTATGACATGACAGGCGATCACGTGATACTTTCCATAGAAAACGATGCGCCGGAAGCTCCGACCCGGACACCGGACACGGCCCGGTCTAACGTGAGCATCCTTTAGCTGTGCGAAGCAGGAAGTTTTCGAAGAAAAGGTATAGTAAGTTGTCATATATTTTAAGTTGATAAATACCTACTACAACGTTGTCACAAACAAAAAAGTATAATTGTTAACGCAGTGAACTACCTAATCGTGAACCTTATAGCGACGACTCAAGGTCTAATATAGCTGTTAAACTTTTAAAGTAGAACGCAATTTGAATACGTACAGTTTCCTATTACGCCTATTGCGTATTGTGTGATTTGTGCGCTTGAATAATACATGTCATTTCACACGTCGCCTCCTGCATGCAAAGCAGGTTGTGTATTCTCACGGCTTGCGCGAGCGCAAGTAGTGTTTTACGGACCAACCAACGCAATAAGACCTCGAGGTTCGTATCTACAGGGTGTCTGACGGCGCTTGAGTAGTTGACGGATCTTTTCTAGGGGGTAATTGCACATAAGATCCCTATGGGTCGAAAGGGCGAAAGGGCCCCCGAAAACAAGATATAAGATCTACATCAGGACATTAAAAAAAATTCGGAATATCCTGAAAAGGTTGGAGGAGCCATATACAGCGAAGGTTGGCATTTAGAAAATGTAGTTCTCCAAATTTTTTATCCACATTCATCTCCATTTCATAATTATAGAGTTGGTTTATATGTATTATTTTTAGACTTTATTTTTTACCATTTTAAGAAGGAAACTCTGTATTTGATTGGCATTTTGGGACTTTATTTATGCTGAATTTTGAAACAACTTCGAAACTCAGCACAAATAAAAACAATTTCACATTAAAGCTATGTATTGTGTGTATGTGTATTTATGTAGCTTTTTAAAGAAACCAAAGTTCAAGTTGTAGTAGATTGGCCGTCGATAGCTCTGACCGCTATGAGAATGCGTCCGTTACGTCATTTTATGGACAGCGCGGAAAGTGTTTGTACAAATTTGCTCGCATTTCAATATCCTTGTTACGAGGCATAAGTACTTACTGTAACATTTCGCATGCTAATGTTATGTTTGTTCTAGATTGTTCAATACGAGCAGTAGCCGAATCAGTGGGGAGATACTCCTCCCTTCGGGCAAACTCGGCTCCGTTCGGCTCAGCATTGCTCCGAGCAATTATTAGGGTTGGCACCACTTGACGTACGTCCTTTTGCGTGCACGACCACAGATAAGATAATCACTTGAATTTTGACAACCCTAAATAGCCGAAACGGATAGTGCCATACATTAGAAAGGGACAGCAGGATTCGGCCCTGAATCGCAGTCAAACTTCGTTTTTGTAGGAAGTGACCTTTCTGTACGGTATTACTATTATTTATTCTGTGGGCGAATCAGTGATCAACCGCAGTGAGTTGAGCGACAGATTCAAATTTTAATAATGTAGGCAAGTCCAAAGTTTCAGTTTGTTGAAATAAAGCTGTGCTGTGCCGCCCACCAGCTTGCTGAAATTCCCCCTTACTATTTTTCGTACATAGCTATCGCTGTCAAACAATTCACACGTTTTTCATATAGGTAGGTATCTGAACTGACTTACATAATTACTCGTAGCGTAATTGCATTATACTTAATTAACATTGGTGACAATTAAAAGAACGTTTAATTACCTTTAGATAATAAATGTAGGTATGTAGTGTATGTCAAAAAATATATTATCAAATAAATAGTTTAGTGCATGGCCACTTTATAAATGAATTCCATTCATAATGTGCCTGATTAATATTGCAGCTCGTTGTACAAGAAAGAAATATCCATTTTTTAAGGGTTGTAATGCAAATATGTTCAATGAGGAGTCCTAAGCTAAAAATTACGATTATCACAAACGATTTTGTAAATTTGATTTTGAAACATCAAAACTTCGACCAAATGTATTTATAGACAATTTTTAGACGCGTTCCCAGGCTGCACTAGATTATTCCCATCTATCCCATTCTGTAAAAGTGAAAGTCTAGCTGTTAGCGCTTCCAAAAACTGCTTTCATCAAAAATTCAAGAGCGTTACGTATTTGTAGACCAGTTTTAGACGCGGAACTTAACCACGTTCCCAGGCTGCACTAGTTCATTCCCATCTATCCCATTATGTAAGAGTGAAAGCTTGCTATTACAGATGAGGTCGACGCTCCGCCACCGCATTCGATTTGACGCTTTCTTGCCATTGGGGCTTTTTGTATGATCATGCATCATATGCAACATGCTATGCGACATGATGATCTCGCTAAACGGGCTGCGTACTGATCCACAAGTGGATATTTTCACTGACTTGATCGTTGGTCCAAACTGGGGTCTAAATACATCACTAACTGCGAGACAGTGAGACTAAGTAATGTATGATACAGAGTTATGTAACTGATAGCTTCATGTGTTAACTATTTATATTCCTAGGGCCACTTGCACCATCCCACTAACCTGGGGTTAACCGGTTAAACCTGGAGTTACCATGGTTACCAGTACAAATTGACACTGTGTTAACGGTTTAACCGGTTAACCCCAGGTTAGTGGGATGGTGCAAGTGGCGGTTAGTGACGTATTGTAATTGTATAAGTGTAATTGCCAACTGGTGTTTAAACCGTCTTTGAAAATAAATGAGGAGTAGCTTTACAAACAAGGTGTTCACAAATATTTGAACTGCACCGCTCTATTTCAAGAGGTTATAGTGCATTTGCACTGGGTCGTTCGCCTAATGCAGTCGCCGAATCGCGGAGCGAACCCAAGCAAGAGCCACGGAATGCACGCTCTGTGTATCAAGTTAAGGTGATATTTCAGTGGCAACTGTGCAGCAGCATTGCTATTGCGACATTGCTGCGGCCTTAACTCGGGCACTGTCACTGCCAACTGGACACAAACACTAAGCACGTGGTCAACAGTAACAGAATCGGTTGGCAAAATACACGCGCGCGCAGGAATAGGTACATCCATTTTATTCTTGATTACCGTTTGTTTGTATACCTGGAGCATTGCTTTATATGCGTGTGAGACGTGGACACTGACATAACGGGACAGAGATCAGGAGATCTGGACAGAAAGGAAGACGAACGAAGAGGTCTTGAGCATGGCAGGAGAGAAGAGATGCCTGTTAGACAGAATAGCTAACAGAAGGGACAAGATGGTTGGCCACCTGATACGGCACGACAGATTCTTTTTAAACATCCTGGAGGGCAAGATTGAGGGGAAAAGACGCAGAGGAAGGCCCAGGCTCACATATCTCAGCCAAATAAAAGATTCTCTCGTGTCGTACGAGGGAGTTAAAAGGCTGGCCCAGCAAAAAGAAGAGTGGCGATTACTCCACCGACAAGAGCATAGCTCTTAAATCCTGATAATGATGACCGTTTGTTGACAAGATAGGCGTTATCAATTAGCTTTGTGGATTGGAGCCGCCTATACGGCTATGGGACAGTTTAGTTATTTTGTCCACGACATTATCCAAAGTTATCACTGGTCCATGGGTAGTCTACGAAGACTAGACATGACTGAAGACCTGAACTATGACAGCGCATAGAACTCGATCTATGACAGCACGTGGTGGAAATGAAAAGTAGTGCTTGCGCAACTAGCGAGAGGCTTGCACGCGACGGAATGCATTTTCACTGCAACGGGGGCTTTAGCTGCTAAATCATAGGCGGAAGCGGAAATCATCATTGGCCACATCATTTGTTGTAGATGCTTGTGGGTTTATGGGGTCCCGCATCGCCGTTGATGGCTATAAAGTCCTATAGCAGAGCGGCATTTCTTGCCACATCGATCGCACACAAAACGCGAGTCCGCAGGAGGTGATAGAGCACGACGAGCACGATATACTCTCAAGAAATGGTTATATCCGATAAGGGATAAGTTGCGATTAATAGGTAGGTAAGTACATACATTTGGATCTGCAACTGCTAGACGGATTCTCCTTAGAAAATTTCTAGAGGAACTAAAAAATTGCTATCACCTTTAAAATGTAGGTAATTGTTATTTGAACTAAAACTCTAGCGTCGTACACATATCGCACGTGAAATTGGTCCTTTGTTCCGGATCAATTATGTGTAGTTATTCTAGGCTTCTGACCGCATCTACACAAAAAAAAATCACGTACCTGACGCACCTAATCTTAAACAACATTAGATCAATGTATTATTTCCACAAACCGTCCCATTTTTATTATAGATTTAACGGTTTTATAGATTTAAAGGTTAACTAAATACATTATTAGTATTATTACATGACAACTAAAATTTTTTTATGGCATAGGTGGCAAAGGAGCAGACAATTTGCCTGATGGTAAGCGCCCATGGCCAATTGGCCACTTACAACACCTGAGAGTGAGGGGTTTAAGTACGTTGCCGGCATTTAAGATGGAAGTACGCTTGGATTGGAGTACGGTTGTTTTTAACTAAAATACTAGTTCAAAAGTTCACCCAATTGTACCACACGTCATTGCGTCACAGCACATCAGACGTATATGTGGTTAGCGGTCAACTATGACTTAACTAGTTTGGGTCGGACGTCGGACATTGCATCACATGACGGATTGTAGCGATTACTGAGCCCAAAAGTGGACTTAGGCCATTAAGGTTATTTGGAAGATGTAATCAAGAATTATGAGATGCACTGGCCTAGTGGTTTAATTTATGGAGCATTGAAGATGACGCAACTGCATGGGGGTTAAAAAACCTCAACAAAATGGACAGAGGGTTTGGGTCAAAATTCTTATCGTTGTCTTGTTTTTTGGCCCCAAAAAATATGACGGAGTGGAGCGTTTTGTATGGGGCGAAATTTAGTTTTTAATTTTTCCCAAGATAATTGTAATCTACAGCACAGAAGAAATAATAGTACTACCATGCAGAAAGGACACTTCCTACAAACCCGAAGTTTGACAGCGGTTCAGGGTCGAATCATGCTATCCCTTTCTAATATATGGCACTATCCCTTTCTACTACTTAGGGTTGTCAAAAATCAAGTGATTATCTTATCTGTGGTCGTGCACGCAAAAGGAAGTCAAGTGGTGCCAACCCTAATAATTGCTCGGAGCAAGGCGCGATAGGTCACCAATGTGTTGGTTAGACCTAGTCAAAAATGCACTCAATGGATCACTCCATGAATGTACAAGAAGAGCTGTACGGGAAGAATGGCGACGGTTTGTGAAGCTTGCCACCGGCCCTGATAAGATGACCACGACCACAGAATAAATAATAGTACTAGGTACAGCAGACTCACTCTCTAACAAAACGCGTCTGTTACGATCAGGACAGATATGGCCGCTAGGTGGCGACAGCGCCACGCGCGGCTTATGGCCCACCTGTTGCAAAGCGACGAAATCGCGGAGCTACGCCTGCCACGACCACTCTGACAACAATACAACTGACAACATATTGGACGTTTTGGCTGTAAATGTAATGATTTGTCATACAAAAAACATCTTCTGTGGCAGATTCGCCGCGGTCGCTACGTCTAGTGACTCTAGTGGCTTCAATGCGATGCCATATATTCTTCCCGAACTCGAGTCAAAGGCGCGTTCATGTCTTTCTTTATTAACCTCTGACGCAAAAAGAGATTTATAAGTTTGACCGCTATGTGTGTGGGTCTGTCTGTGGCAACGTAGCTCTTAAATAGGTACACCAATTTGGGTGCAGTTTTATTCGAAAGCAAGTTTTCTAGCGGTGGTTCGTAGATATATTTTATCAAAATCAATTCATTGTGTTGGTTTTTTAATGTTTAATAATACATTATTTGATCCGTAACGAGGTGAACGGATCAAGTATGGAAATCAAATATGGCTACCGGAAGTGTGTATAACAAATGATATGCACGATTGGCGCCGGCGCACGTAACGTGCTTGTTACGTGCCTTAAGGTCTATTGCTGGTCGGTTTGATTGGATAAAAGTAAACTATGAACTTGGAATGTCTTTTTCTAATTGCTCAGACATGTTGTCTTCTTCTTCTTCTTTTGTCGCGACCTTTTCCCATCTACTTGGGGTCGGCCCTCCTTATCCTTCTCTTCCACTGTGCTCGGTCTTGAGCTGTGCTGGCGTCCAATCCTAATTGTTTTAGGTCTTTCTCGACCGTCGTAAGCCAAGTGGCGGATGGCCTTCCACGTCCCCGCTTCGTCGTTGGCAAATCTTGGGCTAGCCTTACTATATGGTCCTCTGGCCGTCTTTGGATATGCCCGTACCAGTGGAGGCGGTTTTCCTTAACTTTGTCTGTGATAGGCAGAACCTTTTAAAGCTTCCCCTGACAAACTCATTCCGGATTTTGTCTAACCTGGTGACACCCGCAGACCAGCGAAGCTCAGATATGTTGTACAGGGTGAAATTTTAACCACCGTTCATACTTTGCGTCGTGACTTTATAAATCATACTGAACAACTTTATGAGGCCAACTTTATGAGACCAAGCCGAAATCGCGAAAAAAAAATTAATAAGTAATTAGGTCGTATTTACGCTCATTTTTTTAATCGTAAATGGTCGGCATTACGTATTGTATATCGGCTTAGAGAATTCAAACAAGATCTAGACTTGGCTTTATAATCGAAGTCTCATTGTTACTTTAAAAAAAGTCTTACCTATATTTAGGAAATCTTATATTTGAACTATTGTTTCAAAGAATGACTTTAGCTTATTTTGCTAAGATCAGATTATCTGTAGTCACAAAAACAACCTCTGACGATGACGTAACGATGAAATATGACTGTTTAACCTGTATGTATTTCCTAGTTTTATTTGCAAGGAGTTAATTTCAGTTATCGAATTAACTGCTAGATGTCGCTGTACCGTTCGTTAAAAAATCTACTTCGCGCTGTTAAGATTTTTCCGAGAAACATGACCTCTGGGTAGTATATCGGGTGGAACAGAACGAAGGACTTTTACGGAAACGGGGAATTGTTTAGGCTACGTACTTTATTTTTCACTTATTAATCACGTTAATATTTCTAACCGTTTTAGAGATACAGTTTGTTGAACATTAGTGCAAAAATCTGTATGTTTCAACCCTAGCAAGTAGATCCTATTATTGTATGACATGACATGTGTCAATTTTAAAATGTAAATAACTTTGTAGGGTTGTCACTGATATAAAAATATTTCATTTTAGTAATTTTGTTTTATTTTTACTTCAGCTTTACGATTATTATAACTCGATTATAGATCACTTAGATAACACTATCCTTTCAGCTCAGTCTCTAGAAATGTTCCACCCTGTATACTTTATTTTACTCGACCGCCCCACAAGGTGGGGCGCGACCAGACACAGCCTCCGCAGCTGGAGGCCACTCACACCCTCCCAAAGGGGGTGTCGAATGAAATCGACAACGGTTTATTTTACACACTGATATCAGCATGATACCTGAATCGTGCTACTACGGATCAAGTTATAGTGCGTAGACATGCGCAAAATGTATCACGGAACTGAAAATAAAGATTGATATGCATCTTTCGTACGCCGTCAAGTACTTCACTCTTTTAGTTCACTAGTTCAGTAGGTAGCTCAACAGATACATCTATCTATATCAAAAATATTGGTTTCATTTCTCTCATTCGCGGATATATTGAGTTGAATGAAGAATTTGATCGATAATTTCATTCATTATGAATCACTCAAGTAAATTAATTTATGAATAATTGGTTTAAAATGGCGTCCTTGTCACTCTCTAAGCGAATGAGCAAGTAAATGAAAAGGTTTTTAAACTGAACTGCTGAAGTTAAGAACTTCATTTGAATCTTTCATTCGCGAACTACTCATGTCTAATAGTGCGTCTCGCGAGCAGATTGGTGTACCTACATGTATTGACATGTACGGACACGGACAAGTACGAGGGAAATACACGATAACTAAAATAAGTACATCATTTAGATATCATTCTGATGTCAGAGTACGTTCGATTTCAAGCTTTTATAACAGTGGTACTTTTATCCGATTTATTACATAATAGTAAGGTCAAAGAGTGCTTTTATTTTGGGGCCTTTTCACAGTGAGCCATGACTACCATAACAATGCGCCCGTTGATTTAGAAATGAACTAGAAGCTTTTTGATCACAATGGGTACGTAACTAACTGAACGCATCTTTAAGGCTCTATTATTTGTATTTTATTCATAAGAAAAGGTCAAGTCAAGAGCGAGTTCTGAATGATCTTTCTCGAGATCTTTCGATAAATAAATAAGTACCTAATCTTCAGAAAAGTATAACAAGAAACCAGTATTAAATTAGGTAAGTATTTTACGTTTCTGAATATCCTTTAGGATACTGAACAATTAGTAGGTAGGTACATATTTCAAATAAGTAACCTACCAGTAAAAAAATATTTAATCACTTTTCGGTACTCCTCCTTCCAGCTTTGTCTATTTTGGCAACGGAGCCACGCCGTTTTATCGACTAAATAGTGTTTAGTTTTAAGTTTATAAAATACATATGTATGTTAGTCTGTAAGGTATTTGTAATATGGGCCTTGTTGCCTGAATTAAATTTCTAAATTAAATTAAATTTGCGCCAGCTTTTGAAGATTGAATTTTTTCATGAAGCTAGTTCGTAATTTGTATATGGTACCTAAGTAAGTATAAGAATATAACAAATAATTAACAAGTTTTGGTCCAAAAACGCAGTCCTTAAACGAAAAAAATCACCACGGTAATTCTTTACCAACAGCTTCAGATAAGTAGGAAGGTATCGGTACGGTACCCCGAATGGTGGTATGAAAGCGAATCGTACAATGTGAAATGCCTTTTCAAAGGACAGTGCTTACAGCTTTCATAAAAGCTTTATTTTAATCTCTTTTGACAGTTGTTTGGATCTTTTGTTTTTACTCTCCGTACGCTATTGATGTTAGATTCGTAATTTGTCTAGTTTTGTGCTATTGACATGTCCGTAAAGTTCAAAAGGAACTTGTGAGAATGATTAGGACGGTTTTTAATAATGAGAAAGACAATACTAAACTTTCATGCACCATTAATTAAAAAATAAATAGTACTAATTGTGCTGCGGGCCATTCCCGTTCGTTCTATTATTGGTACGTAGTGAAATAATAGGAACAATTATACCTAGCACACACGTAAGGAATCGTCCTTACCGACCGAAGTTTTCTCAAAACCAGCGGTATGGATGGGCTTCTTCCAAAAGGAGTCTTCAGGTTTTAAAGCGTTTTGGCAACGCGCCTTTGAGCGCATATATGTATGTTGGCATTGACGCAAATCAAAAGGTTTATATATTTGTCCATATATGTATATAGAAAATATACATAGTTCAACTAACAATTAAGGATGACTCACGATAGACCGGGCCGTACCCGGGCCGAGGCGTTCAACACGTCATTTTCTATGACGGCTGATCGGTAATCACGTGGTGCTTTCCATAGATATCGAAGCGCCGGAAGCTCCGGCCCGGCCCCGGCCCGGTCTAGCGTGTCATCCTTTACCGATGTACGTTGGTATGGCATCGGGAAAGTTTGCAAAATTTTCTACATTGAACGGTTGCCGAAAAATTTCACGTTCTTTTAGAGAAGAAACGAAATTTTCCATTTCCGAAATGGTAACTTGTGAAATTTCCTACAGTTCATCCAATTTTTAATGTAATTTGCTAATCTGTACCTGCAAAAGATTGCTTTAAAGCTTCGGTGAGTGTCAAACAGAATGCCATCTTTTCCCTCCGCAGGCTTCGCAGCTACTTTGCCAAAAAGATTCCTTATCAGAAGGTATGTAATCTCCTCATCGGCAATTAGGCTGAACAGCACTTCCGTCTGCGATAACATCGCTTACTCCGACCTGGATATCTCCGATTTGGGGTTCCGTGAGATCAGGCGTAATGAAATAAAAATCTAGGCAACTATTACTACTACTACTAACCATAGATCCTTAAAACTAGCATACATATTATACAATCTAATACCTTTAAATGAGCAATTCTTGTTTATATATATATTTCGGGATCTCGGAAACGGCTCTAACGATTTCGATGAAATTTGAAATCGATCTAGCTACTCTAGCTAGGTCACATATCTCAGGGAAAACGCGCATTTTTGAGTTTTTATATATTTCCGAGCAACGGTCGGTCTCTCAGATATTATATCTTATACGTTTCTTGACCTTATCCAATTTGCGAAAATATTTTTATCCTTCCAGCAAATACCTTCTCACGACGAAGGTACTTTATTTTTAAAAGGGTAGGTCCCGAATTTCTAGAACATTTTCCTCGTTCAGCTATAATGCTTCTTGAATTAAGATTAAATTGCTCTTAATCGGCAAGGTATCCAGAACATCTTGATTGTAACGTGATACAGCTTCCACTAATAAAGATCGGACGATAGGTAGCCCTCCCATCTGTTTTTACGTTACCGAAATCAATTTTGGTGATCGATACAAAACTTGGGAGCCAAGCCAAGATCAGAATCGTATATCGATAAACGCCAGACGAAATTTAAAAAATGTATCGGGATGACAAACCAAAAGTCACATGACTATTTTCATACACTATTTATTAAAGCGCGCGGTTGTTTTATGTGAAAAACGCAGCGTTGAATGCATATGCAAAATTACATTTCCTTTTCTTCTCATCCTACAACCCTCTGCTGGGGTGTAGGGCTCGAATCAGACTCTTCCACTGACTCTGTTCCTGGGCAGCTTGGGTAATCTCCTTCCACCCCATCCCCAATACACCCAGCTCTTGCTCCACAGAACGAAAAATCACATTCAGAAAAATACATTTTACATAGATAATCTAGTGACACTAGGGTTGCCAGATCGAAAGGCGCTATTATCGGGAAACAATATCAATTTTTCGGGATTTTGGGACTTAAGTCGGGAAAAAAAAATTAGAGATGCCACGATTGCCACTATGCCATGATTCGGCAACTATTCGGTATTCGGCCTATTCGGACACTTTGCCCAATATTCGGTATTCGGCCGAATGTTGCCTACTATTCGGCCGAATACCGAATAACTGTTGCATCTACCTAAAAAGAAAAATTACAAAAAAATTACCAAAAACTAGGTATATTTAATATTTAAAATGTATTATTGGAAAGTAGTTAAATACGAAGGCACGTTTTTGAGCATTTATCGATTACAAATTTTTTTATTTTTATCATGGGTCTGATTTGATTGACTCTAATATACATTCATTAATTCTGTTCAACATAAAAATATATCTTAGCAAACGTAGGTAGTGCTTTATTTGATGGCGAACAGTTTGCATAATAATTGTGACTCAAAATGTTCGCATGTCATGCCGAATATTCGGTCGCCGAATATTCGGTATTCGGCCGAGAGAGGGGCCGAATATTCGGTATTCGGCCGAGAGAGGGGCCGAATATTCGGTATTCGGCCAAATTCACTATTCGGGGCATCTCTAAAAAAAATACATTCAAATTAAAGTAATTGTATTAAAAACAACGATATTTTACATTATTGGCACTACGTCAGCTCGCTCGCTCGACGACAGTTCGGAACTTGAAATTATTGTTTTATAACGTGAAGCAGTTTTTTCGGGACAGTTTACACTTTGTCGGGAATCGGGAACACCTGCTAAAAATCGGGAGAATCCCGCCAAATCCCGACCATCTGGCAACCCTAAATGACACTATATGAAAAACAGTGGTAACATTAAATTGTATAATAATCAAATAACTTCTACTATAACTGCAAAACGTAATTCAAGACCAAAAAAAGTAGGACAATGTTGCCATTGCAATAATTTGTTTGTAAAATAGTAAATTTCTTTTGATAAATAATCACGCTAAGATAATTTATTCATTAGTAATTGTACTCCTACTATTTAAAAAAGTACTTTTATTTACTTATTTGTACGTAAATACAAGACGCGCTAGTAAAAAAGTGACAACATTTCTTACTTTTTTTGGTCTTGAATTACGTTTTGCAGTATAGGTAATGTTGCAGTTGACACGTAGGTCCGAGTTTAATGAATGCCACCGGGTCGAGCTCCCGACTTTCTCTGGATGCTTGATTGAATGCATGATGGATAGCTTGTGCTGTGATGTTTATGTCATTTATCGTAATAGGCTAGGTTCATACAGAAAAATCAATCTTCAAGAACTGTCAAGTCGATTTACATTCGCATGGGGCTGTCCATAAATTACGTCATCGATTTTGGACGATTTTGGACCCCCCCCCCCTATAATCATCCAAATATCATGCTTCAAATGACCCCATTTCCTCCTACTTCATGCTACCGTCATCCGATGTCCAGACCCCCCCCCCCCCTAATTTGAAATGACGTAATTTATGAATAGCCCCCATGGAAGAACCTCCTTTGTGATGTATTAGTTGCGTTGTGATGTTTATGTCACTTTGTAACAGGCTAAATTCATTGAGAAACGTTCTTCAAGTAACGTCAAAACGGTTTGCATTCGCATGGAGGAACCCGCGTGATTATATGAAACGATGAAAGTCGAACCTAAATGTAGTTTATCATTCACTTTTCATTTTTTTGTAAAAATGTAAATATGTACAGTCAGCCGCAGAGATAGTTGACCAATCAAGAACTTTATCCATTTTTACTACGATAAAAAATATCCCCAATTTTTTGGCCCGTTTGGGTATCCAAAAACGTTATGTTTTCAATAGGTACAACATTCTAAAACGGACTAACAATATAAATTAGATCTCATAACCTGGGTGGCGCCACAATAAAATTTGTACAAAGCCAATAGATAAGGTCTGTCTTGTCAACAAACTGACATTAAGATTAAAATGGCGGCATTCCTGCGCGTGCGTCTAGTTTCTCGTTGCGCAACCGCTGCAGTTGCTGCTGACCACGTGCTTTATGTTTGTGTTCGGTTCCGGTCAAATAGTCAATATTTAACTGTATTTATTATCTTTGTTTATTTGTTGGGATCATAAAATCTGTTTATAAGTACCGTCAACTGCTTCAACACTGCCTAACCATGCCAAATATTGCCTGGCTTAAAAACAGTGGTACTCTACCAAATCGCTATCTATATTTAACTAGCAACCCGCCCCGGCTTCGCACGGGTTAACAAATTATGCACCTGAACCTTCCTCAAGAATCAATCTATTGATAGGTGAAAACCGCATGAAATCCGTTCAGTAGTTTTTGAGTTTATCGCAAACAAACAAACACACAAACAGACAGACGCGGCGGGGGACTTTGTTTTATGAGGTGTAGTGATTTTTAATAATGGAAGAGGGTGACCGACATACACCGCTATTTGATAGAGAATCACTTTCAAGCCAGGCAATGTTTAGCATGGTAGATAAATTGGTAGGCAGTTCACGGTAGGAGGCTAAATGTTTTCGTTTTCATTGTAAACCATCCCTTCGTCAAAGTTTCGTCATCCCGAGGTAAAAAAGGTAAAAAAAAAAACAGAAAAAAAATTACCACTTTGTAGGGGAGGTGGAGGTTACTTGAAAAGTGTTTTTTTTTCGGTTCAACCATATGGTGTGAGTTTATTTTACCAATACTAAAGACAAATATTCATTTTAAATTGTAATTCAAAAAAATTGTTTTCCAGCTAAGTATAAGTAGGTAGGCCCAAATACCACTATTGTTAAGTAATTAAGTTTTAACTTACACGCATTATTTACTATTACAAGCAAAAACTTTGCTTGGAAAATGAACTTTTTACAACTCCATCCAGCCACGTAATATCCATTACGCAACCACGGTCATACTCATAGTTTCCAATCCGGCGCGTGCCGAAAATGAGAGTCATTTTATTTTATTGCACTGTATAATGGTATTTTTAGATCAAGAAATCATCTTAAGTTTAACGAAAGTTAATGGTGCGGAAAGTTAAGGCATGATAGGACGATATGTTATAGAAAATTGTAAACTGAATCTTTTAATTTTAATTTATTTTTGAGAATAAAATAATTTAATTTGTTGCTTATATAGGTACTAGTTGAATTATTCTGAATTTAATTAATATGTGAATGAAAAAAAAAATAACAGAATTATTTATGCGTGCGAAGATACAATTTTTCAAGTGCTACTAAACGATTCAGAGTAAGAAAACACGAAAACTATGACCTGTAAAGAGCCGACCAGGTAAAATAAATAAGTGTTTATTAATTTTATTACTCATGTAAATATCGTATAAACTAGTTTTTGTATAAATAGCCCGGTTTTCTTTCTCTCTCTCGAACTAAGTTTCATGTTCAGCATTGGACGAAAAGCGTGCTAGACGAAAAACGTGTTCGACGAAGACCGTGTTGGACGAAAAGCGCGGTGGAATTCCATTTGGACGAATTGCATGTTGGACCAACAGCCATCAGAGGGATAACTTTCAGTGATATGTGTCAAATAAGTGTCAGTACAGCTTTTTTTGTCTCAATAATGTAGAATGTACTATAATTATTCCGTTGCTTGAACTGACCTATGACGTTACCTACCGGCAAATACAATAATGCCGTGTTTACACTAACGAGCGGAATTGAGACAACTAATCGTGTCATCTCGCGACCCCAGAGAAAGCGGTCTAGGGCTGCAAGTAGGAAATGAAAATAGCTTTCCGCCGTATCGGGTAAATGCCAACGAACTGTAATGCTATACGTAATTAAGCTAATCGCAATCGATATTCGTCATCCGGTGCTGTTTTCTCGTATAAGGAGATGTAATCTGCAATCACTTTTTCTACGATATGATTAATAATCACTTTGAATGACTACTTAAATATTTACTACGTATTATATCCCTATTATAGATAGATAGAATATTCTTTTAATCACACTTGCTCGAAAAATACCTTATTTCATGCAGGTGTTCTGAAGGACAAAGGCCTATATTGTTCCCGCGGGAGTTATGGATTGTGAAAAAAGCTAGAAAAGAACTCCCTAATTAATCTAATTATGTCACTAATTCATATACGAACCATGTAGGTTATAAGTAAAATACTTTGTTTAAAGTCAAGGTATAAACGAGTTTTACTTTTAAAATGCCAAAAAATTTTGAGTCTCGGGGAAGGGTAAGTATAGGATAGTTCTTATCACGGAATCGAGGTCACAATTGAACACAGAAATTCGCGAGCAAAACAGTACAGTATCAGGATCATTCTCTAAAACCTTAACGAAAAAATGCATGTATTATGAAGCACAATTAGACTGTGATACTAAACCGCCAACTTTAGATATATGGCAGATACCAGTGTTGGCCGAAAGTTCATGCAAATTGAAAATGCTGGCCATTAACCATTATACATTGAATCGTAAACTGTAATCGTCCGTTACGGTTTAAGGTTCAATTTATAATGGTTAATGGCCAACATTTTCAATTCGCATTAACTTTTCGGCCAACACTGGCAGATACTGTTGGAGTATAGAGCAGATACTGTATAACTTCGTATAAGTGTAGGTATTTATATTTACACGAAATCAAATATTTTTCTGCATATTTCATTTCCTTTGATACTTTTGATTTATATCACCATAATCATTTTTTTTTAATTTAGAGGTAAGGAAACATACATGCTGCTTTTGGACTAATGTTTTTATTTTGAACGTTTTTCTGATATTTTATTAAATTTTGTTTAATATTCAGTTAAAAAAAACGATTTGTGTATCCTCAATTGCTGTATTTTTTCTCCCATGATCCTGTTCCAGAGTAAATAAACCGACCATTTTAGATATAGTCGCCGTAGACTGTTCCTTTAGCTCGCGGCGGGGCATGCGCATGGCCACTAAAGTTATTGCCAATTGTTTGTCATCCTGTGATCCAAGTAATTTGCAATGCCCTACCAGGGTGCCATATGTTCTAAAATTTTTTATTGTAACAACTTTATTATGTACCATGGTTCGCAATAAAGGATTCTATTCTATTCTAAAAAAAAAAAAAAGTTTTATGATCAGAGACCGGAATTTTCATTGCAATTTTGAATTGTTCTAGTGACTTCTCATTTATCGACCTAACGTTTCATTGTTTTTAAATGAATGAATGAATGAATATATTTATTTTCAGGCAACTATTGGCCCATAGATAAATACCTTATGGCTCCTCTACACGATGGGCCAGCGCCTGCCAATCCAAGGGACGCAGCCATGCGGTAGAATGAGATAGCAATATCACTTGCTCCCTCTAACGCATAAATGCGTCCCTTGGAGTGGCCGGCGTTGGCCCATCGTGTAGAGGAGCCATTAAACTAGCATAATATTATTATAAAAAAAATACGCAAACCCCGCAGTGTCAGGGTGTGTTTTTGTTGCATATGTCCGTTTAACATTTTCAACTAGGTACTTATCTGGAAGAGATCGCTCTTCAGCCGTTAAGACCGTTTGTTGTTTACTCTGCATTTAATCTTCTGTAATATATATTGTGTCCATATTGTATCGATACCTACCTATATGATTATCGGAGGTCGATAAATGAGAAGCCATGAGGACAATTCAAAAGTGCAATGATAATTATTCCTGTCTCTGTTTAACTGTTTTGAATATAAAAGAGAGTCTCATTCGATACCTTTCTTTGTGAGGGATATGAGCGGCTGTATCCGTATTTGAACTTTGACAGCTATTTCGGGTCATTTTGTGGACGATGGAGCGTCAAATATGTGTCTGTTTTAGGCCATTCCTAGTCCGGTGCCGTTTAATCCCGGTGATGCGGTTTCCGAACCGCATTGAAGGGACTTTGACAGCTGTTTCGGGCCATTTTGTGATCGATAAAGCGTCGTCGGATGTGTACCTGGTTTTTAGGCGGTTATCCATTTCATAACACGTAATTAAGTTTGTTCTCTTATTTGTCAAAATATTTGGCCTCAGAATTGGTTCATTATTATTCGAGTTACTTTTGAACCATAGTTGGGAGATTTTGTATTATAGCTGGTCACGCAGATCTTGTCAGTAGAAAAAGGCGGCAAATTCGAAAAATGTAGGCGCGTAGGGATATCGTCTCATAAAAAATTAGAATTTCGCGCCTTTTTCTACTGACAAGATCTGCTTCACCAGCTATATATTTGGGGTTTTACAGTAGTTGATAAGTTTAGGGTATTTTTGTAGCGCACCTTTTGTTTTCCGTTTCACGCACGAAAAACAAACACTACGCTCTCTAATCATTCCACTCCCGCGCAGCCTTCCTTACACTCGCGATGAGTACGCGCATCGCTCTGGATCCCGACGCGGAAAGTGCGACTTTCATCGCCGTACGTGCATAAAAGTAAAAGTCGATAATCCGAAACAACCTTGGCCGAAACTAAACGGTTCCACTAACTTGACAGAATTGTTGCCGGTACCGTTGCGCATGCAAGTTTAGACACACGTCACTTAGCCGTAACGCACTGTCGACTCGTCGCCGGCGACTTGGTCTCTTGGCGACCAAAACATAGGCAAATAGGGCCATATTAAATACTACAACTTTGCTATAGTCTCCTAAACCAAATAATCAATATATAATATCAAAGAAAAAAGCTGTTGTGAGCTGAGCAGAGTGATATTTTATTAAAATTGATTGTTTCCATAATGTAGTCATAATCAAACCAGGAAATTATGTACCTAGGTATTGTAAACACGATTTTACCGCCACCTAATTAGTATAGTATCTATACATATACATAACATGTCTAGGGTATCAGGACCTACGCCAAAAAATACGCTTCAATCTAAAAGTGTATCATTTTAAAAGAGAAAAGAAACAATGTGCCCAAAACTTGCAAATTTAATAACATTAAATCACCGGTGTGATGAACTGTACCAAGCGTAACCGATAGTTTCCGCTACGACGGGGCACGCGTATGCGTGACAGCATAATCGAGAAGGAGCCATCCCAAGGTCGGCGAGGAGGCCAGTGAGAGTGGAATATCTATGGTCGTAATACTTGAGACAAGTAGGGTTTTGAATCATATAAAATGCTAAAACGTATAAATGTAGAGCTTAAAGGATGACTCACGTTAGACCGGGCCGTGTCCGGGCCAGAGCTTCCGGCGCATCGTTTTCTATGGAAAGCATCACGTGATCGCCTGTCATGTCATAGAAAAGTAAGCACCGGCGCTTACTTCTTTATGACATGACCAGGCGGTGAGAGTCAGGATCGCGGGTGTACCTAAATAAAAATAAACAAAAAGCATACCATATTTTAGTACCTAATTTGTACTATTTGGTACCTCCTTTAAAAAAATTAGTACCTCACGGTATTAAAAGTTATTACCAAAAAACATTACACCCGCCATTCTGACAGTCAGAATGGCGGGTGTATTTTATTACGCAATGATCCCGCGATTATTGATAAATTCTATAAAAGCCAAATTTTAGTACCTTTTTAGTACTTTCATATTCAATTCTAAATTGAGCCATTTTATTTGTGGTTTCCGAGTTTTACTCATTTTACACTTTACATTGCTATTACAATTTTGCAGGCGCTTTCATTTTTCACCGTATCGATTTCGTTTTTAAGAAAAAACGCTACGCTACAACTATTGTTATTACGCCAGGATTTAGTACCTTTTACGTTTAATTTGTTACCTTTTCACCATTAATCTGTTAAGTTCAATTAACTATGAAAATTTGAAAGCGCTCGAATTGAACATTACAAAACATTTCTTTTTCACACTGAAAAATAAATTTATATTTGAAGGAAAAATGCGAAAAACAAAACTATTAAGGTCAATGTGGCCAAATCCGTCAGAGGAGTAAATCCGTCCAACAACATTTGCGACTATTCTAACAACATATGCACTTGCTGACTCGATCGCTAAAGCAGAGAGCATATTTAATACCAGTAGTCAAAAACAGATCACAACAGTAGTCAGAAACAGCGCTCAGTCGCCAGTAAATGAAAAAAAATAACGCTATTAAAGTTCAGGTGCGTTCCGAACTTGATATCGAGCTAAGTGTGCTGCTCTGTTTTGTGAAGTTGGGATGAGACGATGTAAGTTAGGCCTTAATAATGGCTTATTTAGAATTTTAGACGATGCGAGAACTCGCATGCGAGTTTCATTACACTGCGGTTTTTGATCGGTCGGTTGAATTGGACGTAACCAACAGTCCGCAATGTAACTAAAATGCATGCGAGTTCGCGCGCAGTCTAAATCAGCCCTTAGTATGTTTATTATTGTTCGATATGCATGTTTATCGGTCTTTTTATCCATTTTACATTATAATCTCTTGGTGAGAAACCATGGGTGGTTAAAATTTGTGTTTACAAAACTATCGAGCGGACAAATCCGTCAATTACGAAACGGGAAAAGTCGTCATGTGCCGGAATTTCCCTATTTCATATATTGCCAACCTTTTTTGATTTGACTCACTTAGGTAAGTATAACTCATATCATACTCATGCAGTGATGCAAGATTTTTACTGAATTGTCAAATTTCTCATATATGGTAGCTTTCGTACATCAATCTAAGATATCTGTGCTGTATTATTTAAAATTAAAAAATAGATATTATTTTTAAACTTTTTTTAAAGGTTTAATTTAAAAATAGGACGGATTTGCCCCAAGAATATATTTGGGAATAAAATCTAAATTTAACCTTAAATTGAGTTCACTAAGGTTTAGTTTCGATTAAGGGTATAGTGGTATTTATGTTCACTTGACGTACCTACATGTTTGTAATACGTCACGATACAAGAAAAATCGTTGGTTGACAGAAATGTCCCAAACCCTAGGGAAAATCCGTGAACTGACATGTCTTTAAAAAAAAACATATTTAAATAACCAGCAGTACTAGGAGTTTAATATGAGTACCTTTATATAAATGTAGGTCGGGCGAATACAAAACAGCTCAAAATATCTTTAAAACTTTTATTTATGGAAAAACAGGGAAATTACACCCGCACATCGTACGTCCCAAATCAGTCTCCTTGAATCCGGTAAAAATTCAAAATCCGCCCATGGCGTTTTGCTATCTCTTTCATACGCTCTGACACTCGTCATCATACACTCTCGTTCACACATCGTTCATTCAACAGTTCGTTCTATCACTCACTCGTTCACTCCTTACGTTCCAATCCACGCATCCTACATAAATAAATAAAATATATAAATAATTAATATTGGGGACATCTTACACAGATCAACCTAGCCCCAAACTAAGCAAAGCTTGTACTATGGGTGCTAGGCGACGATATACATACTTATATAGATAAATACATACTTATATAGATAAATACATACTTATATACATAGAAAACACCCATGACTCAGGAACAAATATTAGTGTTCATCACACAAATAAATGCCCTTACTGGGATTCGAACCCAGGACCATCGGCTTCGCAGGCAGGGTCACTACCCACTAGGCCAGACTGGTCGTCTATATCTCATAGGTTAAATAAATGCTTAATCTATTACAGTGATAAGGTTTATTAAAAAGTTAATACCATCATAGTTATGACCGGCCAAAGTGAACTTAAACTATGACGGAAATGCCCTCATTGACCTTAAATCCCCCCCCCCCCCTAAGAGTATCCCCGAAAAACCAACATACATACAGTGAGTATTTTAGTTACTAGACGTGTCTGAACACCAAAAATTTAGCAACTCGCCACTCGACTATGTAGTCCGAACTAGGCTAGACATTGATAATCAAGGCGGTTTGTGTACAAGTGGCTTAACCGCGAAACGCAAAAATCGAAACTTCGTTATCTGCCTCACTATCGATCGAATATGCAAGAGTGATAGAGAGGCAGAAACCGAACTTTTGATTTTCGTGTTTCGCGGTAGGCCCTGTGTTGGTGCTAGTGACGCCCTCTACGCAGAGTTTTGCGTAGTATTCCCTGTGGGGTCGCTTTCCGTGCCATATTCATACTCAGACACAGCGACCTTGTCAGAAGAAAAACTGCACCAAGACGATAGAAAAACATCATGTAATAGTTAAATGAAATAATTGCTTGTATTTCTAAAAGGTATGTATTTCAATCGTATGTCTTCTTAGCAAAATCAACGGGATCCCACAAAGAAGTATATTCATCACATTAATATACCGACAAACAGACATAATTTGCGGGTTTTATTTGATTAATCACGATATACTTAAGAGTAGGTATAGGTACACGGTACGCGGAATTTTTTCATAGGAAGAATTCTTTGATATCGCGTCTGGCCATTTGTAAGAGGTAATTTTCATAGTTAATTGAACTTAACAGATTAAACGTGAAAGGGTAACAAATTAAACGTAAAAGGTACTAAATCCTGGCGTAATAACAATAGTTGTAGCGTAGCGTTTTTTCTTAAAAACGAAATCGATACGGTGAAAAATCGAAGCGCCTGTAAAATTGTAATAGCAATGTAAAGTGTAAAATGAGTAAAACTCGGAAACCACAAATAATGTGGCTCAATTTATAAATGAATATGAAAGTACTAAAAAGGTAGTAAAATTTTGCTTTTATAGAATTTATCAATAATCGCGGGATCATTGCGTAATAAAATACACCCGCCATTCTGGCTGTCAGAATGGCGGGTGTAATGTTTTTTGGTGATAACTTTTAATACCGTGAGGTACTAATTTTTTTAAAGGAGGTACCAAATAGTACAAATTAGGTACTAAAATATGGTATGCTTTTTGTTTATTTTTATCTAGGTACACCCGCCATCCTGACTCTCATGACAGGCGATCACGGTCTAACGTGAGTCATCCTTATTTTGGGTTTAAATCAATCCGCATTAGGTCAATCAAATTTCGTAGTTATGATATTATCTGTAAAAAATATGACCGCTTGGTATATCTCATGTGTAAATTTGAATTATAGAATCCGTTTCAAATTATGTACGTATAGTTCGTTTTTTTAGCATTAGAAAGAACTCCACAGAAGCAAGCGTGCAGATTTTATCAGGCTCTTTAATTGTTAATAATTATTGAATTATCTAATGTAGCATGGTCAATCATATAATTTACTTCAAATTATTACCGCTAAAAGTGCTGGATTTGGAACCACAAGCTTACTTCTGCGAAGTACTTTCTAATGCTAAATAAAACGAACATAGTCATAGTCTGTATCACAAGTAATATAGATGATGGGTTTCCTTCTTTAGAAGGACTTTAGTCAAATAAACTTAATTAAGCATGAGTCTGGGATTGAAATTGGTATGTTGGTACGACAAAACAAAGCAAGGTTAAATTTATTCTGATTAAGAATTTTGAAAACGCTATCATACCATTTGGACTTAAGATCGCACCATGGCCTTTCAATGAAAGCATTGGAGAGTGAATAAATCAATCACTTCCACAGTGTTACTATCACAGATTGGTAAAAACCCGGAATAATCAACAGACAAAGGTACCTTTCCATCATTCCGAGAGCAGGGAAATGATCGATTGACGTACAGACACTCCTAACTGTACATCGGTGGACCTTATGACAAAAGGCATAAGGCACACCTTTGTTCAGTTAACAGTGTGGGCGGATGGCTGGAGCAAAACATGAGAAACTATGGGGAACACCATTGTTTTGATGCCGAGTGTGAATTATGGTTATTTGTTTATAAACTGTTAATTATTTTCTTATAAGCTTGCAATTTTGTTATACAAGGTGTAACAAAAATAGTCGGGATCCCTTTCAGGGCATATTCGGTATCGTGTTCAGGTTAGGAAAAATACCAGAAACATTTTTTTGGCCCGAAAAATTTTTGGCCTTTGTATGGAGGGCTGGCCAACTTAGCCGACCTGCCCCGTACAAAAAAAATCGCATGAAAAATGTTTTCGACTACTTTTTCCTAATCAAAACACGATACCGAATATGCCCAGATTCTCCACTATTTTGTGACTATTTTGTTACACCTTGTAGATCTCAGAACCTGAAGGCCATTTGTATTGTTCATTTTTTTTTTATGTTTATGGAACAGTGGATCCGAATGATGTTTACAATTACAACATCAAATCTTTTATAACGAATTGAGCACGGGAAAGTGGCGCGAATCCAATTTAGATCAAAAACACAGTTTACCCAGTTGAAACATTATTGTCATCGGTATAATTTTATCAGGCCAATTTGTGTTTTAGTTATTCGATCTGTTTCCGATATGATACTGCTCTGTCAGTGTCAAAAGTGATGTTTTTGGTTGGAGAAGTTTACACTGACAGATCCTTATCATTTCGGAAACAGATCGAATAACTAAAATTCGAATTGGCCTGTATGATTCCCAGTGCTGTTGCCCACAGTAGGTACTTATAATCGTTTTATTTATGACCAAGATAAATCATTCATTTTTCTCGTACGCTAATACGTATTGCATCCATGCTAGTAGGGGATAAGAGCCCATCAACGTGCACACTAGCGCCACAGCTAAATAATCGTAATTATTTAAAATTAACGAAAGATATTGAAAAAAGGGGGCCGCTACGTACTGTATTGTGTATTTAAGTACCTTTTGAATACATCAAACTAGTTTTTATATTGCTGGATTCGTCAATCTATGCGTCCAAAGTTATCACGGCCGTTTTTGTTTTGAGTTCCTAGATCGACGAAACCAGCAACAATAAAACAAGTTTGATATGTTAAAAAGGTACTTAAATACACAATACAGTAGGTAGCGGCCCCCTTTTTTAAATATCTTTCGTTAAATTTATATAATCACGATTATTTAGCTGTGGCGCTAGTGTGCACGTTGATGGGCCCTTACCGCATACGAAGCCATATATGGCGGATATGATATTTAACTCTATTGACAGCTATTAAAGTTCAAATTTCAACAAATATTTTATTACATGCAGTAAGGGGTTAAGGTGATCGTTATAGGTAGGGAGATGAAAATTATTAAATCTATAAATCTGAGTTATACTAGTTAGTATGTTTTACTTGTTTAAGAAAATACAGTGTTAAATTATATGGCAATAATTTGACTAGAATTATTCAAGTGGGATAAAGGAGATAGAGTCAGAAAAAGACAAGTCTGCTACGATTTTGATAGCACACGCAGTGCAAGTGTTATTTTAAAAGTCAAACTTCTATGAAATTATGACGTATAGATAACACTTGCACGTGTGCTATCAAAATCGTTGCAGACTTATCTTGGTCCAACTCTACCTAACCTAATAGCAAAATGTATAAGCCCAACGGCAATATCATTGTTTACATCTGACTATATATATCTAATTGGCCAAATGGGAATAAAAATAAAGTTAAACTCATGCCTTTTTGTAGGGATAAATGATAATTGTAGCCTAAGTATGCAAGTTCGTTCTTTATGGTTAACTCTGCTTAAGTATCTTCTTATTCTTAAGTAAGTGCGTCGAATGATGGTCCCAGTCCCAATGACAAAGACCTAGTGACAAAGACCTTTTAGCCAGGCTTGATTTCCCCGACACGGATGTTTTCATCACTTCAAAGTTTACAAACTTTAAAAATCGAACGCGACAAGTGGAACTAATCAAAGCGACAATTTCGCCGATTGATTCATTGTGACGTCACACTATAATCATGTTACCGACTCCACTTTTTTACTCTTTTTTCCTTTCGACCGTTTCGTAATGACCGGATACGGTACCCGATAATAATCCAACGACCTTATTATCTAAGTTTTAAGGTACATTATCCAACGGTGTAATATCATGTTACAGTGCAAGATCGGTATATTTCGGCGTAACCAAATAAATAACGTTTTCATAGTCTGTGGTTATCTTTATGTGGTTGGTATTACCGAGTATTACACAATTTACAAATTGTGTTACATAAATATTATGCGTGCGATTGGATATTGTTATTATAATTTGCGCTTTATATGGATCTGGGTTAAGTTAATTATAATTTGTAATCAAAATATTTACATCGTTCACTTCCGATTTAAAAGTCGTGTATTTTTTTGTGAGAAATGTTAATGTCAGATATGTACTTAATGAATGCAGTAAACTTAAGAAAATAAAAAGGTTACAGATTAAAATGTATAATGATAGGGTGTTGCGTTTATTTTATTTTTTATTAGAATGTTTTGGCGTTTGCTCGCTCAGAATCGCATCAGGGGGCCGATTTTTGAATTTCGATCGCTCGATTTCTCACTCGAAAATCGGTGGAAAACGGCGAAATGCTAATTTTTGAAATACGAGCGATAGAAAATTGGAATCTATTGGTATTGACCACTCGATTTCAATTCTATTAGTAGAGTTTAAATGCCTAGTAGTGGAGATATAATTTAATGAAATACACGAAATCGAGTGGTTGAAATTCAAAAATCGGCCCCCAGGGGGTCGTAACCTTAATATGCAATTGTTAAAAATAAACATATCTTCTGGATGCTCTTAGTAATAAAGTCCCATCAAAAATGGGATACTTAGTTGATTTTAGAGAACAGGACGTATCGTTTACCTCAATTAGGCAAAACGAAGGGTTATGCTTATTTTTTATAGAAAAAATGTATTTATTAGACGTGAATTGGATTACATAAGGTTTGATCACAAGTGCGTAACACCTTCAGATATTCCGACGAAAAGTTTTCAAAAATGCAAATTATTAAAAACTTTTAAAAGCTATTTTATAACTTATGAATATTATATACAAAAGCAAAGAGTTGTTTTGTTTTTTATTATTTACATTTATTTTTTTGTTTTCGGAACTTAATATGTACCTACGAAATATCATTTGATACTTACCAGTTGCTTTTCGGTGAAGGAAAACATCGCGAGGAAACCAGCAGACTAATCCCAATAAGGCCTAGTTTCCCCTCTGGGTTGGAAGGTCAGATGGCAGTCGCTTTCGTAAAAACTAGTGCCTACGTCAATTCTTGGGATTTGTTGTCAAGCTAACCCCACAGGCTCCCATGAGCCTTGGCAAAATGCCGGGATGACGCGAGGAAGAAAAAGATATTGGTTATATCTGGGTTTCTTTTTCCCATTCATGAAAATATTTTGCCTCAGATCTGAGTCACTCATTATTGAATCTTTCATTTGACAGATTTTGGACTGTGCTTACTTGGGTAGGTAGTTTTACGGCGCCTATTTTCTCAATTAAGACTAATGTTAAAATGTTACTTAAATTGATACAATCGCCACTCACAGAAACTAAAACAAAACAAATCACAGTTAGTGCAAAATGGATTCAATTAGAAACTCCGTTATATTTCGTAACAGTCCGATCGAACTATCCAAGGCACAAGATTGGTTGCAAATTATCGCCTCGATGGTTTCTATTCTACTTATTATGTATTGTCTGTGGCGAAAACCCCTTATTTCGATTATTATGGATATCTGTGATATGAATAATGGGGAAAGTGAAGGTTACGAATATTTAAAATTTGCGGAAGAATATTGCGAATTTATCAGTCAATAACTCGAATTAGCTCAGTAATCATAGAGTTTCGGTTCTGCCCTAGAACTTAAAACTGCCATTCGAAAACGAATTCTAACGTTTAACGTAATTTAATAAAATAAATTCCAATTGTATAAATAAATACGCAATAAGTGGCATTGTAATAACTATTTTACAGTGCCAGTTATGATTTTATTACATGGCGAGATATAATTGCAAGGCGGATGTGACACTCTAACCTAAGTATGTCCTAGCTACTACAAAAATGGTCGTACAGTGTTGTTAGAGGAAAATTCTCCTTAGAACGTTCCGGCAGGATTGAAACTGTTTACCGGATATTCATTTGACGAAAGAAAATTGGCAATAAATAAAAATAAGTATGTAGGTAATATTTTAGAACTCTTTGAAATTTAATAAAGAATCCAATGTTTTCAGTCTTTATTATTATACGTCGATCATCTGTCTGAAATGTCTGAATAAAAATAAAATAATACTATTATAATCACTCGTAAATTCTATGAGTCCATGATACGACGATTGATGGAGCAGCTAATAATTAAGTTACTGACGATATGTATTACGAACTCTGCATGATTCAAATGTGCGCACGCGCTTCATCTAATTAATACTAAGCTCTCCGAATGCCCAATTTGGGTCAAAAAGGCATTTGTAGGATTGTGTTAAATTTTTTGTCGTAAAACTCATGTTTGACAAACATAGGTTTAACTTTTTTTAGATTTTTAGGGTTCCGTACCTACCCAAAGGGTAAAAACGGGACCCTATTACTAAGACTCCGCTGTCCGTCCGTCCGTCCGTCCGTCTGTCACCAGGCTGTATCTCAAGAACCGTGATAGCTAGGCAGTTGAAATGTTCACAGATGATGTATTTCTGTTGCCGCTATAACAACAAATACTAAAAAGTACGGAACCCTCGGTGTGCGAGTCCGACTCGCACTTGTCCGGTTTTTATTTAAAGTTCCTATTGACCCGGCGCGTCACATTTTAGTGCGGACTTTTATATCTAGGTACGTGACGAACAAGAAAAACAATCTAAAAAGATGGTACGATTTTTTTAAAGCATATGATTTTGAGGAGGTAACATAAATATATTATGCATGTTTAGGAATTGGGACTGTGTAGTCAAAGTTTCGTGAACTAATGTTTCTGATTGGAAATTTCGATGGGGTACGTAGGTATATGTTATATACGTTCCACTCATGGGCTTGGGCATGAGAGAGCTTGGACTATAGATAGTCCCCACGCTGGCCCAATGCGGGTTGGGACTTCACATGTACATTGTACAAAGGTACAACTATGTTTTTCTTTTCTTCGCGTATTTATTTATATACTGGCAGGATAGCATTAAGCATTTTTAAGATCTGATTGTTAATGCCTAATTTGGTCCTACTAAAAGTATAATTTATTTTTAGTAAAAATAAAATTATAAAACCTCACCTCTCGGGCTGTAAGCTTCCCCAAAGTCCAAAAGTTGACCGAAAATTAAAAAAATTACAACACTCCTGCTCACACTAGCAACACCACACCGGGACAACATTATCACTACACAACACTAATATCACTTAAACATTACGATTTTAAAAAAATATAAAAAAGTTATGTTACTAAATTGATTTCGTAATCGAAATAAATTCGTGAACGCATCTGTATTTTTTTTTAAACGTTTTTTTTTTTCAGGAAGCGACCGCTGCCGGCGGCGTCCGATTTAGAAATGGTACGAAAAAAGCTACGGCTGATTGTTGTTGTTGACTAACGATACTATGTTTTTACTTTTTTCCGCGGCTGTCATCCCCACTGGGAAAATGTTGCGCCGATTATGGGGTTGGCAACCTTTTTTCTATAATTTAATTTATTTTGAATAAGGTGCAGGGGGGCAATTTAGACTGCGGGGTAATTTAAACTACTTAGTCGAAATATCTTCCATGTTTTACATTATTAATTATAGTCACACACAACATTTCTTATTTCGATTAATTTAAATTACCCCGCACTCTAAATTGCCCCCCTGCACCTTAACTAGGTCAGGTTTATTCAATTACATATTTCTTATAAATTTGCAACTGCGACAGTGCGCAGATCAGCAGATTGAACTGTAATGAACTTAATAAAGGATTGTTCCACGGGAAGTATACGATTACTTGACATTAGGTACTTTTTCGAAAGGAATTTCGAAATTATTGCCATGTTGTTATCTAGTCAGGTCCTGATGATAAGGCCCGGGATAGATGGAATTAACTCTTCAAATACCCAGGATGGCCTAAAAATATTTTTTGACAAATAATTTTTAGGATATCTTTTTCTTACTTACACGTATAAATATTACAAAAAAGTCTTTAAAAATTATAACTATAATCATAAACGAAAACTAAAGCAAAACATATTATCTCCAAAATATTCATCTTTATTTCGATTCACAAAACGATACAGTGTAAACGATTATTGAAAATATGTACATCGAGAATAATGGTGACTTAAAAATCGTAACAAACTGTTTACGAGCCCTGAACTATAGAGAGTGAAATGAAGGCTCGCCGGCGCGTGCGCAGCGTGAGTTGCAGTCGCCGGGCGACCCCGGCGCAGCGAGCACGTCTAGCCGAGGTGGCAATCGTTGATAAAACATGCAGGATTATATGGATGATTCCTATATAAGGTGTGAATAAGTTTGGGGTATAATTTAAAATTTTATAGTTACTTTTAATCCGAATTTGTAATATACCTATCATCATTTGGTGGCGACATATAACTAGCCTAAACTCCTTACACCATGTAACAAAAAATAACACTTACAAAATCCGGTCCGAAGGACCAGTACATACTTTTCTTACTGACATTGAGTATCAAAATCAAAAGTAAAGTATTTATTGCACACATATTACATAATATTAGGTAGGTAGGTACCTATACATAATATGGACCCTGCAAGGGCGCAGGGCGCGTGCATTTATAAGATTTATAAATAAATAGCAAACTAAGTACTACAATAGTTTAATCTGAATTACATAACATTATATATATGAGATCACATTAGTGTATCGTTCTCGTAAGAGCTAATTTGCTTACGTTAACCAATATTAATAACATTTATTTAATATAAAATGAAACAAAATGGTTTAAGTGCAGATCTATACCTATACTTATTTCTAATAATAATATGATACCTCATCAAAAAATTCCTGCAGCGTGTAAAACGATTTCTCTGTTAGGTATTTATTAAGCGATCTTTTGAATAGATTTGGGTTTTCGATTTGTTTTATTGATTGGGGTATTTTATTAAAGATTTTTATACACATCATGTGTGGTCCGGAATGAAATATTTTTAAGCTAGAAGTAGGCAAGGAAAGGTAGTTATTGTGGCGAAGATTTAATGATTTTGTGTGGCGGTCTTTTGCTTGTAGAAAAAAAGAGCTGTGTAGCTTGACGAAAGTGCAAACTTCTAAAATGTATAAGGAGGTAAGTGTTAATATTCTTAGAATAGTCTTTAAAATGTGGTCGACAACTTTCCCATTGCTTTATGTTAACTAAAGTTCGGATGCACTTTTTTTGTAAAATAAATAGGTCATTGGCATTTGTGCTATTACCCCAAAGGAGTATACCATAGCGGAATATAGAGTGGGCGTAAGCATAACAGGCGGAAATGGCAGTTTTTAAATCGGTTGTTTTTTTAAATTCAAATAAGGCATATGAAAATCTGGATAGTCTATTGCAAACTTTCTGAATGTGGTCTTTCTAATGAACGTTTGTATCAATTGTTAATCCTAACAAGGGAAATGTATCTGTTTGGTCCAATTTGATATTGTTGTAAGAGAAATCTATACATAACGGTTGTTTTTGGTATGGTCTGAACTGCATCAGTTTTGTTCTGGTAAAATTCAATTTTAAATTATGATCGGTTAGCCAGGAATCTAGTTCAGTCAGGATATGGGTAAGGCTAGATTTCAGATTATTGTTATCTGTGCACGGAAATACTACTGAAATGTCATCTGCAAATAAGATACTACGTGTATTAATAGAGTAGGGTAAATCGTTAATGTATATAAGGAACAGTAAGCAACCTAGCACACTACCTTGGGGAATAGACTGAGTAACATCTACTGTATTTGAGTGTATGCGCGAAATCAATCCTGTGTGGTTGTTATAATGCTCTATTTCTACGAATTGCTCTCGATTTTTGAGGTAAGAGACAAACCACTTATGTACAGTTCCTCTTACCCCAATACCGTTCAATTTCTTTAATAGCACTTCATATGATACCCTATCGTAGGCCTTGCTCATGTCCAATAATAGTCCTACTGCATATTGTTTGTTATTTATTATGTTTAATATTTGATCTATATAATTATATACTGAAATGTTTTTTTCTAAATCCGTTTTGATTTTCGTTGAATATGGAGTATTTTTCACAAAAAGTGTAGAGTCTTTTTGACATAGCGGTTTCTATTATTTTGGAAAAGGTTGGCAAAAGAGCTATGGGACGATAGTTATTACAGTCAGTGTGTTTACCTTTTTTGTGAATGGGTTTGATGATTGATAATTTGAGTGAATCTGGGACTATGCCTTCGGAAAAGGATTGATTTATCAGAAGGTTTCGGACAGTTCGTCAGCACACTTTTTGATAAGGACGGATGGGAGTTCATCATGTCCAAAGCTACTCTTATTTTTCAAGTTTCGTATAATACTATGAATTTCTATTTCAGTGACTGGTTGTAGGTAGAATGAATTGGGAGTGGGGTTGAGCACTACAGGGCGTCCGGCTGCCTTGCGCACGCCAGGTCCATCATCTCCTGCTCCCACCGACAAGAAGAAGTTGTTAAAGTAATCAGCTACGACCCTTGGGTCATCTGTTACACTAATGTTAATGTCTAATTTTAAATTTAATCTGTTCTTTTTTTGGAATTTTATTTGTCCGTTCCTTTATTTATATGCCACATGGTTTTGGCGATGTTATTAGAGTTCTTAATTTTATTAATATATTCCAGCTTTTTGGGTGTTTTTATAGACTTTTTCAGCAATTTTTCATAATGTTTATAGTGTTCATGTAAAATAGGATTGTTTGTTTTAGAGATCAATATTTTAAGAAGACGTTTATGTTTACAGGACGTTTTTATACCTTTAGTTAACCAGGGTTTATTATTAAATTATTTTTTTATTTTTATTTGTATTTTAGGGACACATATATCTAGATATTTTTTTATAATCGCTGTAAAGGAGTTAAAGTTTTCATTGATGTTATTACTGCTGTCGAGAGTAAATATTATTATGTATATCATTTGATGGCAATAAATAAATTACATATTTATTTTACTGACATTGAGTAAATATTATTATATCATCATTTGGTGGCAATAAATAACTAGCCTAAACGACTTACACCATGTAACAAAAACATAACACTTACAAAATCCGGTCCGAAGGACCAGTACATACTTTTCTTACTGACATTGAGTAATAGTAGGTACCTACATTGTGCAACATGGGGCGTAAGTTGAATATTGCAAACGAGAGTAAGTTAAATCGCGACGGCTTGCCGGAGCGATTTATAGACTCGAGTTTGCAATATTATTACGCCCCGAGTTACACACAATGTTTTTCATCACACTTGCGATACTAAAATTAAGTATAAAGACAAAAAACTGTTATTATGGCACTAGAAACTTCATAACTCCCTAGGGAGAACGATTTTTCTATAACTCCCGCTAAACCTGCGTGGAATTCCACATTTACTGAGCGAGTGTGATGAAAATATTATTATATCATCATCTGGTGGCTACAAATAACTAGCCTAAACGACTAGCACCATGTAACAAAAAAAATAACACTTACTAAATCCGGTCCGAAGGACCAGTAGGTAGATACTTTTCTTACTGACATTGAGTAAATATTATTACTTATATATCATTTGGTGGCAATAAATAAATTACATATTTTTCTTACTGACATTGAGTAAATATCATTATTTGGTGGCAATAAATAACTAGCCTAGATTAGATTAGATTAGATTAATTTATTTCTTGTCGAAAATTACATGATATTTAACAATGTCATAAATGTCATAATGTTTCCAAATAACATGAATTCACAAAAAGATCGTCAGATTGTAAACAATAACAATAATACATTAAAATAGTTAAAAAATATAAAACAATCAAATAATTATAATAAAAATTAAAAGTAATAGTCAAATACAGTAAAATAAAATGTCAGAGAGCCTAAACAACTTACACCATGTAACAAAAGAATAACATGCACTTACAAAATCCGGTCCGGAGGACCATTCATACTTTTCTTACTGACACTAAGTAAATATTATTATATCATTATTTGGTGGCAATAAATACCTAGCTTAAACTCCGAAACTAAACGTCTCCTTACGCTATGTAACAAAAAAAAACACTTACAATATCCGGTCCGAGGGACCAATACATACTTTTCTTACCGACTTTGAATAAATAATTAAATGTCATTAGTATATCATCATTTGGTGGCAATAAATAACTAGCCTAAACTCCTTACACCATGTAATAAAATAAAAAAATAGAAACATACAAAATCCGGTCCGAAGGACCATTACCATTACATAGTTTTCTTACTGACATTGAGTAAATATCATTAAATTATAACCTTGTTATCGGTATTGACCGAGGTCAAAGGATGCTGTGTGTCTTATTCTGATGATTAATTTGATGAAATGTTTTGTTCTTAAGCTCCATCTGGCGGCAGTTTAATAAATGTCATACGACTTTTACTTTAATTTTTTTTTATTACCGCGCCATCTAGTAATGTTCTAATAAACTAACAAAGAAAGTCGATGGAGAGAAAGGGACTTGCCGTCGTCGCTTCACGCTCGTTCCATAGATGCCGCTAACAGCGCTAATTAGGTTAAATTGCAATAACCGTAAGGTTGCTTATCCTTCTCGCTCTCGCAGTTAACTATCACCGATAAAAGAGACAAAAACTCAGTGTCAATGTATCGTAACGTAAACATTTCTGTTAGTTGCGAGTCAGGTTCCACGGTGAAGGGTACAGTAGCACGAATCCAACGTGTTTAAATAAAGTTAACACGAAATACAATACGATATATCGGGTAATTGTTTTACTAAACAGTGTTTCAAGTTTTAAAACAGTGTTAAGTGTTGTTTTAAGTTGATTTGTGTGTGTTTTAAGTGATGCAGCCGAGTTTTTGTAATACTAACGGTATTAGTGCCTCGTGAACTTTGTCTGAATTTTAAGACACACCTAGTGGCTTTTGAAGTCTGGTTTTTGTTGGAACACAAAAGAAACAGGATGTAACACAGAGCACGTGCTATTTTCACCGACAGCTAGATTTAACGGTGAGTAACTACTCAATTTCGCAATGTATGTAACTTTAGTCTAGTCGGGATTTTTAACCCACATCTTTTGCGAATTCCTAATAACTAATAACTTTACTTAAGTAAATATGTAATTAAGATTTACAGCTGTTAACGAGCTGGATGACTATACGCCACTTGCACCATCCCACTAGCCCGGGTTTAACCGGTTAAACTGTTAACCCAGTGTCAAATTGTAGGTACTGGTCACCATGGTAACTCCAGGTTTAACAGGTTAACCCCGGTTTAGTGGGATGGTGCAAGTGGCCCTAACTTGGACCTTAATTAGGTACACTTAATTAATTGCAAAGTTCCAAGAGCATTCGTTTAAACTTAACTAACCTAACCCCATCGCACATAAAATTAAAACAGAAGAAAAAAACATGCTCGCAAAGGCAATCCCCCATGCAGCCAATTATTTTTTTAAACATAAACTTCTTTTATAGGTATGAGTTATTTTATCGGGGCGTGTATGAACGTCAGTTATTAAAGAGTTTTATATTTTTATCAGCTTTTTACACGTCTGGCTTGCCATTTAGTCAACGGCCTTGCTTAAAGGAGTTAAAGGTCTGCCATTCTCCGACCGTTTGTCACGCACGTTGTTAAGATGTCGCAAATGCACGATTATGAATCATTTGTGACGTTCTAAATCAGCAGGTACCATTTTGTCGCTTACCGTAAAGACGAAATTTGCTTGTATATTTATGCGAATAACCTGTCTGAGCGTCCTTATGGTAAGCGATGAAGTGGTACCTTTTTACTGAGAACGTCACATGTTTCGTAGCGATTTTTGGGTTTTCTCGGGGAGCTACAGCATAGGGTCGCTCAAAAAAGGAGTGTAGAGGTTTTTAAAGGGCCAGGAAAGCCCAAATAACACCCCTGGAGGCCCTGGAGTTGCAGACGTCCGTAGGACATTGTAACCGCTTACTATCAGGCGCCAAGCGGGCCGTATGCTTATTTGCCACGTGGTATTAAAAAAAAGTCTGTTAAGTCTGTAGGCCAAGTTTTTATCCGCTGAGCTTTTTAAGAGCTTGTATAAGATCAGCTGATGGGCGAAGACCTAACTTGACTTCCACTGTATAATTTGTATGCTTACCTATATGGATGCGGCAAACTTGGCCGGCCTTGTTTTGTGCCAAGTTGCACTTGATTTCTTCACACCCTGATGTATGTCTGTGCTGCGACGTATAGATATATCCTAAATCGATGCTTAATTCACTTCATGGCTGGTGGTTAACCAACTGAGACTCATATCATTAAAATGTGCATAGCATAATGTTCAGAAAAAGTTTTGTCAATTTTTTTACTATGAGGTTTGGGATCCATGGCGTTAAGTAAGTAGTTAGGAGGGATTGCCATACGTCCCCGTACGCCGGACATGACCCTGTTTGAAGTTGAAGCTTGATGTCCCGGTGTGCCGGCCAAGAAGACAACTCTCCCGGTGTGAAAGTTATAGAACACAGGGTTTATTTAAATAATCTGTACAAATTACACATTAGGCGCATCAAGAAGATTATGTAAGTATTTTTCATATTTCTTATGAGGGACAATTACAAGCACCCGCCTCCCGGGCCAAATCAAAATAAAAAAAATGCAACTGACGATGTCCCTATAGTTATGGCAACCCTAAGTTAGGTAAACTTATGCGGGTATAATAATATTACTTAAGTATACTTTGTTCCATAAAAATTAGAAATTCCTGTGCCGTCTGTGGGAATCGAGGGATTCAAGCGACAAGCTCATATTTTATCAAGTTTCATGTAACGACTGGTTTACCTATAAAATGTTTTCTTAGTTCGCAACGTGTAACTAGGTGTAACGTCAAGTGGGATAACTGGGGTTTGGAGGAATAACACTAGACAAAGAAATAGGTAATAGTCCCCAATCATATGTAGTGTAGGTAGGTAGTAGTATGGTCGAAAGTATGAATTAATTTATGACCCATTTCGTACCTTGTCACAGTGACAATCAATATGAAAGTCGCTAGAGACCTCATACTATTGTCACTGTGACAAGGTACAAAATGGGTCATAAAAAATTAAAACTATCGACTGTACCTAGTCCCCAATCATAAATGAACATGGCGTGGCGTATCAGTGTAGTTTTTACAATCTTTGAATTTTTCAACTAGCTAAATTTGTTAATAGTCAAAAACATTGTCTAAAGTTTCCCTACATGTCCCCAACTACCCGGGTTGACGGTATTATTATTTATTTATTTTATTTTATTTTTATTACATAGGTACATGGAAAACCAACAGAAAATTTACAGAGCCAATTACAAATTAAATTTAATTATTTTTAAATCAACGTAAATATTAATAGAGTCAGACCAAGAAAAGCCTACAGCGGATTTGATAGCTCACGCAGTGCACGTGTTATTTTAAACGTCAAACATCTATGAAATTATGACGTATAATTGACACTTACACTGCGTGGGCTATCAAATCCGCTGCAGACTTTTCTTGGTGCGACTCTAGTCTATCCGTGGGTATTAAGTAGGTAACTATTTAACTTTTATTTAACATGCCTTTTCAATGACCATCAACTTCTTAAGCTTCTACAGATCTTGCAACAAATGACATGCGATTTTAGATTATTGCTGTCTAAGTAGAAGAATGCCGCAATGTATTGCAAATCGAATGCGATTATCAGTAACGTTTGAAGAGGTCATTACATAAGTACTTGTAATTACTGTCTATCTAACTGTCGTTTGTCACTGGTCATTATCATAGGAATCTGCTAATTTTAGCCGCGTGTTGATTTAAACTTCAAACTTGCCTAATTAAAGGCCATTGACTAGAGAGTCTAGAGATGCGTATCATACACCTATGCCTGTATGCAGTACACCAATATGTTTGCTATCGCAAATGTCAAAAATCCGGGCACCAACATCGATTTTGATATTTGCGACAGGGATACAGTCGGAAGCAATGTCGCGCTGTACTGCTGCAGTGATACTGCCGACTGTATGCATGTGTGTTAAAATGTTGGAGCTGCACACGCACACGTCACGCAAGCGGTGTGCCGTCTCTCATAAGGATCTGTATATCTGGATGTGCGGCGTTGTACCGCACGCGCACGTGCACGTCACGCACACGCAGCCAGTATGCACAGGCCTTGAATCCGAGGGAAAGCCAACACGGTAATAATTTTGAAATAACTTCAATAACTTTCTGATAACGAACCGACACAACAAGGCGACAATAAGTCTAACCAAACCTTGCAAAACGTGCATTTTACCTCCAAACCTATCCACTCTAAAATAACCCTTATCTTCCAGCAATAAGGAATATATTCATCTGTTATCACACACAAGGTGTTTACTGTTTATTATGTAGCACTGATGCTCTATTATCCAAAAACCGTATAGGACTTTAGGACATAAGGTTTTTAGGTCATTCTAGAGCTGTAGGGTAGTAATGACACGTTATCCGGTTGTAGTGGAAAGCAGCTGAACCCCAGGTCAGCTATAATTATGATTTAAGATCTGTATCGGTCTATAGAATACTGTTATCTACCTAAGTGGACTGTAAGGCGGAGAACAAACTAAAGCTTCATTTCATGGCCTGTCATAATATACGGACTGTTTTTTCAACTCTTTTGCCATATTCTGCAAAGTGAATCATAATTAATAATTATGTAATGTACATGCGTCATGTTGAACAACTTAGATGTAGGGACCATCCCCGGAATGGTTGAAAGTAAAAACCTAATAGGAAGAGCTCTCAGGTAGTCTCAGTAGTAGATGTAAGGATTTCCCTTGACATATCAGGATCTTCGGAAGTTGGGGGGACTTGGCAAGCCATATAATAGTTAGCTGACACTCGTGTCAGAGTTTTTTTTAGAAACCTCAACTAACCACTAGAAGCTAGCTAAAAGTTTGGAGTCGGGCAGAGAAAAAGGAAGGTTTTGCTATAAGCTACAGCATATTGTAGCGAGTTAAGGGCCTAATGAAGTAATGACCCACGAAAGGTTTTGGATTAAATTAGGAAATTTGATGTGCGGATTTTTAAAGACAATACTGTCCAGGAAATGTCAGATTTTCAGGGTGACGTCTGGAGTTTTGTCAGGATATTCGATATTTCGATGCTCCCCTCAAGTCGCAAGTGACATTCGGACAACTTTACTACCGATATTACAATAAAGCACAATGTAATGATGTCATTTTAACGAGACTGTCATCGTGGGAACATCGTATTGTATTTCATATTTCCTACTCACTCATATAAAAAGCAACATTAACATTCGGAATCATCAAAAAGCAGCATTAACTTTAAATATCTTTACTTAATTTGATATTATTTTCGGTGCGTCTCGTTCGCACCAGATATGTGGATAAGTGTCCACTGGACATCAATAGTAATTAATTATATCGATGACGACCGGTCTTGCCTTGTCGGTAGTGGCTATGAAGCCGATGGTCCTGGGTTCGAATTCGAATCCCGGTACATTTACCTATTTGTGTGACGAGCACAGATATTTGTTGCTGAGTCATGGATGTTTTTTATGTATTTAAGTATTTGTAAATTATATGTATATATGTATACCTATAATTGTCTGAGTAACCCATAAGTCCCATAACACAAGCCTTTTCGAGCTTGCTGGGCTTAGTGCTATAATATTTATTTAATATCAAATCAAGATCAGATTTACAAGCTTCGAATGGCTCTAATAATCTCGACATGGTTAAATTAAAATTGCATAAGGCGTTAGGCCGGTTTGTCAAACTGGTTGCGGTGCTAGCAATCAATCGACTAAGAATGCTGTACGAATTTTAGATGCAGACGACCTACATTTTTGAACATTAAGGTACATTACAAAGTCTGTCATAATCGACAAACGATAAACGGAAAGAAAAAAAACAATTTGGGATATTCGGGATGATAGAGTCAGTCTATGAAAAGTCTGCAGCGGATTTGAGAGCCCACGCAGTGCACGTGTTATTTTAAACGTCAAACTTCTATGAAATTATGACGTATACATGACTCTTGCACTGCGTGGGCTATCAAATCCGCTGCAGACTTTTCTTGGTCCGACTCTAGATGCTAAGATAAGTCACATGACAATTTTCATATACATACCGTAAAACCGATGACAGATAGATAAAAAACCTACCATCCCCTACTGTGCGTAGGCAGTGTTACGTTACTTGTCACCGAATAAGAAAAGTGAACGCATATCCATTTGCGGAGTAGGATATCCAGTCCTTCCTCGTCGGTCGACGTTCCATAAGAACTAGTTCTGCGATCAAAGGCATTTAAGACGTGATCGTTTATACTATCATAACTTTAGATCATAAATAATTGATTGTACAGTCAGCAGCAGAAGTTGCTAAGCGGGCGAGGTGTTCAAAATTATCTTGACCAGCTCTTATTCTCTTAACAATAAAGTCGCCTCAAGATCATTTTGAACACCTTGCCCGCTTAGCAACTTCTGCTGCTGACTGTACTGGAGACTTGGAGAGCTGAGGATTATAGCGGGTATTACGGGTACATGTGCAAGTTGCAGAGTATTATACCTAATATGCACAAAGTTGGCAACATTCTTTAATATTTTAGAAATATTTTCCATTTTAGAAAAGAAAATGTGAAAAGTTTCCGAAGTTATCTCTGTAATTTTTTTCGGACGTTCGGAAAATTATGTGACATATTTTTAGGTATGGCCAATAAGTGGCCTTTGACGAAATATTCGATATTTGTTGCCCTTCAACACAAATATAAACAAACTTTAGAACCGTAGGTATTGTCAAGTAATAAAGTATGATAACAATTTAATATGTATATTGCATGTAAAATACACATGAAAAATACTTAAGTAAGTACCTATATCGCAATTCTGTGCACCTTGGCCTGAAACGAAACTTAAAATTTACATTGATATTTCGCGGTACAAAGGCGCCTATTAGATATGGGGCATCTGTTCCCCCCTACTGCGGCTACGTTTAACACACACTCTATTCTGGTTAATATGGTAATTTAAATAATCACGTAATCACAGCGATGTATAAGTAGGTATGTTACTTTAAAACGTGATTAAAATGAATAAACGTCGCAGTCGCAATCGAGGGCTTTTTATCTTGCACACAAGTCACACAACATCATCAAGGTCAACTGCATTCTTGCGGTCTTAGGAACAACGTTAGAAACACAGAATTGATATTAGTACCTACGGGGAAGAGGCGTGAAAGAGCCGTGTTTTGCAGAACTCACTTATAAATATTATAAAAGTTTCTAAATTAAACTATTATTGTATGTGAAGATAATGCGTCTTGAAATTCATTATAAAAATTCTGTGATTCCACCATAGGTATCACACACCGGCTTTACCTTATGTTCAGAACGCATCGAAACTTCCAAAGTGACGTCACGGATGCGTATCGGATGGCTGACAGTGACGAGATTCGAAGAGTGGCGACGAATGGACATAACAACCGCTTACAACAACTAACGAGAATCATCCACAAAATCCGTAGAACAACAAGAACACAGTTGTAATCATATAAAATGTAACAAGTCTTCATTGAAGATCCCTGCATTAGGAACTAGAACTCCCTTCGCCCTTTTCTATGACTGTCGTGGGGTCAAGCCAGGCATGGCCAGACGATGATAGAAATAAGGAAAAACCGGATGTAAATTACACTAGTGTCCGGTATCCGGTACCAAGCACTTTTATGGATTCTAAGGTACGCCAGATGGTATTGGTAACATCGCTTATTGTTCGAAGGCGCTTTCGTTTTTCTTCCTTTCTACTGTACAATGGCGATAATGTTTCATAACGACACCTTTGTATTGAAATGACGACTTTGGCATATTTTATGTAACTAGTAACTACAATTGAAAAGTTTTAAAACACTGTTCCGTGTTCCGTCTGCAAAACAGACGAGTGATTCTTTTAGATGAGTAATTTTTGCACAATTTCTTATTTCAAAGTGTATTTTGTAAATATTGTATGTCGTCACATAAACGCAGTAATGGCAGTGCCTTTACTGCGTTTATGTGTACTTTAGTCAACCTTAGTACTTTTTGTACCTACTTCGACTGTCTTAAATAGGAAAGAATTATTCACTACATCTGGAGGCCCTTAACTACGAAAATCGAAATTTCTTTCTGTTCCTCTCTATCGCTGTTGCAAACTTGAAATAGCGAAATTTCGATTATCGTTTTTCGCGTTAAGGTAACTTTCCATTTCCGACTGCAGCTGCACTACTGCTCCGACACTCTGCAGCGGCCTGAACACATCGGTTGTTATTGTCTATTTCCATCGTAAAATGAATGACGATACCGACTGCAAGTAATATGGTGATATCAACGTATTTCCGACCGCAGCTGCATTACTGTCACGGCCTGAACGGGTCCCTATTGTTTCCCAAAAAGTTTTAAGTCATAATGATTGTATTGTTTGCCCGCATTTTCGTTAGTCATCATTTATATGGTTCAGAAATCCGTCACTTTTCAGGATTGCCATAAAACAAACCTAACCTAACCTAACATCTATGTAAGGATAACCTTACAAAAATCCTGAAGAGTTAACGGTTTCAGTTTTTTGGCTAATGATAATATGACATATATACAATACATTATGACTTAAAATTTATGGGAAACAAAGAGACCCCGGCCTGAACACGTCGGTTTTCAGTCAGAAATAGACTGTCACCTTTAGGCTCTCTGTACAGTCACCACACGAGATTATTATGCCATTTAGGGTTCTTGTTAAATTGGAAAATCTATAGTGTAAGTATTGAACAACCAATTTAGCTAGGACCCTGAATGGCGCAACAGTCGCGGAGCGTGATGGACGTGATGGTACATGCGCGGGTATACACAGGAACCCACCCGTGTTGCATTTGCATCTGCCGTGTATCGGCCTTAAATGTACTATTAACTTTAAGATAAGCGTAAAGATTAATTCAGCTATTTTACGGCCAAAGCCGGTCCGGTGTGAACCATTGGGTATGTAAACAAGTTTCGTATCCGCAAAGGACGGTCGTTGGTCTCGAATCTAGCCGGTTGTACAGTGTGAAGTGTTTAATGGAATTTTATGTTTGTGGTAATTAAACTATTGAGATTGCTAACGGTTATATTATTCCGTATCTGTCGAAATTAGTAATTAATACCCACCGAACAAAGAACCATCTTGGCAGACAAAAAATACGATTTAAGAAAGAATCGTACTGACATCGATTCATACGGTGGTTATACAGAGATACACACAATGATATCTACACGTGCTAAACCACTAAACCTATAAAACCTATATATTTGCATCGGAAGTCAAAAACACTTATGAGATCATCGCAGTCATCTGTAGGTATCACAGAATAAATAATACTACTACCGTACAGAAAGGAAACATCCTACAAAACCGAAGTTTGACAGCGGTTCAGGATCGAATCGTGCTGTCCCTTTCTAATATATGGCACTATCCCTTTCGGCTATTTAGGGTTGTCAAAATTCAAGCCATTATCTTGTGGTTGTGCACGCAAAGGGACGTTAGGGACGTCATTTTGTGTCAACCCTAATAATTGCTCGGAGCAATGCTGAGCCGAACGGAGCCGAGTTTGCCCGAAGGGAGGAGTCACACACCTGTCTGTATGTCCGTGTGTCACAGATGTTTTTAATTCTTATTCAGACCAACTCACCACAACTTTACTATTACTCATCTTTTCCCAAGAAACTCAAATATTACCAACCACTATTAAGAAACCAATAATTAACAAATGACTATACAAGTATGCAGTCTTAGATAAGCCTTCGTTCACAGAATAGCGTGTTCGCAACTCTGCGCTCGCGCACACCGTCAACCACACACGATGTTTACAAATAGGTAACCCGCTTCCCAGCGTTATTGTAAACCGCCGAGGTACTGGCAGTCATTCACATCAGGTCTGAAGTCAACCAGTGCAACATTAGTTTGGCCAACCAATTTTGTTAGTAGGAAAAGGCGGTAAATTAAAAATTCAAACAACTGTTTGGCTTATCTAAGATAAGACACTTTTACTTGGGTCGTAAGGATGACACGTTCGCGGGCCGGAGCTTCCGGCGCTTACTTTTCTATGACAGATGACCGGTGATCACCTGATGCTTTCCATAGACAAAGAAGCGCTGGAAGCTCCGGCCCGGTCTAACGTGAGCCTTCCTTTAAGGTCCCACTTCCCCGCCAAGAAAAATAATATATGTGGAAATTTGTTTCAGTAAGGTTCCCGCGAAAAGTCAGGTCGTAAAACGGCTCGGACACGACATTGAGCGACTTGCGACGGCGGCAGAGATAACCATAGGTTGGAGCGAGACACAGGGATCGAACCTTTCGTTTCCACCTATGGTTGCCGCTGCCGCCGTCGCAAGTCGCTCAATGTCGTGGCCGAGCCGAAGTCGTCAAGCGTTGGGAATAGCTACCCTGCTAGATCCGAGATAATGTGTGTATTATAATCAAATATGTCGCTTTTACAACGTTTGGCTACTTACGGGTTAACTAATACCTACGTTAAGATTAATAAAAAGTTAAAAACGGTTAATAATATAAAGAAATTCGGCGCAAACCTTTTTGTTTCATGCGCTCTCGTTTCTAAACATATTATATTACCTACATCATAAACTGAAATGCTGATATCTATTTCAGTTTATAATTTATACTTTATATAGTAGTTACTAGGTAGTGTGACAGAATACTAATTAAAATATTTGATAGAAAACAATTTGATTTGTGAAGTTGCCATCACTGTATCTGTCAATTCCTGAATAAAATAAGTGATGGTGTAAACGACATAATCGCGGCAGGAATGCGGCGGCAGCCACGAAGCCGCAACAGCAATGCAGTTCCAGTTAACATCCCAACGTCACCAAGACTTAAACTCAGTGGAAGTGGCTCGCGCGAGGCCCCTTCGGTGGGGCACATAGAAAGAAAGGGGCCTCACAGATGCGACTTCGCCCACGGATAGATTAGTTCACACTACGCCACTACTATTATTTATTATGTGGCCACTGCTTAAACATGGTAAGGTAAGACTTTACAACAGTAGTATTCAGATGCTAGTGAGTACCAAACCACACAATAGCTACAGCTTTTGACATTGGAAATGGCTTTTCGTTCGCTCCAGTATAGGGTCCGATTTCACGAAAACGTGCGATCCCCTTATATCTCGGAAAGTTGTGAAGATATGATATTAAAAAAAGGCTCAAAAGACGCATAATCACGAGAGCTATAAGGTGCAAAAATAATTATTCGAGAAAGTCAAAATCGAAAAAAGTTATGGTCGAAATAGTGAAAATAAAATTCAATTTTTTTCGAATTTTTGATTTTGGTGCTCGATAATTTGGAAACGAAGAATGATATCAAAAATTTGAGAAAAACGGCTCTGGACAATTTAGTCAGCTACGATTTGAGCCGAAAACAAAGACGATCGGGTTAAGGGTTTGCCCTGTAGCCTAACCTTAAAATAGTCAAAAAGTCAGAACGCACTATTCGACAATCTATGCATTCTTGTGGTGGTGGAAATAGAAATAGAGATAGAGGTAGAGGTAGAGGTAGAAGTAGAAGTAGAAGTAGAGGTAGAAATAGAGGTAGAGGTAGAGGTAGAGGTAGAGGTTGAGGTAGAGATAGAAATAGAAATAGAAATAATTTTATTCGTGAGCACAAACACAAAATAAAAACTTATACAGAGAAACATAAAAAAGAAAAAGTGCCACGAAATGGTCTCACCTCCGCATGTTGCTGGCGGCTGCTAGCAGATAGCTGATGCTGAACCCTGGCAGTACCTAGTGGAGCTCGGGTTTAATACAACATAAGCACACGCTGTTTTAGTCATCGGACTCGTCTCGATGAGCACTTAGGACAGTAGTACCCAAGATAGAGCTGATGCTGAACCCTGGCTGTACCTAAAGGAACTCAGGTTTGTTGCAATATAGGCACACGCTGTTTTGGTCATCCGATTCGTCATGATGATCACATGGTAGAGCATTACCCAAGATAGCTGATGCTGAACCCTGGTAGTACCTATTGGAACTCAGGTTTGGTGCAACATAGAGAAACGCTGTTATGGTCATCTCTCGTCGCGTCAAACTGCTGTCAAGAAAATTTCATATCTTGCAGCAAATGGGTCGCTGCCGATCAAGACTCGAGTGACGAAGACGGGGATGTGGCTACCACTTCTCGAGTTGACTACGGATTTGCCGTGTAATAATATTCTTGTACTTTGAACATTATATATCCCGCTTATTAATCGAAAAATGAAATATGTACCTATATACTTATGCGCCACGGCGACAATTATTCAAACTTCGATACGCGTGTGGAAATTTTGCAATTTGTTTGTTCACATGCGTTATGTCCAGGATACTTGTGTTAATCTAAGAATAAAATAATTATCATTCAACGTTGTAGTTTTATTTTGTAACTTTTTCCTTATCCAGACTTTCTCGTCGCTCAGCGACAATATTTTTTCGAATTCCGTAGATTCATTTCCAATGTGGTCGATAGTCGTGTGAGGCACGAAATCTGTGATTTTTTTCGATGAGAATTATCTAATTGCACCTCAACCGTTAGATTTTCATGTACAGACGTAACACTTTCCGCAGCGCCTGCGCGCAGGAGCATGAAAACGCTTGCGTCACGCTTATACAAGATGTTAACCAACCGGCGAAACTATTACTAAGTATGAGTTTTAGTTGCGAGTGTAATCACGCTTGCTCAAGCTATTTAACGCGAGTGTGTAGGGAGTAATAGTTGATTTAACTCCCACGAGAGTAATGATTTTTAAATTATTTATTTACCTGTCATATCATAAGTAAAGTATGTACTCATATTTACAGACTTGTCTTGATTTTATTTAAAATTTAAAATGAGTTATAAATTAAATAAAATTAATTTGTAAAGTTTAGTAGTTGTGCAAAAGGTTTATTATGTTCCATAACAAGCTATTCAATAAAATAGACGAAGAATAACATTAATTGTCTGAACCAATAATATTATTGAATGACATTATCATATCAATACATGGAATACAATAAAGACAATAGAGTTAGACCAAGAAAAGTCTGCAATGATTTTGATAGCACACGCAGTGCAACTAGTGCAAGTGTTATAAACGTAAAACTTCTATGTAATTATGACGTATAAATAACACGTGCGCTGTATGCAATCAAAATCGTTGCAGACTTTTCTTGGTCTAACTCTAATAGGTTATTAATATTTACTGTGGGATTATATAAGGCAGTCTTGTGTGTGAGAAGATAGGCCTGTGCTCAACAGTGGGCCTTATCTGCGGGCCGGAAGCTCTGAAAAACATAACAAAACAGGTACTGCACAATAAAGTTAATGAAAAAGCACGGACGTTAATGTATGCATTGTTAGAGGCCATATTTACGAGTATTACCAACTTTTACTTAAGTTCACATGTTTATAGTGCGATATAAAATAGTAATTATATATTATATTTCCATAAGGTGCATGGGGGCAATTTAGACAGCGGGGTAATTTAAACTAATCGAAATATAGTCTAAAATGTGACAGTTACGTAGCAAGTGACGCCCTCAATAATTTTCTACATTTTCTTGTCGGACTATAGGTACTTAGGTGTATTCAGTACACACTAGTCACACTACACACACTCAAATCGCTCGTTTGTGGTGAGCGTTCCGACTGACCATCTAGCGACCTTCACCAAGGAGGAGTTTTGGCCGAAGGGTGTCAAGTTCCGGCGGTTCCGCGGCCGGCTCCCTGACACTGCGGGGTTGCGTAATGCATAGCAGCCATAATGTGATATGTAGTGTTTAGTTTTTTAAAGTTTAGTTATAAAATATATTTTTATATAATATGTATGCTAGTTTTAAGGTATTTATGTATGGGCCATTAGTTGCCTGAAATAAAGATTTTCATTCATTCATTTCATTCAAATCTGTTCAACTGGTATAGTCGATATCATCGACTCGATGATCCCATCTAGGGCACAGTACGGTTACCATCAGCACGGTTACCATCAGTTTGTCACTGACATAAACGCCGTCGAGAACGTAATTTACTTTCTATACATCCCGTTTGCACTAATATGCGAGTGCGAGTGAGATGTATAGAAAGTAAATGACGTTCTCGACGGCGTTTATGTCAGTGACAAACTGATGGTAACCGTACAGATATTGTAAAGCAGTTACGTTAACTTAATATAGACCCCACCAGATTGCGTGTCGCTCTAATGATTGCATTGTTTCTCTAATCTCTTACACCTACGACTCCATTGTCCGCTACACACCTTTATAAGAAAACAAGACAAACTTTATATAAAAATATCGTTAGCGCGATGTAGAACCCACCGTATTCAGCGCAGCGCTATCTATTGACGTATTGAGTAAATTTTACACTAACAACCAGAATCGGAACACAGCCTAATAAGATATAGTTCACACCAGATTGCGTGTCGCTCTAATGCACGCATTGTTCTCCTATAATCGCTTACACCTACAACTCCATTGTCCGCTGCAATGGCTTCTGACTGTACTTTCTCTGACTTTACGGTTTAGGGTGGACATTTATTGTCAAACTATTGCATAAGTTACTTCCGGTTTGGAAGGGTTTATTTCCGCGAGCTATGTGGCTTAAGGCCGTTCCCTGAGCCAGAAATGTAAAAATACCCCAATAATTATCCTATTTTTCTAAGAAACGGTGATATTTGTAGACGTGGGAAAAATAAATATAATTCTTGATTATATTATCTTTAATAACACAGCTTTCGATACACGATTCATAACACTTCGCTCGATACAATTTATTGCCAAAGTAACCTCCAATTCGAATTTTTACTCCAACTTTACTCGTTTCTTTACTATGTGACACTATGAAACAAAAAAAGGAGAAAAATCAATCATAACTATAACAGTAATTTGACAGCTTTAGAAAAACGATAATTAGAGGCAATATTTTTAAAATAAATAAACATCAACTAATTCTATCGTAACAAAATATCGACTCCGGCCTGCATGCTCTATCTCCGTCCGTCTTTCGAAATGAGAGGAGAGAAAAGGGCCATATTATGTACTGTAAAACGTTGTATGATACATGTGCGAATTACCTATTTTTCGCACTTGTATCGGTATGCCCTAATTTTTTAATAAATATCGATGATATACCTGCACAGTACACCTAATAAATAATGATATTATAGAAAACTTGCAGTCATTAATTTGTTTAAATATAAACTGTATTTACCCTTATAATTAAATATTATTGAAATAAGAGTTGACTTCATCAAAAAGAATAGATATATAGTATAGAGGGGTCCTGTCATTGTAAATTTTGTAGTCACTGTAAATTTACTGCCATCTATCGACACACGACTAAAACTGAAAATGAAAACGTATAAAGTTATCAAAAAAAATAACCGCCGAAAAAAAACTAAAAGGAAATAAAAAACCGGCACTAACACGAAACGACTCGACCAACAAAAACAATAGCACACTGAAAAGAAAAAAATAATTATTTTGTCTTCAATAACGCAAGTGAATACCTATGAACTATGTATATACATACTTCTGAAATCAATCACACAAATCTGCGTATTTATATATTTACAATCTGTTATTTTTGGAGTCGGTGCAGGTGCTTCACTAAGGTGCTCAAGTTTGTTTGAGGCTGGCACCGACTCTAAAAATAACAGATTGTAAATATATAAATACGCAGATTTGTGTGATTGATTTCAGAAGTATGTATATACATAGTTCATAGGTATTCACTTGCGTTATTGAAGACAAAATAATTATTTTTTTCTTTTCAGTGTGCTATTGTTTTTGTTGGTCGAGTCGTTTCGTGTTAGTGCCGGTTTTTTATTTCCTTTTAGTTTTTTTTCGGCGGTTATTTTTTTTGTTAAAAAGTTTTTATTTTATAATTTTCTGTGGCTATAATTTATACAAATTATTACATGCTTAATTTTTGATTACTTTTAAAATAGCTACCTACCTTGCTTTAGCTATTAACTGTTATATTAATAATCCTACTTTAACTATTATTTTGTTCTGTAATATAAATAAATTACCCCTATTGTCCCACCCTTAGGGTAGGATTTTTTCCAAATTTTTATTATTATTACGACTACTCTGTAAAAGGTTATGCGTGGTCATACGTTACAATCGGTGAGTGAAAAAATCAATCATCCCCTATTTTCCTACCCTTAAGGTTGGATTTTTTTTTCCAAATTTATATGGGACCAACTTCGGGGTATACCCTTTCCAATAAAAAAATAATTATCAAAATCGAACATCTCTGTAAAAAGTTATGCGTGGTCATACATAAAAAAAAAAAAAAAAAATATATATATACGCGTCGACTTGAGAACCTCCTCCGTTTTTTTTTTTCGTCGGTTGAAAAATGTATATATATGGATAAATGATTTTATTATTTTTGTATCTTTTTGATCCATATTCATTAACTGATATCTATGTGTTAAAATTGTTAAATATGAAACGGTGTCGTCACGCCATCTAGCCGAGGATAGGCTAAAGGTGTGTGCGCCATCTATTCGAGAATGACTTTTGCTTGAATTCCGAGGCACGTTTTTTCCTTAGACTTTATTCGTCTTATACGAAGTTACATATGTCTTTGACTTCATTAAAATGAATATTTAATTTGCACTATGTTTCATTTATTTTTCCAATTTAACTTTAACGCCATCTATGAGATGCAGCATGCTTTTTTTCAGTATTTAGTAATACGTTTTACAAATCAGTGTCCTGTTAGTTCATTTAAGTCGCTACTTCTTGCGTGGCGCTGTTGTATCGTCATTGTATCTAGGGGCGGGATGGGTGGCGTGAGGGGAGGCTCGATTGTAGATTTCATTTGGGTACGGGAACGGCCTTAACTCCGTTGTCTCCGTTATTCATAAAACATAGCAAATCTCATAAGTACCTATGTAAAATATTCTTCAAATTATTTATGTTGAGTGTCTAATATAGAAAAAGCATTAGTGTATCTAAGCTCCAAAATATATGTAACGTGTACAAATAAAAAAGGCTCGCTAAGAATCAACGTTAAAAACCGGACCATAGTTGTGTAATAGGACTATTTACGGTAATAGAAAAAAAACCCACTTCACGAAACAGTCAAAATATCATTTAAATTATTTACAACTATAGTGCATCTCATCTTCTTCTTTCAATTTAAGAGCTAGGCTCTTGTCGGTGCAGCGTGATGAAGTTGTCTCCACCTTGGTCGGTCCAAAGCCAGCCCCTTAGTGTCCTGGTACGACACGGCCCCTACATGCTCCTTTACTTGGCTCATATAACTCTTCCTTGGTCTTCCCCTCCCTCTCTTTCCATTTATTTTCCCTTCTATGATGTTTCTGATGAAGTGCATCTCATAACAGTTACAAATTAGCCCCAACTGCCCCAAGACGTAAAATACTTTTCGTTGAAGATGTTGATGCGGTTTTTAACCATCAATAGAGTGAGTCTTGAGGAAGGTTTAGGTATATAATTTGTTAAGGGTAACCCGTGCAAAGCCGGGGTGGGTCGCTAGTTTTAATTAAAACTGATTTAGTACTACCACCATTTTCAAGTCTTTTATAATGACAATAAATCTCGCAACAATATAGTATCCGACATTGATTATGTTGTAGCGACGGAAATGAAAGTGGGATACTTTTTATCTCTAACAAAAAGTCCAAGATCTCTAAACTTACAAACCGAACACTGTCCTACACAAATAGACCCGAGCACAGCATGATTGGTTATTCTATGAATGGTATTGAAGCGTATTGTGAAGGATTAAGGTTGATATTCGCACGGACTCTTTACTTAGGCAGTGTAGTACCTACTGTAGATGATATATTAGTGCAGAGGCTTGACTTACAGGCCTTTATTTGAACATTGTGCAAATATCGCGATGCAGGCTATAGTGGTGAGTTTCCTAATGGCTACAAATATAATGACCACCAAAAAATACTTTGGTACCCTAAATAAAAAAATCATGCTTACCAAAAAAAAATACTGAGCACCAAAAAAATAAGGCCTAAAATTACAAAAGTATCACCGTTTTAATTACGACTGCACTTCAAATTGTATTCGAATACCAAATATATTGAATGATCACCAAAAATTATTAATGATCACCAAATCTTGAAGACCAAATTAATGCGATATTTTCACCTAAATAAACCACTATGATTACCAAAAAATGTATACATATTACCAAGTAAAGTAAAATAATGCCAAAATTACTAGCCCCTCCCGCTTAACCCCCGTACCCCGCACCGCATACCTACCTAACCTAACCTACTTTTCTAGTAGCATACTGAAATGCTACTGGAAAAGTAGGTTAGGTTAGGTATGGTTTGAACTGCTATCAGTTAAGTGGGTTAGCACTGCGACCCTTACAGAAACGAAATGCTACTAGAAAAGTGGGTTAGGTTAGGTTTGAACTGCGACCCTTACAGAAACGAAATGCTACTAGAAAAGTGGGTTAGGTTAGGTTTGAACTGCGACCCATACAGAAACGAAATGCTACTAGAAAAGTGGGTTTGGTGGTGGAACCCGGGGTTTTTCCATCTCCTCTCGGCGTGGAGGTTGTCATGAGGGATCAGTGTGTGGTGTCGCCCTGCATACTACCTTCGAGAGGGGGAGCTTCGGCTCCAGGGCCTTCGGGTCCAAGGAGGGGACAGCCTCGGCTGTCGGCAGCAGGCGGTGTTCGCGGTAGAATGCTCTGCGATCCCGTGTTCACCGTCGCCATTGCTGCGAGACGAGCATACCGTGGAGGGTTTAGTCGGTATTTGGCTCCTTGGCCACGAGTCCGACATATCCGTCCTAGTTCTCCGGCTAGGCGGAATGCCTAAATGCATTACTCCACGTAAAAAAAACAAAAAAGGTTTGAACTGCAACCCATACAGAAACGAAATGCTACTAGAAAAGTGGGTTAGGTTAGGTTTGAACTGCGACCCTTACAGAAACGAAATGCTACTAGAAAAGTGGGTTAGGATAGAAAAAGGTGACGAAGTAGATTAATTAATTTAATAGAATAAAGATATATTAAATATTTGCATATTTTTAATTAAAATGTGGTTACAATTTTGGTGGTCATTTACTATTTTTGGGTTTACAATGATTATTTTGGAGTCATTTGCTTTAATAGGATAGCAAGATTTAAAAATTTGGTTATAATTTTACATTAAAAAAGGAGTTCTAATTTTGGTGGTCATTTACTATTTTTGGGTTTACAATGATTATTTTGGTGTCATTTTATTTAATAGGATAGCAAGATGTAAAAATTTGGTTATCATTTCACATTAAAATGGGGTTTGAAATTTGGTAATCATTTACAATTTTTGGGTTAATAATGATTAGTTTGGTGTCATTTCCTTTAATAGGATAGTAAAATGTAATTAAATTGGTAATCATTTCACGTTAAAATGGTGTTATAATTTTGGTGATCATTTATTATTTTAGGATGGTAAAGTAAATTTTTTTGGTATTAAATTTTACTAAATCTGGTGATCAGTTAAATAGCAGCCTTTCCTAATTAACGAAATTTACTCTTGCTCGTGAATTCTTTTGTATTTTAACATGTTTGTAGATTCTTCGACTAAAATCGGCACGTTCTCTAGAAAAGCATTTGAAAGGTACAAAAGTCATCAATCAATGGCAAATTATTTAGAACTAATTATTAATATTTGTCTTTATAAGCATTTTTGCATCATTGATGCATGTATTATGTTTGTTAGATTCCGTTGCATTTTATGTTTGGGATGCAGCCCATATCTACATTTGTGTGTCTCGTATTTGTCAACTGGTAAACCAATTTTGGCTGTAACTGGTACCTATTGAGCGTGATCTTTCAGTAGGTATATTTTCAATGTTGAGAACTATCTTTATCTCTTTATTTTAATCAATAAACTTAAGACGACTACATAATGGTAGAATAGGTAGGTATTAGACAACAACAAGTTTTGGTACAGTTAAGCTTCTGTATAATGCCACTTCTGCGGCACCCTACTAAGCCCGAACACGAAACCTCGCATTATGCGAGTGACCTCCGCAATTTGCCACCGTTACCTCCTCCGCCGATTACAGTACAGTTATGCGTTAAGCCGGTTCCGACACTAGCATCAACTAGCATACATCACATGTGTCGAATTGCTTGGGGCAAGGCAAATGACAGTTAAATTGAGAATTGAGACATCATGCTTGTATGAGACAACTGTATCCTAATAATCACATTATCATTTGTGTCTCACTACTGTATCACATGTAAATCACTTGCGATTACTTACCGTAAAATGGGGTGAGTAGGGATTGCGTGGAGAGTTGGGTTATGAATGGCGAGAGAAGGGATGCCAGCGGGGTGAGATGGTTTTTAAAGGCTACTGCTACCTAAATAGTGTAAGTATTCGTATTACAAATGGAGCTATAGTGATATTCATAAGAAAAAAAAATCGATCCAACAATGTTCCAAAATCACCTTTATATGAAATCCCATCTCACCGCAACTACGACGTACTACGGGGTGAGAAGGGATTTCGTGTTTATCGGTAAAGTTATGAAATGGAACTACCCCAAAATCATAAAAAAACTAAAATACAAACGTCCGGAACATTTATTATACATATATACCATTCAGTTTACATGTAAAAATAAAATGTTATCGAGGCCTCCGACACCAAAGACCGCCATGCTTCTCTGTCCAAACTCCAAAGCCGATTCTGTCCAGTCGACGGCGCCGATTACACTTGCCCGATTCGAACTTTAAGACACGTCAATTAATAGATCTAGAAACGACATGGATTCGATGTGACGTTTTTGTTTGAAGACATCACATTTGACACTGACATATCTAATCCATATCGTTTCTAGATCTATTAATTGACGTATATATAGTAGCCAAATTTTGTTGACAGATATTTCCTTGTTGTATCACCAATTGTCTATGCTTTTAAAAAGTTAAAAGTTTGTTGTCAATTTATGTCATTCATTCAAATTGTTCGCGGTTTGTAAGGCGTTTATTTTAAATAATACTTAAATAATATTAATAATGACTATACCGAGTGTGGTCCGCAAACTATTATTTAAGCTCGTAAATAATTACGACAATGTGCGAAGTCGACGTGAAGCGTTTTCGAAAAACTGCAATGTTTACAAGTCGTAAACAATTTAGTAGGTTGGTGCTCTATTAATATTTTGATACTTTAAACACTAGTTCTAACATTTCCCTTTAAGTTTGATTAAGCACGTAAATTGATTAATACTTCAAAGCTCATAAACAGGACAAGTGTGTAAAAAACGGATAAATTAGAAGTTCTGGAAAATATCTATAAAATCAAAACATTGGAACGTAAACTTATGTGTTTGTCGTTGACTGTATGTAATTTAAATAGTGGTAGAAATTATATGAGCTGACTTTGAGTGCACGTCAACGTATATATTTATTAATATTTTCTAGTGTCAAAACTATAATTCCTACTACACGAAGTGTGACCAGCCCAAGATTTTTTGAATTTCCCGCCAAACATTTGTGTAATATTTCTCCATGACTCTATTATAGTTCGTTTTTTTTTAGCATTAGAAAGAACTTGAAAGAAGGTAAGCGATCTTGACATGTCTTTTAATTGAAAGACGCTTTTTAAAAATCAGTAACTATTACTTATGAAAGCAGAAGAATATAAATGATCGTTTTAGATTCATAATTGTTACATATTTGCCGTAACTTATTTTTAAAATGTGTTTTTCGATTAAAAGACGCGTCAAGATTGTTTACCTTATTTCTAATGCTAAAAAAAACGAACTATAGTTTTGTATATTAGTTCGAATCGGGCCGTAAGGTATTATATTGCACTTCGTCTCTCCAGCGGTATCTAGGGCGTCCAGACGGTCTTCGTCGATTAGGATTCGCAAATCAAACATGAATGTAGAATGTAGATATACCCGACGATGTTGAAACGATGTGTTTTGAATAAGACATGAAATCGGACTGAGCTAACTTTGCAGTCTTTGCACCGATTTGACTGAATAACTACTGGAACTATAGGACTTTAGAAGAGTAACAATTGTAAGTAAATACAGACCTAGTACCTACCTAGTGCATTATTATTATCCATCGTATTTTCACGGAAACGTACGAACGTGTCTTTGTCTATTACAGTCAGTCTTGGTACAAAAAGTACTGAAGTAGCATGACATATACGAACGTTTCCGAGAAAATACGATAGACATATATAATTATTTTCCATCTACACAGGTATCGATGAAATATCTTTTCGAAATTTTCTTTACTAGTAAGTACTAAAAAGTTTTTGACCCACTTGGCGTAATGACACTGATCGATTCCCATGCGAGCGGAACCACAGATTAATAAATAGTTACTACGTAACAGATACCTCATTCCCAAACAAAAGCAAAAATACCTACGCTATAATAGCCTACAGAACCCTAATAATAATACCTGCTGCTCAGGACAAGAAGAAATGTACCATAATTACGCGCACAAAGAGTCGAGACTGTGTTGCCCGCCGTTCGAGTCACGTGCCAACGCGTCATCGTAAGAATGCGCTAGGGTTGTAGCTACCCTACCTATGATGATTATTGTAATAAAACGAATGTTGCGAATCAAATATGTTTTAGTTTTAATATAATGATTTATAATTTTTTCACTTCTCGGAATTCTCTGTTATTAAAATTTTATAAGTAGTTGAAAATATCCTAAATCGCGTAAATAATTTTAATAAATATTCAGGAGCAAAGCAACGGACAATCAACGGTTTTTAAAAGTTGTAATACGGTGCTACCAGGCCGATTAATTATTACGTCGTCAAAATTATTTAAAAATACTTTTTCTAACCCTTCAATATAATTATTAAACTTTCAGGTGGGACCTTTAAGCCTGCCATAAAAAGATGAATTTTTATTATAGGCTTTTTCCTTTGTTTTTTTGACTTTTTCACCCATCTACTGCACAATAATTACGTGGTTTCGGCATTTCGAAGCATAAGCGCGGGAAACGCGCGGTGCAATGCGGTGCGAGCGCTGAGGCGGGCGTTCGGCGGCCCTCTGTCGGTTGTATCGTCGACGATACGCCGAGCGGTAGGCATATAGCGCGTGGCCTTGAGCGTGTGACGGAGGCCTGGCGGAACTGCACAGTAGGCAATAAACACGAACCTTCAAACTATTTCATTTACAATAGGGAATATTACGCGAAACTCTGGGTAGGAGGCGCCACTACCACTATCCGTCACAATCTGGGGGTCTACCGCAAAACACGAAAATCTAAATTTCGTTATCTAACCTCTCTATCACTCTTGCATGTTCTAGCGATAAAGAGGCAGATAACTAAATTTCGATTTTCGAGTTTCCCGGTAGGCCCTTGTTAATAAACCGCCTTGATGCATCAATGTTATATTTTATTGTCTGTGAAAACTTGTCAAAAAACAGTTTAAGGCACAGTGTGTTTACGTTAATATACCTACTCTATGGTTTACTAGAGGAGCTAGTGCTGCACTCTGGCGGCAGAACATTGCAGTAATAAGTACCCCCATTTCCATAGTCTAATAAAACATGGTCTTCCATTCCCAGAGTGACACGGGCCTACGTCACAACAACATGGCCGCTATATATAGCGCTATCGCATATTATCATATAGCGCTGTCGCATGATGACGTAGGCCCGTGTCAGTTAGGTGACCTAGAAAAGACGGGAATGGAGTACCAGGCGGAGTATATTATTATACCATGCCCCATTTCGTAATTGATTTCTTACAAGCCCTCAACGCTCCAATTGACTTGACAAAAAGCTGTCATTCCAATAGTAATCCAAATCAATCATACGTAGTTATAGATCATTCTCACGAGCATGCTCTTGCGCCACGTGTGAATCTATCGCAATGCCATTGTGGAGTTGCTCTGGTTAAAACTTGGGTGTCGTAAGGACATGCTAAGAACTAAGATCAACCTACATAATAGTGGTAATTATGTAGTTAGCTAATTAGGCGCATTCCACGGGCTGTCCCGTACAAACGCATTTTATTTCCCGTGTTGCTTTTTTTTCGGAATTGAAAGCAGGCGATTATTTTTCTGTGCATATTTTTGACCATTTGTCATAGAAAAGGAAACTCTTATACCTGCAAATCTCCAGGAAGTTCGCGTTTGTATGGGACAAATGGTAGACAATAGAATGCTCCATTATTAAAAAATCCGGGAAAGTGCGAGTAGGACTCGCGCAAGAAGGGTTCCGTACCATAACGCAAAAAGCGGCAAAAAAATCACGTTTGTTGTATGGGAGCCCCACTTAAATATTTATTACATTCTGTTTTTAGTAGTAGGTATTTGTCGTTATAGCGGCAACAGAAATACATCATCTGTGAAAATTTCAACTGCCTAGCTATCACGGTTCATGAGATACAGCCTGGTGACAGAAAGACATACACCTTTGAATTTCTTCGCAGATGTATGCAGGTTTCCTCACGATGTTTTCCTTCACCGAAAAGCTAGTGGTAAATATCAAATGATATTTCGTACATAAGTTCCGAAAAACTCATTGGTACGAGCCAGGATTTGAACCCGCGACCTCCGGATTGAAAGTCGGACGTCATATCCACTCGGCCACCACCGCTTTTTACTTTACTAAGTAAGTGTTTCTTTCAAATTCACAAGTCAAGTCACCTGTGAGACATAAGGTCTTAACTCCTGGCAATAATGGCTAAAATTCGGTACGCTAAAATGATCACACGTTAAGTATCCTACGTTATTATTATTACCAAACTACAATGCTACTTACATGTCCCAGTTACTCACATTCAAGAACTGCACGGAGAGTTGTCATACAGAACTTATTTTATTACATTTCAACTGTCATTCAATCTTCAACCTTAGTGTAGGAGAAATAAAGTAGAATTTAGATGTAACGATTGAGAAGAGATACTACTTTCTGGAGGTACACTGAAGTGTTCCGCGAATTAGTTTCACAACAAGTTTTTATTTAGTTTTAGTTTTTCGGTCGATGCAATTTTCTGCGTTTGGAAACTGCACGTTCCACTTTTAGATTTATTGGTCCTTAACTCAATTGTTTCGATTGGATAGATGTATTCGTTAGATGCAATACGTAGATATAAGAACTGGACAAGTGCGAGTCGGACTCGCCTACCGAGGGTTCCGTACTTTTTAGTATTTGTTGTTATAGCGGCAGCAGAAATACATCATCTGTGAAAAATTCAACTGTCTAGCTATTACGGTCCATGAGATACAGCCTGGTGACAGACAGACAGACAGACGGACAGCGGAGTCTTAGTAATAGGGTCCCGTTTTTACCCTTTAGGTACGGAAACCTAAAAACTAAATTGTAGCATGAATTCGATGCAAATACACAGTAATCGGGATACAATATGTATCCCGATTCCCACCTGTAAGGGTGCGGCGATAAAATTAAGTTGAGGGTCTATTTTGTATTTGATTTTGTATATTTTGTACTATTTTAAATACCTAAAGATACAGACTATAGCCTTAAAAGTACATTATACAAAGTGACTTAATTATGATTTTAATTTAGGACAAAAGCCTAAACGTATTGCGACATAAAGCCATTTAGATTCAAGAGCGATTCTCACAGCCTTAAGACTAATCTCGGCGTTACAGCAAGCAACCTTGTCACAGCCGAAACAATGGCTTACAAAATAATAATTGCATTTACAACTAATGTTTACAATTATGAAGTTACACTGTTATGTTTATAGCATATTAAACAGTATTTTGACTGTAATGACTGCTGTGTTGGCTCCCTGTATGACTGTGGCGCCGCCCTATCGGATATGGAATTCTTTAATTGACAGCTGTGAAATAGTATGTACTTATCGTCCCATGTTCACATTTTTCCCACGTTGTGCGTTGTTTTCGCTTATATTATGAGCCAATAAACGGAAAATGTTGCGTACGAATTAAATGTAAGCTTGGACCCCCGGAAGATACCTATAATTTTAACTAAAGGAGATTTCCCATTTAATAAGAAAAAAAACAAGATAGTGAGTGATAAGTAAGATGACGAAATGGCCCTGAGTGTATTTAAATTATGAAATAGACTATTCAAAATAATATGTCGAAGTTTTGTAAGCTGAACCAACTTCTTAAAATAGTTTAGTTATATGTTTCAGTTCTCATTAATGTTATCATACTTGTTTTAGGCTCATCAATAACAAGACTATTAATATTTATCATCGTACTAGGTCGTTATTGACATGTTTTATTATAATTATAATTCATTTTCTTCCAACGGACGTGATGCAGACGATGTTGTTTTGTTATCTTCCCCATTATCACGGAAATACACGTGTGATAGTAATATGTTTCAGAACTGTTATAAGAATGACCAATTTATATATTATTTAGTACTTAAGTGTGATATTTTAGGTTTTATAATTTAACTTGCGTAGTTATGTACAAGTAGCTTAATTAGATTATGCGTAATATGAATTCCTATTATTGAACATGTGTTTAACAAAAAGTGATTTGATATTTTTTTTAGTTTTTTTAGTACATTATTTATATCAGGTACTTACATATAAAATAAACATAAATGTATCTACATTAAAACTGTTTATTATTAATTAAATGTACTTAAAGGTTTTGAAGATACATAAATATTAAATAAACTAATCATTCAATTAAAACTAAACTACAATAAATCTTAAAATAAACTTATCTTTTTGACTTTATTTCAACAAGACGGACAACGTGTCAAAATACTGGTTTCCCTGTTTTGACCGTGACCAGCAGCTAGTAAATGATTAAATGGCCGGACCTGGGGTCAATTGAAACAATTAACCCAGTGCAGATCCAATTGTATAATCATTTAATAATTGCATCTAAACCGGGAATATCGAATTGATTTGTTTATTAAGTTTGTGTGGTAAGTGGGTCATGGCGACAATGTGTTTAGTAATTTATGATTAACAGGGGGCTAGCGCAATATTGAGATTTTATATTGAATTTTTAATCGTTTTAATCAAGGACTAATGCCATCACACAGAAATTAAGAAATAAAGAAAGAAAATACCTACATTTATTTACGTCAAACCAAACCAGTTAATTACCTACATACTAAGACATAGATGAGATGGACGTTAAAAAGGACCCCCCTAAGACTAGACCCATTAGACTACATGGTCTACATGTAATTGCAAGGGTAGGTAGACTCCAACCAATACCTTACACCAGGGGTTCCCAATGGCGGACCGCGGTCCGGATCCGGACCGCCGACCTAGATTTAATTTTTTTGATTATTTAATAAACTCAAGTATAAACGGACCGCGATGGTCATTTTATTTTAAGAATCGGACCCCTGAAGAAACTAATTGGTGGGGTTACCAATTAGTTTCTTCAGGGGTCCTTACACGGTTAGTTGACTCGATAGAAAAAAACCCGGCCAGGTGCGAGTCGACCTCGCCCACCGAGGGTTCCGTACAAATTTCACTAATTTTTCACAAATTTCACTAAAATAAAACATAAAAGCCCGCACGACGGCTAGGTAGGTATATCTTTTGCTTTAATTTCCTGTTCGCTGTCCCGAAATATCGGGAACTCGCCAATGCCCCTTTTTTACCTATTTTAGGATGACTCACGTTAGACCGGGCCGGAGCTTCTGGTACTTACTTTTCTATGACATGACAGGTGATCACGTGATGTTTTCCATAGAAAACGATGCGCCGGAAGCTCCGGCCCGGACACGGCCCGGTCTAACGTGAGTTATCCTTTATAATGAACATTTTGGCTTGAAAATAATTTGATGATTAATCAACGAAACACACTAGCGACACAATGTCAATGACAATGACCTCGTTGCAACTGCGACCTTGCTTCCGATTGCGATGGGGACCTAATTGAGAGCCATCCAAGTCCTACTTGCTGTCTAATAGAGAGCTATCCAAGTCCTATTTGCTAGTTAACGATTTGTAAGGCTGCGGGTACCTAATGGCTAATGAAATATCTGGTAGCCAATTTTATATGCATTATACATACAAACCATACTTATGATTATGAATAACCATGAAATGTTGCGTTTATTAATAACGAAGTCATAAAATTTATTTAAAATAATAAGCAAGGAGTAGATTAATAGGTAGGTTCATTTTTTACTTGACATATATTGAAGTAAATTATTATTCTTTTTGTTTCAGACAACGCAAGATGGAGATACGGTGGTCCTTGCTTGTCCTATGGGCGGCTTTTTCATGGATTTCAGGTAAAAAACATTGATCATTGATTTCAGAAATAAATGGTCCAATATAAATACCTACAACCGATTTTATTCGATACTTAAAGCCGAAGACAAGATAAAATCAGGAAATAATAAGTACAATGAGTGTCTTGTGAGTATGAATGTCATAATAATACTACCACCGTTTCATCAAAAAAAACATCTCGGTGGGTTTCATTCAAAGCATAATGCGTTGACGAGAAGACATACCTGATACCATACCTACCAAAATTATAGTTAAAAAAGAGAAAATACCATGCACAAAAACAAAAACAAGCAGTATTTTGTGACTTCATATTTCACGCCCTACTTATACTTTGCAATAGATTTCCCTCTAAAGGGTTTTCCGGCCATATTTCTTCACCGTATTATTTCACCACATTCGATCTGGGCTATCCGAGCTGACCCACTGATTAGCTTGGTCGTGTTAATAGGCGCGAAATGCTCGAAAACAAAGCACTTGGTTATAGCGAGGGACTTTCTCTGGCCCTGTAGCTTGTGCCTTTGCGGGTTTGCCTGGAGGCAATGAACTAGATTAATGGATGAGTCACGATAGACCGGCCCGGGGTCTATGGAAAGCACCATGTGATCACCGATCAGCCGTCATAGAAAATTACATGTCGGCCTCGGCCCCGGCCCGGCCCTGTCTAGCGTGTCATCCTTAACTAGAATAACTATAGAAGTGATTAGAGCTCAAAAAACCGGACAAGTGCGAGTCGGACTCGCCCACCGAGGGTTCCGTACTTTTTAGTATTTGTTGTTATAGCGGCAACAGAAATTAGGGATGTACCGACTAGTCGCCGACTAGTCGGGAAAGTCGACTATCCGGCCTCATTTGTAGTCGGCGATTAGTCGGCGACTAGTCGGCTAAAATGGCCGATTAGTCGGCACTTTATAAGTGACAGAAAAACAGGGCATAAAAAATAAACAGATAATATTTGCCATAAGCTTTTCACCTATTTTACCCAAATTCCTATTTAGGGTGCTTACGAAAACTTTTGTTCGAATTATTGACCGCTTGGTCGCTTTCTTGTCCGGTTATCGTATGAAATATAGCGTTAGGATTTTTTATTTATCTAATTTTTCAGCGTTACCATTTATAATATGACGAATAGCGCGACGAAAGGGGTAAAACGGTTGTTTTTAAGTGCATCTGAATCGAACTTAGACAAAACTAATGATCCGGCCGACTAGCCGACTAGTCGGCCGACTAATCGGCCATCCGAGCGCCGATTAGTCGGCTAGTCGGCTAGTCGGCCAAATCAATAGTCGGTACATCACTAACAGAAATACATCATCTGTGAAAATTTCAACTGCCTAGCTATCACGGTTCATGAGATACAGCCTGGTGACAGACGGACGGACGGACGGACGGACAGCGGAGTCTTAGTAATAGGGTCCCGTTTTTACCCTTTGGGTACGGAACCCTAAAAATGACCCCACTTGTATTGTGCTGCCTGCCAACCGTACATTGTACTAAACAAATTGTTAGAAACATGTACGAAACAAATATTTTGTGGCGGACTGGCCTTTGCTTATTAATTATATGAGATTTATAATATTAGGTATAACGGGAAGTTTAATTCTACTCCGCTGGTAGGTCTCCTATATTTTCTATTAATCTTAGAGTTAGATAAGAGTAAAAATTAATCTCATATCTTTGTCAAGGTATTTTTGGTATTTTTGAAACGACTGTTAACCATCAATATAATTAAAGTGTTGTTTCGCGAACTTTCTCCGCCGGCTGACCGCAGCCCGGCACGGTTACCAAAACGGTCCCTAAGTGCAGTCATTAAGACGTTAAACACATGCCATTACTGTATGTAACTCGTCTTTTTTTTGACTCGTACTTATGTGGAACTATACCGGCTTTAGAATCACTTATTTAAAACGACAGTTGTCGTGTTATAGTCAATATGCAGTTTTGGGTAAGGTAAACGTACTAGTGCTCGACATGCTAATGCCCAATAGATGACACCTTGTTGTCACCTCTATTGACAATGACTTAAGTTTCAAGATGACATGTACTGGGACCGCGTCGAGCACCAGTAGGTTTACCTTATCTGCAAGTTACAAACACGAACCTTGGATTGGAAGTTCATTATGTTTGTCAGTCGTGTAAAAATAATCGTTATAAGTACTCAGAAAAAACCGAACCGATATTGATAGTTTTATCAAATCCTAGGTTTTACAAAGCAAACGGAAGTCGGAAGGAAGGTGCCTAGTAAAGGAGATGTCTCAATAGTTAGGTACACGTAAAATTTCGTCGCGAGGAACTATTTTGTAGAACCGACGCATATACCAGAAAAGGCCCATGAATCATCATTGTATCTACAAATTCCAGATGCAGAATCCGCGGATGTCCTCCCAGCCTTCACTCAGGACATGAACAATCTGCCGTTATCAGAAAGCACCCCGGTCGGCTCAGTTGTCTACACGTTGCAGGGGACCAACCCCAGTGGTGGACCAGTGAGTATAATACCATAAATAGCATCCTCGGATAACCCAGCCTTCACTCAAGACATGAACACGTTGCAAGGGACAAACCCTTGTGGTGGATCAGTGAGTATAATACCATAAGCAGCATCCGAGGGTGACCCAGCCTTCACTCAAGACATGAACAACTTGTGTTAGAAAGCACCCCGGTCGGCTCAGTTGTCTACACGTTGCAGGGGACCAACCCCAGTGGTGGACCAGTGAGTATATTACCATAAGTAGCATCCTAGGATAACCCAGCCTTCACTCAAGACATGAACACGTTGCAAGGGACAAACCCTTGTGGTGGATCAGTGAGTATAATACCATAAGCAGCATCCTAGGGTGACCCAGCCTTCATTCAAGACATGAACAACTTGTGTTAGAAAGCACCCCGGTCGGCTCAGTTGTCTACACTTTGCAAGGGACAGACCCTTGTGGTGGATCAGTGAGTATATTACCATAAGTAGCATCCTAGGATGACCCAGCCTTCACTCAAGACATGAACAACTTGTGTTAGAAAGCACCCCGGTCGGCTCAGTTGTCTACACGTTACAAGGGACAAACCCTTGTGGTGGATCAGTGAGTAAAATACCATAAGCAGCATCCTAGGATGACCCAGCCTTCACTCAAGACATGAACTACTTGTGTTAGAAAGCACCCCGGTCGGCTCAGTTGTCTACACGTTGCAAGGGACAAACCCTTGTGGTGGACCAGTATGTATAATACCGTAGCATCCTAGGATAACCCAGCCTTCACTCAAGACATGAACAACTTGTGTTAGAAAGCACCCCGGTCGGCTCAGTTGTCTACACGTTGCAAGGGACAAACCCTTGTGGTGGACCAGTATGTATAATACCGTAGCATCCTAGGATGACCCAGCCTTCACTCAAGACATGAACAACTTGTGTTAGAAAGCACCCCGGTCGGCTCAGTTGTCTACACGTTGCAAGGGACAAACCCTTGTGGTGGACCAGTATGTATAATACCGTAGCATCCTAGGATAACCCAGCCTTCACTCAAGACATGAACAACTTGTGTTAGAAAGCACCCCGGTCGGCTCAGTTGTCTACACGTTGCAAGGGACAAACCCTTGTGGTGGACCAGTATGTATAATACCGTAGCATCCTAGGATGACCCAGCCTTCACTCAAGACATGAACAACTTGTGTTAGAAAGCACCCCGGTCGGCTCAGTTGTCTACACGTTACAAGGGACAAACCCTTGTGGTGGATCAGTGAGTAAAATACCATAAGCAGCATCCTAGGATGACCCAGCCTTCACTCAAGACATGAACAACTTGTGTTAGAAAGCACCCCGGTCGGCTCAGTTGTCTACACGTTACAAGGGACAAACCCTTGTGGTGGATCAGTGAGTAAAATACCATAAGCAGCATCCTAGGATGACCCAGCCTTCACTCAAGACATGAACTACTTGTGTTAGAAAGCACCCCGGTCGGCTCAGTTGTCTACACGTTGCAAGGGACAAACCCTTGTGGTGGACCAGTATGTATAATACCGTAGCATCCTAGGATAACCCAGCCTTCACTCAAGACATGAACAACTTGTGTTAGAAAGCACCCCGGTCGGCTCAGTTGTCTACACGTTGCAAGGGACAAACCCTTGTGGTGGACCAGTATGTATAATACCGTAGCATCCTAGGATGACCCAGCCTTCACTCAAGACATGAACAACTTGTGTTAGAAAGCACCCCGGTCGGCTCAGTTGTCTACACGTTGCAAGGGACAAACCCTTGTGGTGGATCAGTGAGTATAATACCATAAGCAGCATCCTAGGGTGACCCAGCCTTCATTCAAGACATGAACAACTTGTGTTAGAAAGCACCCCGGTCGGCTCAGTTGTCTACACTTTGCAAGGGACAAACCCTAGTGGTGGACCAGTATGTATAATACCGTAGCATCCTAGGATGACCCAGCCTTCACTCAAGACATGAACAACTTGTGTTAGAAAGCACCCCGGTCGGCTCAGTTGTCTACACTTTGCAAGGGACAAACCCTAGTGGTGGACCAGCATGTATAATACCGTAGCATCCTAGGATAACCCAGCCTTCAAGACATGAACAACTTGTGTTAGAAAGCACCCCAGTCGGCTGAGTTGTCTACACGTTGCAAGGGACAAACCCCCGTGGTGGATCAGTCAGTATATTACCATAAGTAGGATCGTAAGATATCCTCCCAGCCCAGCCAATATGTTTGCCCGATGTTTCATTTGACAATTCAAACTTTCGAAAAAGGCATCCTGTAGAAGCCATTGGGTTAGGTTAGGTTAGATTGGCGACCCCTTTAAAAATTTAACAGTCAAATGAACATTTCGGGGTTTCAATAATCGGCCTTACCTACCTAGAATAGAATACTATTAATTTTATTCGTGAGCACAAACACAAAATAAAAACTTATACAAAACAGAATCTATCTCATCTCCGAAGACTTTTTCCGGACAATCTTTGGCCGGGTTCTAGGCAAAGAATTTTATTGATAACTAGACGGGCCCGCAGCTCCGCTCGCGTAAATGAAATAAAGAGTGTGTCAACCCTGCCAGGGTTCATAACGGTGATAGGAATTTCTTATTTGTACCCGTTATTTGGATAACTTAATACGCAAAATATCTGAAAAAAATTATGTGATTTGATAAAAGGCAAAATTATACTTTTTCATCTACGTAGTTATTTATTTAAAACTCGTTTCAACATAAAATTATTATTTATTTTTATAAGCCTAATTGCAAAAAACGTTCATTAGATTAATTTCCGCCTTAAGACGAATAACCACCGCCCATAAATCGCCTTTTGGTACAAACGTACGTACTCCCCATTTCCCTTTCTGAATACTAACATTACTTACTACGGTTATGTGAATCCGGCCCCAATTTCACCACGGTGACAGGTGCGACAATTGTAAAATCACTGTTGCTGACGTCACAGGCATCTATGGGCTACGGTTACCACTTACCATCGGGCGGGCCGTATTCCTGTTTGCCACCATCATTGTATTATTTAAGAAATCTTTATTATATCGGAAAAAAACAGATATTTCTTTTGCGAGGTTTCTGACAATTGTCAAGATTTAGAAGAATTGTAGGTAATTCTTGACAGCTTGAGTTATATGTCGGAATTTCGTGACAATTGTAGTGTTTCTTGTGACAATTGTCATAAACTTAGCAAGAGAAATATCTGTTTTTTTCTGATATAATAAAGTTTTTTTTAATAAAACAATGATGGTGGCAAACAGGAATACGGCCCGCCCGATGGCAAGCGGTAACAGTAGCCCATGGATGCCTGTGACGTCAGCAACAGTGATGTTTTACAATTGTCGCACCTGTCACCGTGGTGAAATTGGAGCCTGGGCCTCCGAGAAAAGACAAAACAAAACACACCATGTTTCTCGGTCTTGCGATAGCTCTCGCCAGTCCCCATGGCCGAGGATAAGCAGATCTCGAGCAACTACGTCGTTCCAGCGGTAGGTACCTATGACTTCCAATTGGGCGTCTCCCATTTCGTTGTCCCAAGTACGCTCTCGTCACGGCACGATCCTCTCCCATTCTCTCTAAATGTCCGAGCCAATGTAAGCTTAGCCACTTTTGTCTCTCAGTATTCTGCCAGTATATCGGAACACATCCTTATTTCTATGGCAACAGAGTTATATTACGATATTTGGCCGACTGCTGACTGTACGTTTGCTTATTTTCACCAGGTCGTTTCGCTCAAAAAATCTGAACATGCACTTAAATTTTATCTACCTACATTATAACTTGCTATCAACTTTAATTGTATTTTTGGCCCATCTCGGCAGCCCGGTCCCCGGACGAATTTGTTTGCCGAAGCTGTGAAAGTAAATCTGAATAACATAACTCAAAAAGAAATTTAAAACAACAAAATACAAATTACTATTGATATTGATAAGTCATTATCAGTCATTATATGGCATGTCACTCGTATGGGCATAAACTAAGGTAAAAGGTTGAGGTTGACAGCACTTTTTATTTTACTTCGAGTAAAAAAGGCCGAAATCACTGCATACCAACATAACAAACATAATTTTGGTTATTTGAAGTTCGAAACGAAACCAACCGAGAGTTTCCGAAAATAGCCGATAGTCGTAAAATGAAGAATGTTATGAAAATTTCTTTTGCTTATTGTAAATTAAATACGCATCGAAAGCGATAGTTTTTATGCTCTAGTTATATTCTCATACTTAGATAATAAATAGATTAGAACAGTTTTTTTCTTATCATACGTGCGTCGTATTTGAGAAACGTGTCAAAAACTTTTTTAGAAATTTGTAAGGCGCCATCTCGCTTCTTCCCTCGTTTTTTATCCCGTTCTGGTTTTTCAATTTTATATATATGATGATGATAGTCGCCGTACTAATGTAATATCTTCTACTTTTTTTCAGGTAAAATACAGTCTGGTGGGGACTGACAAGTTTTCAGTGGATCCTGTGTCAGGGGAAGTTACTCTAGTCCAACCCTTAGATAGAGAGGTAAGAATAAAAAGTTCTTATTGCACTTTAATACTAGATGTCGCTAGCAGTATACATACTCGTAATTACATATACCTTACATAGGTGTGCTAGTTGTGCATTTAGCAAGTTGCCAAAAGTTCCAACTAGTTGGAAGAGTTGTCGAAAACTTAGTCACCAGATAGCGCTGTTATATTTTAGTCAGATCAGATAGAAAAATGAAAATTAGAGTTATTACAACAGTTCTCTAAAGAATTTACTTAATTTTTCAGAAAAATGATACGCTGAAGTTCCTTGTGTCCATAAAGAACGAACACAACGAAGGTCAGACTGAATCCGTGACTGTGATAGTATGGGACGAAAACGACAACCCACCGGAGTTTAAAAATGTAAGTACCTATTAAAAATAAATAATTATTAGAGTAGGTACTTAATTATAACTGATGACTGATGGAGCATAAAGGCCATTAACACATTCAACACCAAGAACCCGACTGTCGGGTACACTGTTCGTAGCGACTACGCGCTACATACGACGAAACCGTGGCTACGCGCTACGAGCGTAACCCGTAGCACTTAGTGGTATTGAATGTGTTAAGTAGCAATTGTGAACCGCAATATACATACAGCAATAGAAGGTCCTCTAGTAAAATGGCCCGACGATCTCGTTAAGGTTGCTGGTCATATGTACTTGGATAAGGGCAACCCATAACAGTTCGTCGTGTTGTTGTGGAGATCCAAAGTGGAGGGTTTTTGTTCACTTGTGGATCTTCCTTTTGCTATGATGACGAGGTTTTTTAGTACCTACACTAATTCAAAACTAAAACAGAGCACGATTTTCACGAATTCATCGAACTCACAATTATTTACAGAGTCCCTATGAAGTATACGTACCTGAAGACGAAGTGGTTGGGAAAACAGTTCTACAGAACATCTTGGTGGAAGACAGGGACACGGTTGGTGATAATCTGGAGGTCGGCTGCTTGCCCAATGAACAGGTATCTATCTCCACTAGTTTGTCTGATACTTAGATATTGACAGACCACACACTGCCAGAAACAGACCTTGACATTTAAAGCAAACCTGAAAGATTGTAGAGCTTTACTAAGATAATTATTTAATTCAGTTCCTAAGGGGTGAGAAATGGGACTTAAGATATTGAGCCACTTCCGCGTGCGGTAGAGCTTTGAGATAGAATCTAGCCTGAGGTGGTGAATTGTTCTTACATTTCAACAATTGTAACTCTAGTTGCTGATGCTAAGTATTCTTCAAAATAAAACACTGCTAGGATTAAGGGCGCATTTTTTAAATATTTATCTTTAGTCCCGAGGCCTAATACATTGTTGGCGTGTAGTTTATTGTTATACTTATGTTTAAAGCAAAAACCGTAATTTTTATCAATTTATCACTTTTCTCACTATTCCAGTGGCCCGAAGCTTGTGACATCTTCGAAGTGGTAGCCCTTCAGTCCTCGGCCAACTCCTACTCGGGCGTTCTGGTGCTGAAGAAACCTCTGGACTACAATGAGAAGCAGTTCTACCAGTTCCAGCTTTACGCTTCCGTGAGTATAGAATAAAAAGTTTGACAACCTTTAACCCGACTCCGGTTTATTGTAATCTATTACATAAGCGGCTTAAAAATATATGGCATATAACACTCATATTGGATGGCAAGAAAACGAATCGATTAATAGGTATCAACTGAGGTCAGTACCTAACCAAAATCGGTAATAGGTATCAATTAAAACTCTAATTTTCCATTTCAAAATTCAGCATATCTTGTAATCAAGTGATATAATTGTGACCAATTACTGAATCTCATTCAACCCGTATTTGTTTTAGGACGGAGCCCTCAACTCCACAGCCCCAGTAGAAGTCAAGGTCGAAGACGTGCAGAACTCCCCACCCGTCTTCAGCGGCGCTCTCAGTGGATCTTTGGCGGAGGACGCTCCAGTGGGAACCTTGGCTTTGGTGGTGCGAGCGAGAGATGCTGACCGGGTGCAGCCGAGGGAAGTGTTCCTTGAGTTGTTGACTAGTAAGTTGTTCTTCCATCCTTGTTCAGCGGAGCTTTGGCAGAGGATGCTCCCAAAGAGTAGTATAATATATAGGACAGATGCTCCGGTGGGAACCTTGGCATTGGTGGTGCGAGCGAGAGATGCTGATCGGGTGCAGCCGAGGGAAGTGTTCCTTGAGTTGTTGACTAGTAAGTTGTTCTTCCATCCTTGTTCAGCGGGGCTTTGGCGGAGGATGCTCCCAAAGAGTAGTATAATATATAGGACAGATGCTCCGGTGGGAACCTTGGCATTGGTGGTGCGAGCGCGAGATGCTGATCGGGTGCAGCCGAGGGAAGTGTTCCTTGAGTTGTTGACTAGTAAGTTGTTCTTCCATACTTGTTCAGCGGGGCTTTGGCGGAGGATGCTCCGAGGGATCCTTGGCGTTGGTGCTTCGCATGTGTGATGCTAAAGTTGTTTTTCCACCCGTGTTCAGTGGGCTAAGACTTTAGCGAAGGATGCTGGAAACAGGTATACTCAAAGCCGTCTATCTCTATTTGACAAAAATATACATTCCAGGAGGCCTTTAAGAATTTCTTCAATATAAGGATCTAACATAGTTGATTCTTCCAACCGGATTATAACAATTATGTACGTAATTATTATTTTCTAATTTTCAGATCCGTTGGACTACTTTTTACTAGACAGTGCCTCAGGCAACCTGGTGACAGCTAAACCATTAGACAGAGAAGCCCTAGCCGATCCGTCGTCGCCTCTAAATCTTACAATTAGAGTAAGTATTCAACATTTTGTTTGATTATAAATAATTTGTGGCTTCCCAACAGAGAAGGGTCCTTATGCACATGGAGCCTAAGGGCCCTTTCCGCATGTTAATTTTTTGTTTGCTTCGATCTGTACAAGTTTAATGAAAATTTTATTATGCCATTTGTGGTGCAGTTCAAATTAGAATACTACATTATCTTTTTCCGAAGTTCTAATAGAATTACATTTGTATAATAATTGTTAGACAATGCCTATATTCTTAAATATTTTCCTCAGGCCACTGAAATAGTAAACGGCTCCCCCCTAGTCTCCCCCCTAACATCGTCCATCGCCACCGCAACGATCACGATACGAGACGTCAACGATGAGCCGCCGCGTTTCTCGAAGCCTGAATACCGCGTAGAAGTTCCAGAAAGCTTACCTGTGGGCACTCCGCTTCCGAATCTGGACATGGTTGTTACTGACAGAGACGTGGTAAGTTTATTAATTATCATTTATTTCTACGATAGGATAACGTTGCTCGAAGCCTGAATACCGCGTAGAAGTGCCGGAGAGCTTGCCCGTGGGCACTCTTCTGCCGAATCTAGACATGGCTGTTACTGATAGAGATGTTGTAAGTTTACACATAATTTTGTATGCAAAGTTCTTAAAGGGTCGGCATTGCGTATGTGACAGCTCTGTAGTTTAAGCATCCATAGGATGTGCTGCAGAGGCCGACAGACCGAGGCTATTTCGAGTACAATTGCAACACTTTTTAAAAATCAGTAGTTTGAGAGCCCAACTCAGAACTCATAAATTTTTGAAGCTGTGGAGACTGGTGACTTTTACTGGTTGTTGCTATGGTTAACTTTTTTGTCAATCCTAATCTATGTTAAAAGTTGGTAAGGCTGTACGCCTATTTGAGGCCAACGTCTTCTGAAAAAAGATGCGGATATGCTATTAACACTCTTATTGATTGATCGTCGATAATATGTTACTCAGCTATCTGTTATAACAGTTAGGCCTATCGGTTTCAAAATTGAACCTTATTTCTGCTTTACAGGGCCTAAATTCCGTCTTCACCCTTCGTCTCTCCGACGAGATGGGAGCATACATTGTGGAACCAGCCAATGCAACAGGAAGCGCTTCTGTTACTCTTCGTCTGAACTCCAGCTTAGACTACGAGGACCCTAACCAGAGGAAGTTTATCTTGGAGGTGAGTTTCGAGCCTTATATTTGTCCCATAACCCATAACCTCCACTTATAAAAAAAATGTCACATAGAAAAACAAAATGAAGGAATCTGCGGAATGAATTATTCTATGAAACCTTTTTTATGAAGTAATCTTATGCTATTTAGATGGTTCGCAGTCCTCAGCTGTGCATTTCTCCAGAAACTTCCTGCCTCGGACAGCTAAACCGTGGAATGAACTCACACCTTTAAGAAAGAAGCGTACTCCCATCTTAAATGCCGGCAGCGTGCTTACAACCCCTCTGGTGTCGAGTGTCGCTTCAGGCTTCGCTCACCATCAGGCGACTCGTCTGCTCGTTTACCACCTATATCATAAGAAAAGACTGTTGAAAACTACCACAAAATTGAAATATGTTTTCTATATTATAGGTGATCGCCGAAGAGTCACATACATCCCCTCGCCTCTCTTCCAAAGCCAGTGTCATAGTAACAGTCACGGATGTAAACGACAATGCACCTACTTTTGCTGACGAGGCATACTCCGCTTCTGTGCTTGAAAACGCACCAGGGGGCGCCTTGGTTGCCATAGTGAAGGCGACAGATAGAGATACTGGCAGGTAAGAGCTATTTCAAGTTAAACCAAATAAACACTTCTTGAAAAAAAAGTAATCGACAATAATTAGTGCATTTCCAATCAAAAGGACCTAATAACCTAACTTGCAGGGAGGCCCAAAAATGCAATTAGAAATTGTCTTTATTGACAATTACTAATTTGGTTGTTAACGACATTTTGGCCATATTTCTTTCTTTCGTCAGATTCGGAACCGACGGAATTATCTACCAGCTGTCAGGAAACGGCGCTGAGCTCTTTAAGGTTAACAACCGCAGTGGCACCATCACCGTGGCACCTTGTATTAACCCTGGCACTCCGCCCTGTTTGGATTATGAGACCAGGAGGGATTACTTCTTGCAATACAAGGTAAATTCTTTAACAATCTAATCCAAAAATGTACTCACAGTTAGATTAATGAGGATTGAGGGTCCAACGGAAGCATGTGCCGTGGTTCACTGATTTAAACTTTTACGATTTTTACACATTATTAAATTGTACAACGGGACTTAAACTTAAATACGCGATTAAGTCCCGTTGTACAATTTAAAAATGTGCCGTGGTTGATAGAGGCCCCATGTAAATCAAGTCATAACTAGGTTTAGTCTTTGAAGTTACTATCTGCTCTAAATAATTTAGGCCCCTTAACCATTTATATCAGGCTATAGACGACGACGGTGCTGGACAGACAACAGTGGTGCCACTGCAGATATCATTACTGGATTCCAACGACAACCCACCAGTGTTCACCACGAGCGTCTACAAGGCCTCTATAGATGAAGACGCGATCAAATTTGAACCGGAATTGCAGGTACAGTACAAATGTTGTCCACTGCTGGATAGATAGAAAAGTTCTGAAAAGAGTAAACGAATAATCTTCTATATTGAAAAGTAAGGATAGATATTTAAAAATTTGCTGCATTTACAACTGAAAAATGCTGAAAGTTGAATTCTTGCGGGATAATGCCAAATACTGATAATGTTTTGTTTGGAGTAACCGGACTAAGGGATAGTTAAGGATATTGAGTTCGCAAAACAGTTTTCATTATATCAGCGGCTTTTATTCTATTCAAGACCAGAAACTGTTGAACTCTTCTTCTAAACCTGATCCACTCAAAATGTATCCAAATATTTCTAATCTATATGGGTGGTGTTTAGCAAAAATGAGTCATCCCACATCCATTTCGCAATAAAATGTCAACTTTAAGCGTCAGTTGTTTGAGTTGACATCTTATTGAAAAATTAATGTGGGTTGACACACTATTGCTTATCAGCATCCATATTACATTTCTTCAGGTGCAAGCTCGAGACGTGGACACCTCTTCTGAAATCCGGTACTATATCATAGAGCCGTCAAAGCATCCGTTCTCCATCGATGACGTCAGCGGCAAGATCTCACCGAAAGCCGGTGGGGTGGCCACCAATGACAGCAAGATCGTGCTCACCGTTCTGGTAAGTTTCATTATTACGATCGTCATTATTTTTAGAAGTTACTGAGATACTTTTGAACATATATAAATCAGGCAACGAATGCTTAAAAGAAGTTGTAGAGGGAAATGCTTGGAACACAATTTTTGTTTCCGTAACCTTGTTTGCACTAGTTAGTTTGTGTTCCTAGCATTTCCCTCTATACATCTTGGCAAAAAAGAGTAGAAATTAAAAAGTGGCACACTGTAGTGTCGTACCTTTCAAACCAATTTATATAAGAAAACGGGACGACACTACAATGTTGGAATGTTCCCATATTTTAATTTCTTCTCTTTTTTGCCACGCTGTACCTTCTTATTGCTTGGCCTAATAGGTACACAAAATGAAAAAATGTCTTCTCTACCGCGCCTTCTAATTTTAATGGGTAGGGTTTTCCAGTGGGTCAAAAACGAACACCGACGACCGACGACAACAGAGACGATAGATTACTTACTAAACTATAAATACGATTGTAGTTTCCAGTTTTCTAAGATGTTGAATGTTTTTCCAGGCAACAGATGGCGTGCACAACGCAACATGTAAAGTAGAGATCAACATTCGCGACGTCAACAACCATGCGCCAGAGTTTGACCAGGACAAGTACGAAGCTGACATCTCCGAGGATGCACCGCCTGGTAAGTTCTTAACGTGATTTATTACGGACATATCATGTTGGAGTAAGTGAATTCTAACATATTGCCTACCTACCTATGTCTAGCATTAAGTAGCGATCCTACGTAGGGCGTGGTGTTCCACCTGTCAAATTTCTTTGTCCAATGTCATTGCGTCTCACTCTCTCATTAAGCAAAATGTGTGATGCAATACACATTGGACAAAGATATTGGACAGATGGAATAACAGTGTATTATATCACCCTTACGTAAATGAAGGCCATGTGGCCCGCGGTTACTTAGTCATCGATTGAGCTCAAATATAATCGATTTTCCGGCTTTTGCAAGACAATACAAGTACCTCATAATATACGTTTGGAAGAACTACTGGCAAAGGTCAATGCCGCGCTCCTATAAAGCTTAGTTCTTTTTGTGAAACTTCAGTCAAAGCCATAGAATTTAAAACTTGAAGACCTATTGGGATGAATTTCGTTTGTTTGATAGTAATGAAACAACAGAAATGCTAGATTGTGTCGCTTAACTTCAAACTCGGGTAAATCCATTCGACCCTCTCAGCAAATATCTACTTCTAAATACAAAAATCGCATAATCTGACAGATGGATTTACCCGAGTTTGAAGTTAAGCGACTCGATTGTTATGTACATTGGGCCTTACGAGGTTAACTCAAGTTTATCATCTGAAACAAATCCATTTCTCATTCAGGTTTAAATCAATGTTTACTCGCTTTTTTCAGGCACGGAAGTAGCAGCGGTGCGCGCCACCGACCTCGACAGTGGCGTCAATGCCGAGCTAAAATACGCCATACAGCAGGGCGCGTTGGACGCCTTCGCTATTGACAATGTGACCGGCGTGGTGACTGTGTCGTCTAAACTGGACTATGACAAGCGGAATACTTATCGGATCACGATTGTTGCTGCTGATCTTGGTGAGTGATATTAACTTTCTATTACCTTTATTAGGGTTCTGTTTACGTAGTGAACTAAACACTAGGAATCAGTAAATATTCAGTGGCGTCAACGCCGAGCTCAAGTACGCCATACAGCAGGGCGCGTTGGACGCCTTCGCTATTGACAATGTGACCGGCGTGGTGACTGTGTCGTCTAAACTGGACTATGACAAGCGGAATACTTATCGGATCACGATTGTTGCTGCTGATCTTGGTGAGTGATATTAACTTTCTATTACCTTTATTAGGGTTCTGTTTACGTAGTGAACTAAACACTAGGAATCAGTAAATATTCAGTGGCGTCAACGCCGAGCTCAAGTACGCCATACAGCAGGGCGCGTTGGACGCCTTCGCTATTGACAATGTGACCGGCGTGGTGACTGTGTCGTCTAAACTGGACTATGACAAGCGGAATACTTATCGGATCACGATTGTTGCTGCTGATCTTGGTGAGTGATATTAACTTTCTATTACCTTTATTAGGGTTCTGTTTACGTAGTGAACTAAACACTAGGAATCAGTAAATATTCAGTGGCGTCAACGCCGAGCTCAAGTACGCCATACAGCAGGGCGCGTTGGACGCCTTCGCTATTGACAATGTGACCGGCGTGGTGACTGTGTCGTCTAAACTGGACTATGACAAGCGGAATACTTATCGGATCACGATTGTTGCTGCTGATCTTGGTGAGTGATATTAACTTTCTATTACCTTTATTAGGGTTCTGTTTACGTAGTGAACTAAACACTAGGAATCAGTAAATATTCAGTGGCGTCAACGCCGAGCTCAAGTACGCCATACAGCAGGGCGCGTTGGACGCCTTCGCTATTGACAACGTGACTGGGGTCGTCACTGTGTCGTCTAAACTAGACCGGAATACCTATCGTATCACTATTGTTGCTGTTGATCTTGGTGAGTGAAATTAATTTTCTATTACCCTTTTTAGGGTTCCGTACCCAAAGGGTAAAAACGGGACGCTATTACTAAGACTCCACTGTCCATTTGTCTGTCTGTCTGTCTGTCCGTCTGTCCGTCCGTCTGTCTGTCACCAGGCTATATCTCATGAACCGTGATAGCCAGACAGTTGAAATTTTTACAGATGATGTATTTCTTTTGCCGCAATAACAACAAATACTAAATACAGAATAAAATAAATATTTAAGTGGGGCTCCCATACAACAAACTTGATTTTTTGCCGTTTTCTACATAACGGTACGGAACCCTTCGTGCGCGAGTCCGACTCGCACTTGGCTGGATTATTCATTATTTATTTAAAACGGAGTAAATAGGAGACTAATGCCTAACTCTACATCATTTTTCTTCCAGGCATGCCAAGCCACACCGGGACCACCGAGCTCACCGTCCACGTCAGCAACGTCAACGACAAGAAACCCTATTTCACCCCCACCATACAACGGGCTGAAGTCTCAGCTGATGCGGAACTTGGAACTGTAGTCCATAATCTCGTGGCTATGGACCCTGATATAACCGATAGTGAGCAGCTGGTCTATGAACTGCCGAGGAATAAAATGATTAAAGCTGTGGATAAAAATGGACAAGAGGTAAGGACAGTTTTGTTACGTTTTCCTATATATAGTGAGGACTTGTATAAAAACCATATGGGACATTATCTATGAAAAGGGACCTTATTGTCGATGGCGCTTACGCCGCACAATGTCGCGCGGCATTGTATTTATATCGGAGTAATGGCGTAAGCGCCATCGACAATAAGGTCCCTTTTCATAGCTAACGATACATATAACCGACTGAAGTCTGTGATGATGCAGAAAAAGGTTATAAGGCTATGGCTCCTAAAGATAAAACTGAGTTACCAAAAGATAAAATAATTATAAGCAGTGGATTAAAGTGGGCATGAGGTTAGACTTTACTGCTAGATTGTATTGAATTGAATTGAATTGAATTGTGCGAATAATTACCCACTCGCAGAATCTCCATTGTCAAAAACTTCCTTTGTATGGTCCCCATTGAATGGCCTCAAAACCCTTTGCAAAAGGATAGAGTAAAATCCTTATTTCAAGAACCTCTTGTATTTCAGGTATCAGACGAAGGCATTTTTGACTCATGGTTCTCCATTCTATCAAACGGGAGCGTGGTAGTATCACAGCGTCTTGACAGAAGCCGGGCGGCAGTCCTGTCATTGCCTGTCACAGTTATTGATGCTTCGGCCAACCCGCTGCAGGAGGCGGATGGTGAGATTTTACTCGTTAGATTACTTTACAGTTTAAGTTGTTGCTAAGCAGGTTACCAAAACTGGAGTCGTAGCCAAGGCGACCATCGTTAATCATTAGCTCCAATTCAATCGTAAAGTGTCAATGTAAATGTCTCGGAGATAAACCTAGGATTGTAATGGTATACGAATAAATAATAGACAAGGCGGTGACGCAACTGCTTTGCAAATCCTTGAATACCTTATACACTCCTTTTATGAGGAACCCCATTCTAGATTTAATGATCGCCGATTCAATTCCAGTATTTGATTAATTCGGCGTTACTCTCTAATACCTAACTAACATTGTTAATATCTAATAACTAACTAACATTGGAAATCGATTCAATCGTCACCTAATTTGCCCGCAGGTGAACTCATCATCACCATAGTGGACGTCAACCGCCACGCCCCTAAATTCTCCCAGCCTACTTATGAAGAGTACTTAGTAGAAGAGCAGCCAATTGGGACGGTGCTCAACAAATACACCGCCGCCGATAAGGAGACGCCCATTTCTGCGCTGGTTATATCTCCACCGAGCCCGTACTTCCAGATTGACAATGTTACAGGTTACTTTCAAATAATTTCATTGATCTTCACATTCATTACCTAAATCTATACTTAAGAGGGAAGAATAGCTTTCCGATCCTAACGAAATAACGGTACTTTTCCTATGAAGTTCCATTTCGGGAGAAAAGGGTTTCCACTAACTAAATCTTAATAAATCACTTTGATTTTGGTGTCGATCGCTTCAGCATAATATACTCTAGGTTTATTGGTTTAATAAAAAAAAATGTATTGCAGATTTTGAAGAAAAAGGAAAACCTCTAAACCAAGTTTTTCATTGTGGAAAATGAAAAATATTTAGAAGTGGAAAAACATTTTCTCTTTTTGTATGGACGAGTACGTTCCCTCTTAACCAACAGACTATTGACTTAATTCGGTTTCAGGAAGGGAAATTTCTGTCGCTCACGCTCGATAAATACTGTAGTCCTTGACATTGAGCGATGTGTCAACTTTACTTACTAAATATAATAATAATGTACATTTTCAGGCGTAGTAAAATCCATGCAGCGTATAGACTACGAGACAGTTCGCAATATCAACTTCACTCTGGTAGCATACGACTCTGGCGTCCCACAGCGATCGAGCACTGCACAAGTTATTGTACACGTAAGTTCTAGTAGTTCCTACTATATTTCTACTATTATTCACAACTGATTTACAGGATATTTTCACTTATGCTTAGTCCCTAAAGTTTTGGTTACCTGACTGCTAAAAGCAAATGTTTTTCGGTATAGAAACATCAATATTGAGCCTGAGAATTAACCATAGGAAAAGGAACTCATTAACCTTTTCGACGCCGTGTCAAACACAAAATCAACTGAAATTGAACTTTATGCATATGCACGTAGGTCTATGTTGCTCTGTGGTCTGTGACGGGGGTTGCTCTGTGGTCTGTGTTGGCGTTGAACCTGCGGTGCGGATATATCGGTCATTGGCGTTCAAAAGGTTAATCTGTTTAAGAAACAGCTGTGTGTCATGAACTCATGACAAAAGGGGCGATGTACTTGTGGATGACAAGTGGACCGATAAGAAGGAAATTATCATTAAATTCATCATAAATCGAAAAACCGGCCTACTGTAATGTTTATTCATACAATCTTTGTTTCCTAGGTGGAAAACGCCAACGACGAAGAGCCAGTATTCGCTGCGCCGCAGTACGATGCTAGCTTACAAGAACATGCGCCCGCGCATACAAGCGTTGTCACCGTCAGCGCGGTGGATAACGATGAAGGTACGAATGAATTAAAATTGAAATTAAACGGAACTGAAATAAATCCGTGGGTACGCGTCAACGCCTTTCGAAAAGTAAGAATGATGAGGATGACAGATGCAATGAAAAGCGGGATCATTTTCATACATAACGAGAATAATGTCACGTCATCATCTTCCTCGTGTTATCCTGGCTATAATGACACATGACGGTACTAAATCAGCGAACACGCTCATCATGTGAATGCTGATTCTTGGTTAGCTCAGTGGCGCCCTCAAATACTTTTTATTTTTTATTTTTAGACTGTAAGCAAGTAATCAAAATAGTAATTACCCAATTTTTCAGGTGAATTCGGCCAAATCCGCTACAGCCTTACCGGCGAACTATCCAACCTGTTTTCAATCGACGAATTATCTGGAGTGGTCACCATAGCCGAAGGAGCTGACATTGACAGAGAAGTTACTAGCGACATCTGGCTCCGAGTCGTGGCCAGCGACGGAGCACCGCCCACGAAACAGAAGAGTAGCAGCGTACCTGTGAGTAATTCAAATCTTTACCGAGTAAATATGGTTACCCCTCACATGTCAAGTCTAGTCTAGTCAAGATGTAGATGCTTAAGTTTTCTGCGCTGGAAATAAAATAAAACGGCAGCATATGTTTTAGCAAATAAGGAGTAATCTGCACGTTTTCATGCATACATTTACATTTTCATGATCTGCGTACGAAGAAACTATTAGAAGAAGAAAATCTCGTCACACGAGAGGTTAATCCAAAACGCGGTCTACATGCCTGCCCCAATAGGTGCTATCAACAATTGGAATTAGAATTAGCATTAGGACGTTTACCTTAAGCGCTCGTCCCAAAAATTCTAAATTCCTTCCTAAGTTATAGAACATTTCTATCCGTATTTTGAAACTTTCTTTATTTTTTCAGCTCCACATAAAAGTCCTAGACATCAACGACCACGCCCCCGTCTTCGCCCAGAGCGTGTACAAGGGCACCATTTCGGAGAACCTGCAGTTGAACCCACCGGCTGCTATCCTTCAAGTCTCTGCTGAGGACAAAGATGAGGGGCTCAATGGGAAAGTGGAGTATGCGATCACAGAGCAGAGCGTGCCTGGTAAGAAAAAAACTAAAGAAATTGTTTTTGAGCTCAACCGTTCTTAATTCCAAGAAATGTATTCCGTTCATAGATTAACTAAACAATCTTTAATATTATACTAGTTGTACGTGAATGATGAAACTCACTCAGTGCGGGTGCGATGGTTGCACTTGTTTACGTGACAGTGTGATAATGTATTTCCGCCTTTTTCAATCGCACGTTGTTAAAAACCGACGGGTACATTATCATGTGGAAAACTCCGTCCATCATATGCCCGCAGATATACAGACTAACTTTTATATTTGGCTTTTTACTAGTCCGGGAATTAATGAACATTATTTCAACCACTTTATCCAAATATGTTTTTATCTTTCAGGAACCTTTTCCGTTGACCCAATAACCGGCATCATCTACCCCGCCCGTCCCGTCGTCGGTAACACGACGTACCACCTGACCGTGTCGGGCACGGACCGCGCCGGCGCCGGTCTGGCCGCGTCCGCGAAAGTGGATATTACGGTGCTCAGCGTCAACAAACATAGTCCGGAGTTTGTGCTGCCGCCGCCTGAGCAAAGGCAGTTGGAGATACCTGAGGTATGAGTTGGTGTGTTGTGTGAAATAAATGAAAATTTTAAATTCGCCGCGTCGGGTGAGATTCTAACCTAGGACTGAGGGAAACCAATTCTTTAATTTGGTCCCACATTCCGTATTTCGCTCCGCTCTTGCTGAATAGACACCCACGCCCACGACGTCTACATATACGCAGAAACGCTGCGTAGGGAATGCTCCTGGTAAATGGTTCTGTAATTTGGGAATCCCCGGTTTCGGGACTACTTTTACGAAATCTAGTACATCCTGGTACATACACCCTAGCTCAGTGTATGGTTCTTGTCACATTGTGTGTAAGTCGTGTAACAACTGTATGAATTGTTATGCCGTAGCTCAAAGGATCTCGTAGATAGCGAAAATTGTATGTAGTACTAAGTTTATCATTTCCATTTCTTACCACAAGAGGATTTCAATCCATCGTATTTTTACGACCATTATCTTTTGTTTTTTTTTCTCTAAACTTCTGATATCTCTAAAATGTTTGTTCTTTTAGAACGCAGCTCAAGCGGACTACCTCATAACCACTATCAAAGCAACTGATGAAGACAGCGGGGAAAACGGTCGCGTGTCGTACTACCTCAAAGTAGATAATCAGAGAGTTAGCGAAACTCCGGAGTTTAGTCTGGACAGAGATACTGGGGAGCTGAGGACCAAGACGTTCTTGGATAGGGAACATCAGTCAGAATATATGGTGAGTGAAAACTTTGATCAATTGAATGTTTTTCTTATTTTGAGTCACTCCAGCCGTCACATTCATAAAATTTAAATGTTTTTATTAAATTTTGACTCGTTGACGGCAAAGTGACGTGTAGGGATAAACGAATTTCAACGACACTGAGGTCTGCAAGTTTAGTTAACTATCGCTTCAAGTTATTAATGGCTGAATAACTAGATTATTAAAAGTTAGATAATTTTATTGGTGCCGTGACCAGGATATTCAATAGACATAGGTTAACGTATTTTTTATTATTATAAGGTATTACAAACTTATAGATTATCTCATTCCTGGGCAATTGCCTGTCCCTGGTTCCTGTTGTGCACAACCCTTCCGTGTTTGCAACAATGTTTAAATTAAAAATAATTATAGAATTTGAGCAATAATGTACTTAAATACTGTTTTCGCAGTTGGCGATAGCAGCCGTGGATAACGGAACACCCGCTCAGTTCGAGAGCCTGATGATCCTGACGGTGGCGTTGGCCGACGATGATGATAATATACCGCGATTTTCGTCTCCCAGCTATCAGTTTAGCATTAAGGAGAACTTGCCTGCTGGAGATATTGTCGGTGAGAAACGGATATGAATCCCGCAAATGTTCAGTAAACTGCAGAGATAACTAACCCCCTGTATAGAAACTTGTTTTCGGGTGAGGGGGGGTCAGTTATCTCTGCAGATTACTGTGCATTCCTGACAAGTGTTTAAATTACTTAAAAATATAATATGTACCAAATGTACGGGTCTTGGCTGTTTTTAGCTTGTGTAAAAAATTTATATTTGAAAAATGAACCTCTAGACCTTTTTGGAGATATTTATAAAACTCTCCCACAAAAACACTACTCTAATAAAGATCTTGTTTGACAGGCACTGTGAAAGCAGTAGACAACGACTCTGGTGAAAATGGGAAGGTGTACTACCACATACTAGAGGGAAATGAGGACGGGGCCTTCACACTGGACAGAACGAAGGGCGTCATCCGAGCTAACATCAGTTTCGACAGGTGAGTTAATAGTTATTTTCACCACACCAGCTCGGAAAGACTTACTTTGCGTTTGCACATCAAAAACTGATAGCAAAGTTGCATTTTATTCACATGTGAGGCAAAGTAATCTAATGCAAATTTTGCGTTGTTTATTGGCGTAAAGTGTCAATGTCAGACTGTTTGGTGCAGCATTTGCTTATTAGAGTGAAGTATAAATGTTTTGGAATTTGGTCCTAAGATTATAGGTTAAGTATATAAAACTGTATGATCTGATATTGTCTCTTTTTTTTTCAGAGAAAAACAGCCCGAATACTCCCTAACAATATACGCCAGCAACAACCCAATTTTAGAACGAGCGGCTGCCGACTTTAACTCAGTGGACAACAGTACAGAAGGCCAGGAGAGCAGCGTCGCGTCCGTCAAGATCAAGATCTTGGACGAGAATGACAATGAGCCAAAATTCCCAGAGAAGACATATTATGCAGGTGAGATTAACCTTTCATATGTGTGTGGTAGTCAATCGTGGGTTTACCTCGGTAGTGCTGTATAGAGCAGAGACTTCAACTCAGTGGAAAACATCACAGAAGGTCAGGAGAACAGCGTCGAGTCTGTCAAGATCACGGGTCTTGGACGAGAATGACAACGATCCAAAATTCCCAGAGAAGACGTATTATGCGGGTGAGATTATTAATAGAGTCAGACCAAGAAAAGTCTGCAGCGGATTTGATAGCCCACGCAGTGCACGTGTTATTTTAAACGTCAAACTTCTATGAAATTATGACGTATAAATAACACTTCACTGCGTGGGCTATCAAATCCGCTGCAGACTTTTCTTGGTCCGAATTTATACCCTTATTTTTGTTAGTACACAAGCACTGAGGATTTTTAGGAAAATCCTGCTTGCCCTCTACTTGCACTCCGTTGTCATTATTACCATAATTTTCCTAGTTTTCGGACGGTAAGTATTTTTGACTTCAGTTCAAAATTGGTGTAGAGGCTAATTTTTATCACCATCTGACCTTCCCAGATGAAAAACGGAGTTTTATTGTAATTACCTGTTTTCTAGCAATAAAACACACGGCGCGCGTCAACGAGGCTATCCTCTCAGTAGCAGCAGAAGACCCGGATCTAGAAGAGAACGGAACTTTGGTGTACATGGTAGCTGCCTCCAATCTATACAAGTTTGGGGCTTCAAAGTCGAGTGGAAGCGTTGTACCGTCTCCTTTCAACATTACGCAGGAAGGTGAGATTTGCTCTGTGCTCTTCTTGATGTGGCGCTAAGTAATTAGTGTGATATCAGTATTACCGCTTAATTTTTCGCGCGCAAATATTCCTCTGCTACATTTTTGAGGCATTAAGGAATTATTCAAGTCTCAGTTGGACATAGACAAGGGCATGGTCTAAGTCTCATCCAAATAATTCTTAATCTAGTCCATTTTTTGACCATTGACATAGTCAGTAATTGATTTGTGGTCGACAGTAGTTATGTCAATTGATCTTTACTATTCTTTATTAATTTTCTATTCTGCAGGCGTGCTAATGACTGCGGGTTACATGGCAGAATATAACCAAGATCGTTTCGTGTTGGATATCATCGCACGTGAGCTCGCACCGCCTCATAGAGAAGCGAAAGCACAAGTCTACGTAAGTTTACCAACCTTAGCTAGACGCTAGACGTTTGATGTTTGTTTAGTTACGACTTCGTTTCGTGTTTCCAGATCTGGATAACAGACCGGTCGTCCCTCATCCGCATGGTGGTGTCGCGCGGCTGCGCGCGCCCAGAGCCAGGCGTGCGGCGCCGCCTCGCCGCTGCCAGCGGAGCACTGCTTGTGCCCGCCAGGAGGCTGCACCTGGTGCACGCTGATAGACTCTACGATGATTGGTAAGTACCATTTGGAACAAGGAAATTAATCAATTTATGTAGACCATAAATAGTAATGGATGCAATATAGAGCCCTGTGGCACTCCTAATTATACTAAAGTTCCGCTAGATCAGGTTTTAATTACAAAGATTGTGTTGTGCCACTAATTCATACACAAAAGAGAAAATGAATAAAGGGTCTAGCAGGCTAAGGAAGGAGAAGTGGCCCCTGTAATGAATATCGGATTTTTATAATGTCATTTGTTGGCTATCTTATAATATAGAAACACCTTAACTTTCAGCCCCTTATCTTGAACCGTCACCGAGATAATGTCAAATACGTCATTTTATGGACACATTTTTCAAAGTCGTTTTTCTCCTGAACTATATAAGGTAGAGCAATCAAACCAAATCATAGCTACAAAGAATGAGTAGGAGTATAACTCAGATTTTTTTTAATATTTAATTCCCTGAAAAAATAATGATTAAAATGTCAGAGAATTTTTTGACAGCTCTTTTCAACAAGTAATTGTAAAGGTACACCTATGGAAAAAATCACATAAACTGCAAATAGTATTAGCTACTACCATGCGAAAAATCAATTCAATATAATTGGTGCAACATACTTAAAAAAAATTAAATGTCAACGAAAGTGTTTAGCTATCAAAGGCGTCTTTCATTGTGAAGGAGATTTTCTGTTTAAATGAGGTTTAATTTCGTTGCCTAGCAACAGAGAGTGTTTATTTTGAACTTGACGCATGGCTGTCAAAAAAGGTTACTCAACTGCTGCAACTAAGATAACATTTAATTTTTTTTAAGTATGTTGCACCAATTATATTGAATTAATTGAAAAGTTGAAAAGAGCTGTCAAATAAATTCTCCTACATTTTAATCATTATTTTTTCAGGGAATTAAATATTTAAAAAAATCTGAGTTATACTCCTACTCATTCTTTGTAGCTATGATTTGGTTTGATTGTTCTACCTTATATAGTTCAGGAGAAAAACGACTTTGAAAAATGTGTCCATAAAATGACGTTTTTGACATTATCTCGGTGACGGTTCAAGATAGGGGGCTGAAAGTTAAGGTGTTTCTATATTACAAGATAGCCAACAAATTACATTATAAAAATCCGATATTCGTCACAGGGGCCACTTCTCCTTCCTTAGCCTGCTAGACCCTTTAGATCATTTTCAGGCAAATCATAATGATCTAATCTAAAAACGAGAGTTCCATTCCACGTTTCATGCCATCGAATGCTTTAGAAATATCACAAAATGAAGGTACCAACTCAACGCTCATTCTCTGATAGCTTAATAAAAATAAATATGACTCTTTATATAGAACAATTAAAAAATTGCAATTACTTTTGAATACCAGCTCTCAAGGCATATTTCTATTCTAAAAATATTCGAGGGTGGCAGATACTATTGGTGCGTTGTTTTATACGCTACTACTGACGCTGACTGTACGCTGCGTTGATCGAATTAGGTATAGAATATCTGATAAGGAGATTTCTTTATATTGTTCAGGTGTGAAATCCACCTATTACCAGTAGACCCAGCCTCATACCAGATCCTGCCCGTCGAGAGGGTGTTGGAAACAGTGGATTCCAAGTACGATGAGCTGAAAGATGTGTACCAGGAATATGGCGTTGAAACGCTTACGGCGGCCAGCGCTACTGCCAAAGGTAACGAATACTAGACTCTTGTAACTTGCGCTATGATTTTGACGTCTATTTTTTTTTAATCAATTTTGAAGTAGTTGTGGAAATTATTTGTACCATTTTGGAATGACGTTTATGCACTAGTTCTTAAGCTAACGAATGACATCTCTTTTATTTACACATGTGTTCGCCCGTGTTCGACGTCATAAAACGCTTAAGGGTTACAATTTAAAAATGACTGAAAATAAAAATTCTAAAATATAAATAGGGGATAGTGATTTGTCGATAAAATTCATCGTCCTATACATACTGTGGTAACTGCTCCACAATAAGTGTCCAACACTATATTTGCAACGCTAACGCTACCTATTCAAATTAATCTCTTTTTCCAGCGCCTGACAGTTTCGACCCAGCACTAGCGGCGCTCATAGCTCTGCTGATAGTCTTATTCACGGGCATTGTCACTTTCATTGTCGTCTGTGCCTGCCTAAAACATTGGTAAGTATTCAACTTTGCATATGAGATATCCCAGCCTATAATTTAGATGCTATGTCCGTCTCAATACTTTTTTTTTTGCACTGACTTGAACAAAACAGAGTGATGGAGTGTCATTATGGACGTCATTTTTTTAATAAAAATTTTACATTAATGATAACATTGCCACACTTTGTTTTGTACTGCAAATAGAATATGCTTCATTTAAGCTTTACGTGACTCCCAATATATAAGTAATATAGTATTGTATGTAGTAGGTACGTCGAGATAACTTAAAACGGGCCATTAAGCCTAGACTGCAAAATAATAGTGAAAATTTCTTGCTAAACTACCAGTTAAACCAAAGTTTATTCATTTTATTTATCAAATCTTACAGTCCAATTTTGGATAGCAGACTGATTGCAGAAATTTTGAATCACTTTCACAATATTGCAAGGACCACGTATTTCCAACCACATTACTCTATCTTCCAGGGTAATTCCCCCGCCATCCCTCCAGTCCAGCAAGGGCGACAGCCTCGCCCGACGGCGGATATTAGAAGAACTCAGCACCACAGAGAACCCTCTGTGGCTGGAGACCAAGCTACGGCCATATGAGGAGCAGGAGTTGACTATGAACGTGTTTGGAGATCAGGTGGAGCAGGGGAATGTGGAGCCCCCACAGGTTGGTACCCATCCACTTATACATACATCTATATGCACTATGCTTACGCATATTCGTGGCTGTGCTATGGTGTGATTCTTTGGGGACCCAGAATAGACGTACTATTAACCTCTTGAACGCCAAACGGCGCATCCATTTGCCGTGCCACTGACGCCACGGGGGTAAAATTTAGTTTTGTGAATAAATAATGCCAAGCTAAAAGTGGGGTGTTTTTCAGTAGATTTTCATCAAAAAACGATCGACGTCAAATGCCGTTTTGGCGTCGTTGTCACGATTTTGCGTTGACGTCAATTGCTGTCTGTGGCGTTCAAAAGGTTAACAATAAACACAGGTAAAGATGGTATTCCACCTGTCAAATTTATTGGTCAATGTGTATTTGCGTCTCACATTTCGCTTCATAAGAGAGTAGGACGCAATGCACATTGGACAAAGAAATTGGATAGGTGGAATACCATCCTTAGGCACTTTTAATTTAATGACTAACAAGAAGCTCAGTAAAACAGCATCCGGCTGGAGAAGAAATTACGGCCGTAAGATAAACAAGAGCACATCACGACCGAAATCTGGGACGATATGGTACAGTCAGCATCCAATAGTGACGGCAAAAGTGGCCAAGTATATCGTAACACACCTTTGTTAATATAGAAATAATGATATGTCCCGACATATTTGACCACCTTGTATTTGATGCTGACTGTAGCTTACCTTACTTTATACAAATATTTACTCATTTATGATGTGTACAGACGGACAACACGTACGCGACGATACAAGGTAGTCGCGCTACAGAGCGGTTTGGAGACTACGCGACGCTCGGCGGAGACTCGCCCACGCCGCTGGAAGCTGCCTTAGGATTCCAGGTAAATCTCATTTCTCTCACGGCTAAAGGGGCCCACTGATTAACAGTCCGCCGGACGGTATCGGCCTGTCAGTTAGAACAAAATGTTGACAGTTCCGAACAACTGACAGGCCGATACCGTCTGGTGGACTGTTAATTAGTGGGCCCCTTTACTCACATGAATAGACACAAGCGCCAATGAGTGTACGTACAGTAAACGCGGCTCGGCTTACCGCACTTTCAACCGTTGTCGGTAACTCGCAAAGGCGCTCGTACTCGCTCCCCCAAGTAGTGCCCACTTTATGCCTCACAAACTTTTCGTCTTAATTTGTTAGAGTGAGAAAAGAGATGGCTGGATTTTTTTGGTTGCCACTCGCTCGCCTCCATTCGCATTGGTTTGAGTTGGCCATTAATGTGTACTAGGTGTAAGATGTATTCCAATAATGTGGAGTCACTTTCGAGTGTCGAGTTATTCCAAAAATTGACTCCAACATGATAAAATTATGTTTAATTTTCGGAATTACCTACAGTTAGTACTGTGGAGTAGTCTCCACGTTTGATTAGAGGTAATTCAGAGTGACACTGTTATAAGTGCCTGCAATTAGGGCATACGAGAAAATATTTTAAGGCAAAATAAACTATCTGCTCTTTAATCATTGAACAAACCATAGTATTTAAAGAAACTATATCTTTTACAGGGCAGCACATTTAAGCCGCCGACACCGGACACGCCGGAGCCTCCACCGCGGCCCACGGCCGGCTTGGGGCCGCTATGATGGTAACTACCTACATCATCTTTTGTTATTGATGGAATAAAATGGCACCATAGCTCATACACAGAGGCCACGTAGACAGAAACACTGCTAGAGCGTTTACGCATTGGCCGATTCAATTGGATGTTGAATACGACTACAAAGAAGTAAAAATTTAGAGCCTTTTTTATATTTATATATTTTTTATATATTTATTTATTTGAATGTTTATCGTTCTATTTTTTTCTTAATATAACCTTAAACAAAAAAAAGAAGGACTTCGGTGATCCGACATCCGATATCGGATATTTACAATATGAAAATGCTCTTAGAGCAAAGTCGCTGATTTCCCCATCTTTCCCATCACGGAACAATGGTGTTCCGGACCTTTGGGAGGCGTGCGCGGAGCCGAAGCCAACACGTAGAGTCCCTTTTGACACTTTAATGAAATGTAAGGGGTACACCGAGCGGATGCTGCCCTTACCCGTATCATGGGACGCACGCAGATCATCATCTTATTATTATCATGTGTAGGTTATTCCATTCATCCATCAACCAATTCCATTCAGTACGAGTAATTTGTTCCATTCGCCTCTTTAGTAATAAAACCAATACTGGAATCAGTTATGTATCGCTGCCATACATGACCCAATTTTTTTTTATTAAGCTATGAGCTTCATCACATCTGATATTTGAGTAATTCTAAGCATTTCTAGCCTGGGAGGCAAAAAGAAGCGTGCGTCTAGTCGGGGAGGGTGGAGTACTGACTGATTCACCAACGCAGTGCCGAAACTACAAAAAATAGAAAGTTGAAATTTGCACTCTAGATTACATTTATAAATTGTGCAAGAGATAAGAAGCAATTTTGAGAAATTCAACCCCTAAGGGGTTAAAAAGGAGATGAAAGTTTGTATGGGGTTCAAGTTTTATTTTAAGATAGGAATTTGAAACTTAGTAAAAAGATATATTATTAAAATACAAGAAAACTAATTTCAGCGTTTTTGAAAATTCATCCCCTAAGGTGGTGAAAAAGGGGTCGAAAGTTTGTATGGATATCAAAAAAAAATTCGAACGCGGGACTTGAATCTATGTGTTTGGGGATATTATTAAAAGACAGGAAAAGTAATTTCAGCGTTTTGTAAAATTCATCTCCTAACACGGTTAAAAAGGGGTTGAAAGTTTGAATCCATTACAAATCCGAGTAGACGCACATTTCTTATTGCCTCCCAGGCTTGAAATGCTTAGAATTACTCAAGGAACATATGTGATGAAGCTCATAGCTTAATAAAAAATGTTTGGGTCAACTTTATAACTGCTTCCGCTACAATTTGTACAGTTGAATAGATTTTGCATTTGTCATTATATTCTGAAATAGTCTTATTGTACCTTGTTTTGTCAAGTTTTATCATATATTTTTTATTTTCAGATGAATGTCGAATCTTGCTCTAGTTTAGTAATTAAATTTAGTTCTTAAGCTGCATGTAAATAGAGTCTCAAATGTAGTGCATGTTGGCAATGTATTATATTCCTCTTCATTCAAGTAAATCATTATCGTTTTAAAGACTGCATATATAGGTTTTGTTACCAATTATTTGTTTCGATTTATATTACTTTGTCAACGTCCATTTATAGAAAGATTTTGATAAAATTATTTCCAGAAATTGTGATGACATATTTTTGGTGTTTTATAAGTATTACATAGTTGGCAGCTTTTTAATTCTAAGGTTTAAACAGACAAGACAAGGAACTAATCTGTCTACTAGTAAGAAATCTATAATATTATGCACTAAGTTGCTCTAAACACCGACAATATTTTACTCGCTAAGGCCGGTGTCTGAAAAATAATATTATGATATAGATTCTAAAAACACTGTAACATTCCTTATTTATTACTTGTTAATAATTGAGATTATAATGCAGATGTAGTATTGTTTCCGTCGTATCGTCGTCGTATTTGTCATGCTACTTCGGCCAACCTCAGTACTTGTTGTACCGAGACTAAATAAAATAGCAAAACACGTTCGTACGTTTCCGTGAAAAAAACGATGGAAAATAATTATGCACTAGGTACATCTGTAAGCGAGAAAAAATCTAGTGTTCTTAAAAGTAGGTGCCGTGACCAGGATTTTACTGTCACCATCAAAAATATCGGAGAGGCTGAAGTGCTTAAAAAAATCTGAACACGCACTCTAACGCCTTGACAATAGAGGCGTTTTCTGATATTTGTGAACACCTTGGCCTCTCCGATATATCTGATGGCGACTGCACGTTTACAAATAAAACGGTGGTTACGGTTTCAAATAAAGTCCAAATAAATGTTGTACTACTAGTTACAATATATCATGAAGAAATTTTATGAAATGATCATTTTAATCAATGATGATGTAAATACAGTAAGTACAGATGTAGTGCATAATTATTTTCCTTCGTATTTTCACGGAAACGCACGAATCTGTCTTGCTATTTCAGTCAGTCTCGGTACAAAAAGTACTGAAGTTGACTGAAGTGGCATGACAAATACGAACGTTTCCGAGAAAATACGATGGAAATCAATTATGCACTACATCCGTATTGGCGTTCCCTGCCGTCTTTAGGGCGTAAGCAAATCGCAATACTTTTTATTGATATGAGAAATTAACTGTATACGTAATGTAACATATTTATTTGCTGTATCTTAGCCATTTAGGTTCGTTTGTTTTCCAATTTGCATTTTGATGTTGATTTTGTTCTATATTTTAATTGCTAACTCGATATGCGTTCCTTATTTCAGATATACAGTAGGTATTGTATCTATTGTATTCGTACATATTGCATAATATGTCTCGTTACTTTGGCAGCTGTGTTATTTTATCTATTGAAACTGTTTTTACCAATTTCAATGCCATAATATTCATTATATTCATGTACAAATAGTGTACAAAGAACGTTACGTTTAAAATTATTTCGGAAGTTTAACGTGTCAAAAAAGTCGTTTGTAATATCATATTTTATTTTTAAATTTGTCTTAAGTATTTTAGACATTAAAAAGTCATTTCTAGATCTGTATATGTAAATACTGAACTATTTTTATACCTAAAAGTATTATTTAACAACGAAAAATAAAGAGATCTTTTTTAAAAGAAATCAGCTGCTTTTATTTACCAAAGGTACCTAGTTTACTTATATTCATGCCAACGGATGAAATGATTCCAGGTAAAATTGTTGTTATATCTTATATTACAAAAATATTTTACATTGCAATAAAATATTAAACAATAATTACGTAAATATAAAATTTATTATTAATAAGACAACAAATTGTACTAGTAGGTACTTGAACTTAAGTGGTATTAAATAAAAATAATTATGTTCGGAAAAATCTTTGTCTCTAAATTACGAAAATGTTTAACAAGGTATTTGTTGTTTTGTACTTCGAGTAGAGAGCCAACCGAAAATAAGTACCTAAAAAGTTTGGAAAAACATACTCTTCTCAAATTTTCAGAATTTTAAATCATTAAAATAATTGATACCTAATAAATACTTGATAACATGATATAATTTCAAGATTTTTCCGAATATAATCTCTCCTTCAGCTATCACAGTGGTCCTAAGTACGTTTTCTAAAGTAAGTTAAATTAGGTAACATCACTAAACTGGAAAAGCACAATTACACATATCATACTTGGCATGTGAAATGTCATGCTACCTACGACATTAAGCCTTTGTTTGGCTCCATTAATATAATAAAATAACATAACTATGTATGTACATTATAAAAGTATACAATAAAACCAGAATTTATCCGTATGACGAATCAAAAAATAATTTTGTTGCTATGGATTTTGGAAGTTTTGGAACCAATTAAGTTACCTTGTTACCAATTTTTTATTTATCTTAATCATAAGGACAAACCAGAATTGGTAATTTTGTATTCTGCAACGTTATTGCATTACAAAATGCAATTACATTTTATAAAAACAACAAGCTCCTTAACATCTAATTTAGTTTAATAAGTTAAGACTTTTATCCTAGGATGAGACCAATATGCTATGCTTTGGTGTGAATCGAGAATGAAAGTCTCAAGTAATTTTTAATTCAAGTGTTTTCATTCTCAAATCAAAAAAGCATGGACCTCATTAAAAAAAAGCCTGTCGGTATTATGGTCGCGTTTTTATCATTTATCACTATTGATAAAACTTTCCACTTTGACAAATCATATATAAGTGAGAATTTATCGCACATTTTCTTGACACGCGATTAATAATAAAATACGCGACTATTAACCGTACTTAGATGATAAATTAATAGAAATGAGCTTTTTACTGCTCAAAACTCATGGCACTTTCGAATTGATTAAACAGAAAGCTGTAGCCTACTTACTCTATAATGAAATATCCATTTCAGCTAGGTGCCTTATCCTAGTAAGGTCCAATCTATTTTTAAGACAAGTGACTATCAGTCAATAGAAAATCAAATTCGAGGGCTATATTTTGATGGTATAAAATATGAATCGGACCTTGCCGGGGTAATGTGCTAGCCGGAAAAATAACATGATGCTATATGATTCCAATTGATCTTTGTCGATAGGAATCTGTGCACATTTTGATCCCTGATTTTGAAAAGGTGCACAGATTTTGTACTCGGTCACAGAATAAGTAATAGTACTAGGTACAGAAGACTCACTCTCTAACAAAACGCGTCTGTTACGATCAGAACAGATATGGCCGCTAGGTGGCGACAGCGCCACGCGCGGCTTATGGCAAACCCCAAAATTGGGGCCGAACGGATGTACTTTTAGCTACCTGTAGCAAAGCGACGAAATCGCGGAGTGAGCCACGCCTGACTCGGTTCGTAATGTATGAGATAGGTTATGTACAAGAAAATTCGTTTTAAAAATATCAACATAAGATATACGTATCTATACAGACGCAGATAACGTTGCAAACCCTCAAGAGATCTGTGATAGCTTTTGTTTGCGACTTGGGTTAATATGACGCCTATACCAGCTGGAGTTGAACCAAAAAGAAACATACCTACGCTTGTTGTGAATTGCAATCGTGCTCTGTAGAATAGACACGGACACCAGAAAATTTGAAAGCTTCCTTCAGAAGCTTATTGTTCGGAAACGTACATATTACGATTTAATACTTTTCTAGTTCCTCATTAATAATTATGAAGACCTATAGTTGTGCCGTTCTCGAGAACGTTCTACGTTTTGTATAGGTTTCCCCATAGTAAACAGAGAAAGTGAACATTCGCGAGAACGGCACAACTATATGAAGGCCCTCTATAATCATTATGATGACATCGAATTTGTCCTTCATAAAGACACATTACGATTTAATACACTTTTCCAGCTCCTCAACAGCTTTGTCGGCCCTGGCGCGCGTGTGCTTACGCACGTGGTTAAGTTTCCGCGTCGCGTGCGCAACTAGGTCCTTGTAAGCGTGGCGCGAGTGAAGGATGTCGTCGCGGACGCGGTTGATCTCTTGCTGGGCCAGGCTGCGCCAGCGCTTCATACGTGGCATCGTCTGGAATGATAAAGATACTAAGATTTATGTTTTTTTAGGATTGTCTGCACTTTAGTTTTTTTTAAGCTACGCAACCTTCCGTGGGTTTCAACGTCTTGTGTGGGTTTTTAACCACGAGGAAATTGTGTAAGAAAGTATACCTACAGTCAATGTGTTTTCAGATGTTATGCTAGTTATGCTACCACGTGACAGGCATAGTACAGAGTGTGGGGCCACAGGACATTGACAAATGTTAATAAGGTTGTTTCTTTTAAAGAAATATTCTTATTCTTATTCGGGAGTAGGTAAGTATATAAAAGTTACTATTGAAGAGTTGATCATGACACTGTAGCACTTCTAGATAAAACTAATAATTTGCCAAGATTAAACTGTTCTGTAGGTGCAAATCATGCTATGATAACACAACACATCTTTTAAGCCACGACGGAAATTTTAAACAGTAACATTCATTTCTCAATACCGATGCAGGTAAGTCAAAAATTAAAATGAAAAAGAGTCACCTTACCTCACATGCCAATCCGCAGTCTAAAAACATCTTGTCACATTTCTTGATATAGTCGTCACTCTGAAACAAAACGAATGACAAATAATTATAACAACGTATTTACATTGCGTCATAATAAATTACATATTATATAAAATGCTGCTGTCATGTGCCTACATGTTACTCGAAGAAGTTTGGCAAGGAGTCAATGAATAAATTAGTCTAACATTAGGTACTAATTGAACGCTTTGTGTACTGGCATTTGTCGATTTATAAAGAAAATGATAAAGTTAGGAATATACCTACATAGAAATAGGCGCTAACGACCTGATTTGAACTTAAAAATACGTCAAAAATTTGCTAAAGATACGATAGTTACATATCCGATCCATGTCTTATTTTTTACACGCATCTTAAAGTTCGAATCGGGCCGTAAGTATGATTATAAAATGAGTGTAGTACTAAAACGTAAGCCCTAAATTGGCATAGGCTGGATGTTTCTGGAGAAACTCACAGTTGAGAACTGCCAACCGTCTCCGTGGTGAAAAGGTGGCTCTACTTACTATAGTATGGAAGGTGGAGTTACCTTGTTAAGATGCATTCGGAACACAACCATGTGTCCTAGCAGGAACTTATGATGGTTCTCCGCGCTGAAGGTGGCGGCGCGGCGTGCGTCACGCACCGCCTCTGCTACGCTCAGGTCGAATTTTGACGAGCAATGTTCTGGCTGAAACAACGAAAGTTAGGCATATACTTAATTAGTGAATAGAATCAGGCGTTACTTTGCGGAAATCCATACTAATTAAAACCAAAATATTACTTTGCTAATCCGCGAAAAGATAACGTGCTAGTCAATCAGTGCTAACCCGTTATACTTACTTGCGTATTTTTACATGCAATTAATATTCCCACCCTCCCACCGCAAAAATAAATACGCAAATAAATATAACAAACCACCACCAAAAGAATAAACCTCGACACGTGTTTCGCCTCCCTACGAGGCATCCTCAGGAGTTGTTGACGGTCTGACGCCCGGCAACGGAATGACCTGTCTAGAATGGTCGGCCATATTTATACCTTGACCACTCCCCCTACCGTGCAAGTGTGAGTGAGATGGAAAAATTCGTAATAACGGCGATGACGCAACATTCAATTGTTTGTTAAGAATCATGCCCCTATTGTTGTACCTAATTATTTCCAGTTGTTCCAGAACACCCAAACGCAATCCCTTTTCGCAAACATGTAAAATATCAAAAGAATGATTCTCAGATAAAGTGTGACCTGTATCTAATAAGTGCTTTGCAAAATTGGACTTCTCTGGATGGTTATGTCTATATGACGCAACATGCTCTTTATACCTAGTAGTGAAACTACGGCCCGTTTGCCCCACATACACTTTATTGCAATCGTCACAGGTAAGCTTATAAACTCCAGACTTTTTCCCATTCTCGATCTTATCTTTGCCATTGCAAAGCTTCGAGTGCAAAGTATTATTTGTCTTAAAGGCCACAGGAATGTCGTTAGACTTCAAAATTTTGTAAATTGCATCAGACAACTTGCCAACATAAGTTATGCTCGCTTTATATTTCTTAATCGGTTCAGAGGATCGTGCCGCATACAACATAGTGTTGACCATACTATTCCGCTTTTTCCTGATGATACCATCCACAACAGACTTATCGTAACCATTCGAAACTGCTAAGTGATAAATATTATTTAATTCAATCTGATAGTGTTCATCAGAAAGAGGCACAGTCAACATTCTATGCACATAACAATGAAAAGCAGCCAACTTATGCTGCCACGGATGCGTGGAAGAAGCCGGGATAACTGTATCGGTATGTGTAGGCTTACGGTAAATTTTGAACTGATGCCTGTTGTTTACTTTAGTGATTGTTAAATCTAGAAAATTCAATGAGTTGTCTTGCTCTAGTTCCTTTTTAAACTTAATTTTTGGATGCTTACCATTAATTTCAGCAATAAATGCATCCAGCAGGCTCATACTACCCGTCCAACAAATAATCAAATCATCCACGTATCTAAAATAGTATAATATATTATTGTTGCCCACAATATGCTGGTTCTCAAAATGGTCCATAAAAATATCAGCCATTAAAGGACTTAGTGGTGAACCCATAGCCAAACCATCACTTTGCAAATAGTACTGTCCCCCAAATCTGAAATAATTTTGTTTCATACAAATCGCTGTTAGATCTATCAATTCATCTACTTCCCCTGGATGTAAACGTTGCCTTTCAAAAAGACCCTTAATAATCTCCAAAGTCTCTCCATATGGCACATTTGTAAACAAACTGTCTACATCCAATGAAAGAAGAACAGCATTATCTGGTATGTTAATGTCCTGGATCTTTTCTATTAACTGCAAGCTATTTTTCAAGCAATATTTCGGCTGGAACTGGGACTTGTCTCTTATAATGGAATTCAACCTTTTTGCCAGATTATAAGTTGGCGCACCCAAATATGAGACCACTGGACGAACTGGGATATTATCCTTATGAATTTTGGGAAGTCCATAAAGAATAGGAGCTCGTGGATTCATAGGCACAACCATACTCTTCTGATGTTCGGTTTCAAAAACAAATGAAGAATTCTTAACTGCTTGTCTAAGATCTTTCTGGAACCCTGGAGTTGGGTCTCTTTGCAATCTCGTAAATCCGTCACCTTGAATAAGGTCTAGTACTTTCTGATTATACTGTCCCTTCTCCATAATCACAATGCAGTTGCCTTTATCTGCCTTTGAAACCACCAAATCACTGTCTTGCACTTTCTGTTGTATAGATCTTAGCAGCAAAACATCAGAATCAACACACGCACTCTGTGCTGGACTAGTACTCTTGATAACATTAGCCACCATGGTCTTTGTATCTACATCACCACGGCCCCGCACTATTGCAACCTCAGAATCCACTGCCAAATTTTCTAATGTTCTATGAGTAATTTTTGACTGGAAATTATACTTCAAACCTTTATCTAAAAGCCCAATTTCATTTTCTGAGAACTCCACATTAGTTAAATTCTTGACTCGAGGATGGAAAACATGGTGAGTTGTTACTTGAATTTTTCCATCTCACTCACACTTGCACGGTAGGGGGAGTGGTCAAGGTATAAATATGGCCGACCATTCTAGACAGGTCATTCCGTTGCCGGGCGTCAGACCGTCAACAACTCCTGAGGATGCCTCGTAGAGAGGCGAAACACGTGTCGAGGTTTATTCTTTTGGTGGTGGTTTGTTATATTTATTTGCGTATTTATTTTTGCGGTGGGAGGGTGGGAATATTAATTGCATGTAAAAATACGCAAGTAAGTATAACGGGTTAGCACTGATTGACTAGCACGTTATCTTTTCGCGGATTAGAAAAGTAATATTTTGGTTTTAATATACTTAATTAACTGTCTCTACATAATTATGGGTAGAGACAAAATCTCTGACCTACACTGAAGATATTTAAGAGTCTTACGAACCCCCAGCCAAGATTTTGATCCCATACAATCTAAGTTACTCTCTCATTTTGAACGAAAACCTGAAATGACATGAAACTTGGTGGAAGCCTGAAAGTTGCACCCATAACAGAAAAAGTAAGGGCAAATCGCCTAGCGTGGTACGGGCATGTGATGCGGAGGGATGAAAGTCATGTGACGAGAAAGGTATTACGAATGAATGTGGAGGGAAGTACGAGGAAAGGAAAACCGAGGAAAAGGTGGATGGACTGTGTGAGAGATGATATGAAACGAACGCAAGTGAATGATGAAATGACGGGCGACAGAGAGGTGTGGAAGAGAAAGACATGCTGCGCCGACCCCAAGTGAATGGGACAAGGGCAAGAGAATGATGAATATATCTATACCTGGCGGTCTAGCATAAGGTGCGTTCTCGCGTGAGTCCATAGGTACTTGTGTAGGTATGGAGTCGCGCGCGACAACGCAACTTATCATGGTATTAGTTTTTCTTGCTATAGGTAATAGGTACAATAGTACATTGTAAGAGAGGACGGAAAACCACAAAAAGATGGACGAGTGTGTTTGAGACAAATAATACGAGTCCATCTTTAGTGTTTCCGGCCGAGGCATTACATAGTGCTTTTCACGACTACTGCGAGGAAATAAGAAACAACATTTGCATAACTATAAGTACTACCCCGCGATTTCTCTGGTAGCAAATTACTAGTCACTGCCTGTGCTGTCTCTTGAATTTCGGTAAGCGTCAGCGTAAGAATATCATTTTCTTCACTAGAAGAACTCATTTTTATAGCGAGCGTAGATACGTGTTTCTTGTATTTTTAGTCAAACACAATTTACACTATCCAATTCAGTAAGTATTTTTCGATCCCGCCTTTTTTACTTTTTTTATCACTTTTAAGAGGCGTTTTTCTGTTATTTGCTTCAAACCGACTCTAAACTTAGAAGCGTTTTTGCTATAATAAAAAGAACACAAACAGCTACAAAAGTAAAAAATGCCTTAAGCGTTGAACTGAATGGATAATTATTAAAAAAAATTAACACATTTCCGAACAGTGGCGTGAAAAGAAAATAAAGTGTGTAGAAGTTGTGTATTAAAACGTTTACTCGCTCTATTTTCTAAGTGAATCTGAAGCATGGTACAATTTTAACTGTCCATCGATAGACCTTATGCCTTTTGTAATAAGGTTTACGAACTGTCAGTTAACAAGATGAGCAATGTAATATATATTATAACAATTTTGAATGATTCACGGTTATAGTTTCACTAGACTTATATCGACCGGGATATGAATCGTGATTACCTTTTGCATTGTTATCATCAGTTACCCGTGAACAAGATGCATGTAACTGCGTCGAAATATCGGGAGCTCGAAAACAATACATCATCACGGTTCATATCCCGGTCGATATACTTAAGTCTAATGTACTATTTGTGTGTATATTTTTAGACTAAATATTTATTATGTAGGTACCAATCAATACTAAAATATTCCTAGGTTAATAGATTACCTTGTGTTCCAAATATTATAACACATTTAACGGGATTACTAAAACCACCTTCATGCACGTAAACATTACATCCCATAATAAAATATTGTGGGACATTAAATTCGGTGCGCCATTCAAGAAAGCTGTCAATAATTATAGACGACCACGGACGGGTGACCTCATTGTCGTGTGGCCACGAAACCAGCGATTTGCAGTTTGACGTTAACTTTATTATTATGGTGCACTGGGTGAGGTCGTGTGTTTATTTTAAGCGGCGTAAAATGAACATATTTTAGAGAACACATGTATGACATTGCAAGTCATAATTTATTACGTTATACTCGTAATATTTATTAATGGTTATCTCGGTACCTATATAATCCTTCATCATCATTAGGCAGGGAGACAAATGGGAGCGATTCATAAAAATGCACCTATTCAAATCTGTGCCCTGCGGAGACAAAATGGGAATACACATAAAAATGGGCTGAGTCATGGCATCGAATCGAACATTAAAAACTTTGACTCTCATTGTAAAACACGATTTTTATTGTGTTTTAATGTACATATACACGGTGGCCGAAAAATAAGTGCATTCCCGTTGCCAGAGAGATTTTGGGATTATACTGAGCAACTTTTACTATGGGACCATCCCCGAAAACGCGAAAAAAAAATTTACCCTTCCATAGAAAATGAACCAGCCAAAATGTATGAAACAGCCAAATTTTTTTGCGATTTCGGGGTTGGTCCCATAGTAAAAGATGCTCAGTATAACCCCAAAACCTCCCTGTCAACGGGAATGTACTTATTTTTTGACCACCGTGTATTAACTTAATTAAGTAGGTACTTAACTGTAGGTACTTAATTAAGGTATTGATTGATTGTTTATAAATATCATATTATCAAGGATCATTGTAATGAAAACTTGCTTTCATTGAAGTGGAGTTCTAAATCCAATTATACGCAATGACTAACTGTACAATGCATTATTAAGCGAGTACAAGGACTGATTGTACAATAAAGTGCTGAATATTTTCGACACTCGCCTGTTTCATGGCCACACGTGTGCAAACGCCCGTCACTGTCAAGGTAATTCGTTACGACGCTACGAGTATTGCTTGCTGTGTTGTCGCGCGTCATTCCCAGTCCAACCTACAGTCTATCTATTCTATAGGTTGTTTTAGTTGAGGTATCGAAGCAGGGTAAACTGTAGTAATTGAACTTATAATATGTAATAATAGTCACAGTTTAATCTACAATATCTGGGAGACGGAAAACATGTAAAAACTCAAAAATGCGCGTTTTCCCAGAGAAAAGACCTAGCTAGATCGATTTTTCGCCCCCGAAAACCCGATCGCCCCATGAGCCGTTTCCGAGATCCGAGAAAAGGTAGACAAGACGAATTGCTCGTTTAAAGGTATTAGATACCTTCTCGTAAGTAGTAAAATCTAAAATAATATTTATTTATGATACAAGTGCGAGAAATAGGAAGTTAGCAACGAGTGGCGAATTTTAAAACACGGCCGAAGGGAGTGTTTTAAATCGACACGATTTTCGAATGGCACTTTAAATTTTCGACGTAATTACGTATGGAATGGAACACTAGATGTACTGTAATTTTTTATTTTTTTATTTTGCCTATAAATAGATACGCGACCTCAAACCCCACAATCGTGATCCAACGGACCTCAAGTTCTAGGCAACCTAGGCTGTCTGGTATGCTGACCCCTTGAACCCTAACGACGCCTAATGTGGTCACGAGCAGCCTACAGCGACCATTTTAGATGTCAGTGCGTACAATGTTACCTCTCAGAGGTTAGAGAGATCGGGTGACACCAAGGTAGGTTTGTGGTTGAAATTTTCTAAGGTTTCACTGCTTGCTGGTAAGGCTGAAATTGCGTCCCATGAAGGTGAGGGTGTTAAAATTTTGCAAATTTTGTCTCGTAGGTATAGGCGTTTTCTTACAAACTAACCCCCCTATTCATAAAACTTTACGGGCCTGATTTAGCTAAATTATGTTTTATCCCTTTCTTACAAATACATAAGTCAAAATGACAGATAAGGACAAACGATTATTAGCTAATTGAGGTATGTAGCGCGTTTATAAATATAAAGCTTAAAGGATGACTGAAAGAAGGGTCCGTGTCCGGGCAGTGGCGTCCGACACTATCGGCTCGATTCGGAAAATGAATTAGATTTCTACTAGACTTCAACAAGTTACGATACGGATAATTTAAAGATATTTGTAAGATAGATATGTCAAATTTGACGTTTCCGCGATTCTGGAGGTCCTCTTGAACGATTTCGACAAGTTATGACTTAGATATCCAAGTCACATCTAGTCGATATCTAATGTAGATCTAGTTGATCTCTAAATCGTCTCAAGATCTTGTGATTATCTCGAAATCCGAATAGGCCTGTTAGTTTTCTTTAGAAAGCATCCGTCATAGAAAACGAAAATATCGAACGCATCGGCCCGGACACGAACCGTCCCAGCGTGAGTCATCCTTTACCATTGTCTTTATTTTATGGATCAATCAACACATTTTTATTGTCAATATTTACATCAATAATATCTAGGTAACTAATCACCATTTAAGAGCGCTCTTACAAGAAAAGTCGAAATAATGCAAAATTGATGATACTAGTCGACGAAATTCAGGACTTTGCGCTCATTATTAGAAACAATGAGTACTTGTTCCAGTAAAAGCGTCTTCTTATCTTTATAAATGTCGTTGTAAATATTAGAAAAAGGACTTATTAAATTAGTAATGATTTTTTTTCTGATGGTCGTTTCCGAAAAACCCCGTGAAGCACTGAATGGCGAGCTCTTATTTGGAAATGTTGAGAATTTTACTCTGCTAAACCTGGCTATTTTGTGTTACTAATACCCTGTACTTTAGGCATATCAAACTATATTTTTCCTACATACCTTTGAGAAAGAGAAAATCAAAGTAAAACGAACTCGATTTTCTCTCCGAAACAAGTGTCAATTCCTACGAAAATCTACTTAATATCGAAGTCATTTTCATACTCAAGCAATCTGCAACGTTTGCTTATGCTGTTGGTATACATTAGTGTTTATGAAATTCTACTATAATTTTTTGGCAATTTTTTGAAAACTACTCTATATTACCGATGACGCGCGCTGCGCCAGCTCAGTGCCGCGGCAGAGCTTGTAGAGGCAGGACGTGTGTCGGTCGGCTCCGCACATTTTCAACGGCGACGACGAGGTTTTTTATCATTGTGTGCGGCGGGCGCCGTGTAAAACGCTATACTGTGTGCGTGTAAACCGCAACGAGAGACTTTGATCCTAGCACTGTTTTTATAGTATTATAATTTATAATGGTACAGTTTAATAAACTACCGGACAGGATTAAAAATATTTGAAACGACCTGACATTCTATATGTATTTATTTGACTCAAGATAGTACTCAGGGTCTGATGATGGAGCCGGAAGGTGGTCACCGGTACCAATCAACCATGCAACTAAACCACTTCGTGTTTAGGCTCGTTTTATTCATCTCAACAAGATCTTTGACACAAGATAGTACTCAGGGTCGGATGATGGAGCCGGAAGGTGGTCACCGGTACCAATCAACCATGCAACTAAACCACTTCGTGTTTGGGCTCGTTTTATTCGGCTCAACAATATCTTTGACTTAAGATAGTACTCTGGGTCTGATGATGGAGCCGGAAGGTGGTCACCGGTACCAATCAACCATGCAACTAAACCACTTCGTGTTTAGGCTCGTTTGATTCGTCTCAACAAGATCTTTGACACAAGATAGTACTCAGGGTCTGATGATGGAGCCGGCAGGTGGTCACTGGTACCAATCAACCATGCCACTAAACCACTTCGTGTTTAGGCTCGTTTTATTCGTTTCTATAAGATCTTTGACACAAGATAGTACTCAGGGTCTGATGTTGGAGCCGGAAGGTGGTCACCGGTACCAATCAACCATGCAACTAAACCACTTCGTGTTTAGGCTCGTTTGATTCGTCTCAACAAGACCTTGGACACAAGATAGTACTCAGGATCTGATGATGGAGCTGGAAGGTGGCCACGGGTACCAGTCTACCATGTAACTGAACCACTTCGTGTTTGGGCTCGTTTGATTTGTCGCAACAAGATCTTTGACACAAGGTAGTACTGAGGGTCTGATGATGGATCCGGAAGGTGGTGACCGGTACCAATCAACCATGCAACTAAACCACTTCGTGTTTGGCTTCGTTCGATTCGTCGCAACAAGATCTTTGACACAAGTTAGTACTCAGGGTCTGATGATGGAGCTGGACTGTGGCCACGGGTACCAGTCTACCATGTAACTGAACCACTTCGTGTTTGGGCTCGTTTGATTTGTCGCAACAAGATCTTTGACACAAGGTAGTACTGAGGGTATGATGATGGATCCGGAAGGTGGTCACCGGTACCAATCAACCATGCAACTACACCACTTCGTGTTTGGCTTCGTTCGATTCGTCGCAACAAGATCTTTGACACAAGTTAGTACTCAGGGTCTGATGATGGAGCTGGACTGTGGCCACGGCTACCAGTCTACCATGTAACTGAACCACTTCGTGTTTGGGCTCGTTTGATTCGTCGCAATAAGATGTTTGACACAAGATACTACTCAGGGTCTGATGATGGAGCTGATGATGATAGACAGGTACCCGTCGCCACCTTCGCGCTCCATCATCAGACCCTGAGTACTACCTTGTGTCAAAGATCTTGTTGAGATGAATAAAACGTGCCTAAACACGAAGTGGTTTAGTTGCATGGTTGATTGGTACCGGTGACCACCTTCCGGCTCCAACATCAGACCCTGAGTACTATCTTGTGTCAAAGATCTTATAGAAACGAATAAAACGAGCCTAAACACGAAGTGGTTTAGTGGCATGGTTGATTGGTACCGGTGACCACCTGCCGGCTCCATCATCAAACCCTGAGTACTATCTTGTGTCAAAGATCTTGTTGAGACGAATCAAACGAGCCTAAACACGAAGTGGTTTAGTTGCATGGTTGATTGGTACCGGTGACCACCTTCCGGCTCCATCATCAGACCCTGAGTATTATCTTGTGCCAAAGATCTTGTTGAGACGAATCAAACGAGCCCAAACACGAAGTTGTTTAGTTACATGATAGACTGGTACCCGTGGCCACCTTCCAGCTCCATCATCAGACCCTGTGTATCTTCAGTGTCAAATATCTTGTTGAGACGAATCAAACGAGCCTAATCATGTTACTACATGGTTGATTGGTATCCGTGACCACCTTAATCATCATCAGATCCTCAGTACCAGTTCGTTTTTAAACCCTCGTTGATACAAACTTTACAACCTATAGGTACCAAATGCAATGACGAAACATGTAAATAAGCGAGTAGGTACCTATAATTTCTTTCGAGTAATATACCTTCATAAGTACGAGTATGGGGCTATTCATAAATTACGTCGTTTCAAATGGGAGAGGGGGGGGGGGGGTCTGGACATCGGATGATGGTAACATGACGTAGGAGGAAACGGATTCATCCGAAGCTTGATTTTTGGATGATTTGAGGGGTGGGGGGGTCAAAAATCGTCAAAAATAGATGACGTAATTTATGAACAGCCCCTATGTACATTTGCACTGCATTTAGTATTTTCGTACTTACCAAATAACAGTTTTAGAACTTTAAAAGTTAAGTACAGTTAGTGTTGTTATGGTTGATTTCAATATGCTTCGCGAAGGATCAAGAATGTTTAATCCATCATTGTAGTGCGAGTGTGGTAGAAGGGATCGGCATACTGAGCTCGCACGGCCTGCCGCAGCGCGTAAAATACCTAAACTCGCTCAACGCCGAAATGTAATAGCGCTCTTAATGACAACTGACATCAGCACAAATCGTAAATTATTCAGATTTAATACCAATTTTCATAAAATATCAAATATGGTAATAGTTTCTGACGTGCAATATGCACCTGTTGGGCACGTGCAAATTACAGCAGTTTGTTAAATATTTTAATACGTTATTTTCCAAGTTGATCGACGAACGATGAATTTAAAGAAGGCAGAAACATGCCAACATTCCAAGCCTGCCATTAAGTAGGTACTATAGGTAGGGCTACTTACTACTGGGCGTCCTAGGTACAGTATCGCTGGTGAGACTAAGAGCAAAAATATCTAAGCGAGCTCGACTTTGTCAACTGGGAGCTTAGCCATATGATAATCATATAATAGAAAACTGCAATAGAAACTTTAGAGTCACAATTACGCTCTACGCTCATATTTTAAAACGACATACCTACGATTTACGAAACGATAACAAATTAAATCCAATACGTAAATATATATACCCTTGATGCCTTTAAACTTTAAAATTTAACAAAAATATGATAAATTTTGGGGAACAGTCATAATTACAGCCTATATACGTCCCACTGCTGGGCACAGGCCGCCTCTTATGCGCTAGAGGGCTTGTGGGCTATAGTCCCCTCGCTAGCCCAATGCGGATTGGGGAATTCACACCTTTGAATTTCTTTGCAAATGTATGCAGCTTTCCTCACGATGTTTTCCTGCACCGCAATGCTAGTGGTAAATATCAAATGATATTTCGTACATAAGTCCCGAAAAACTCATTGGTACGAGCCAGGATTTGAACCCGCGACCTCCAGATTGAAAGTCGGATGTCATCAATATTAAAAATATTTAAGAAATGCAAATATTAATAGTACATTACTACAGAGGCCGGGACGAAAGGGGTTGCCGGCCGAAGACATATAGACGGCCGAGCGAAGCGAGGCCGGATAGGTCTGAGCGCGGGCAACCCCATTTCCCGCCGAGGTATGTATAGTGCTTTTCTCAAACATGCAATGAAATAAATAAAATAAAAAATCCACGAAACCCAAATTTTATTTATAGAAAAAACTAAAAGTAAAGTACACCCAAAATATAACCAACACGTACCTATATCATTATCACGCGTATGTTTTACACGAGTCGTGTATTTTTACTACCCGTATATTTTCATGTATCTTTGATTTTTTCGCCTTGTATCCGTCTGACTGTCGTTTTCGTCACATAAGTTTACATAGTCTTTCATGTTGATATCATATTTCACATACATCGTTGCTTTATGCACGGAGTAAATAAGTATAATTTCCACAGTGTTGACGAATTTGTAGTTACATTCATTTAAAATATGCCACAAAACTGTTTCTAATAAACTGTAAGCCATTTTTCTTAGTTTCTCAAATAATAAAATTGCCATAAGCAACCATATACATACTTCGTCTTTGACTTGGCGGTAGAGGCAGCAAGTTATTAAAATCAATTCTGCTTACGCTGCCAATTCCAACGCCTAAATTACAATGAATATTAATTTCATAAATAATGAAATCGTCGGAACTCATATTAAAGTCAAAAAATCAACAACGCACCATAAATCCAATAAAACAGAATGAATATTTTTCAACTTTACCTCCATAACAATTTAAAAAATATAACTACGCGTGTTTGAGTAGACCTTTTTACCGCTAACGTTTAGATGAATTAATATTTTAAATGTTTTTATTTGTGTAGTTAAATTTATAATTTAAAATTATAAAATTATAGAATGTATTATTTATTAAGTTCATATTGATTTTATACAAATAAAACTGCAAATTATAGCAAACATTGTTTTTTGTTTTTTTTTTATACGCGTAGTGGCAGAGTGTCATTACGAACCATAAAGCAAATACTGCCTCTAGTTTTTTTTAATGGATGAATGCCACGATGCTCTGTCACAAATATCTGTGAAATGAAAATTAAAAAAGAGGACTTTGCCGGCCTAGGCCTGCAAGATGTGTATGAAATTCCATTAACGACCTTTTGTCCTAGCCGCACCTGAAACGTCATACTTCGCAGCCTATTATAAGGAACATAACATCAATATTTCATTGCATGTTTGAGAAAAAATAATTAATTACCTAATACCCATATGTATCACTGACAACTGACAACCTTGATTTACTTCGCAAACATTTCAAAGCATCTCATTATTTAGACAATTAAAATCATAATTTGACTGCGCTCGTCACAGACTAAAATGTTTTCATACATTACATTATGCAATAACTGGCGGCCTTGCAGTTTATGCACTACTTCATGTTTTATGATCGTGCGCACATGAAGTTCGTCTGATCTTTCTCTGGGTCGACTGGAAGAATGGCTTTGGGTTTATGTTCGCAAGTTCCAATGTGCAAGGCCACAGTAGTGCTTTTTTAGAACTTACCTTGAATTTATGCTCCGTTAAAATTATAAAAAACTTACTATATGATTTAAGGGGGCCTAGCCGAAATGCCAATCGTTGATAGAAAACGCCAATCGAAACTTAAATAATGTATGGAAGTAGTGACTTTTTATCAAAAGATTCTGTCATCCCGAAACATTTATTCTTTTTGTTTGGCGTTTGTCGATGTACCTACTGTCATATTGGCTAGGCCCACAGGAATATTTCTAAAACTATTATATACAGGGTAGACCCTGTAACATCATCATCTTCCTGGCGTTTTCGCGGCTTGTTGCCACGGCTCATGGGAGCCTGGGGTTGTTAACTAATCCCTAGAATTGACGCAAGCACTAGTTTTTATGAAAGCGACTGCCATCTGACCTTCCAACCTAGAGGGTAAAGTAGGCCTACTAGGGTAGGCCCTGTAACACGGGCAATAAATGAAACGTTGGCAAAAAGTTAATTATGTTGACTAAGATGTGAGTTGAAGGCATAGCTACACGCAACTGTACATTGTTTGTATTTTTTTGTATCTATTATACGTAGTACGCAAACATTAATATTTAAACTAGATTTAGTCCTAAATAGTCCCATACTAGGCAATATATGGTCTTGGTCAATGTTGGTGTTTGAATGTTATTAAATTAAAACATCGTAAGGATTGTAGACACAATTGCTTTTCACCACTTATGTAAATAATACAAATGACACTCGACTATGAAAGTGGCAGTACAACACAAGTATTATAATAAAGATAAATTTAATCAATTTCAAGACAAACCCAGAAGTTGTACTTATACAGGGGATTCAGGAGACGTGAGCAGGACTAACACTGCACATTTCCTAAATTATAACTGTTTCGTATCAGTATTAGTGAATTTGACGATAATTTTCTAGTCGTATTGAAAAAAAAAGTGAATAATTTATTTACGACATGCATGGTCACCCTAAAATTAGAATACTAAACTACCGATATTCTGTGTCAAATTGAATGTCATCACTGTGTGATCACGGTCTGGTTACTTTTGAAAACTCTTATCTCACTCAAGTTTGACAGTTTATTTTCGTCGTAATCAAAATGCTGTTATGTATTACGGTTAAAGAGGTTTTATGTTTATTAATTAGGTCTTGTAGGGTGCCCATGATTGTAGAGAATTAAACTAGTCCTCACCAAAAAGTGAAAAAATAGGAAAAAGTGTGGTTGTTTCACCTAAATACGACGGTGATCGATCAATTATCAGTTCCTGAGTGTGCAGGATTAGTCCTGCTCACGTCTCATGAATCACCCTGTATAGGTACAGTACCATTGACTCAAGTGGGTAACACTAAGCCAACGATTACTCGTACCGTAGAACAACAGTATGTATAGATAAATATATCTTCATTAGCAGATGATGCACAGATCAAAATAAATAGAGCATTTATTAGCAATACATTTTTCTCAGGCTCAATTGCGTGGTGTCTGACTTCTATTTGACACTCGTCAGTCATAGGATGAAAAGAATTCTGTTATTGCTAAATTTACACATCAATCCCTTGCTTAAGAGCAACGCGAACCTGCCGAGCTGCTATAAAGTCCCTCACATACAATCCAAGTTACGCACACATGCTTAAATTAAACTACACAAAACTTGGCATAAACATTTACGTAACATAGGTACATACATATATTATAACGTTATAATGAAACATACATACATATATAATGAAAATAGAGCGAGTAGAAATTTTGTATGTTAAACTTCTACTGTATGGGTTAGAATGTATGGCGACGGCTAGGTTAGGGCTTAGCACACTGCATCCGATCCGCACATCGCTCCGACGTGCGATTGGGATGTCGCTATAATATGCGCATAGCGTTGTCTCGCTCAAACATCGGAGCTCTGAGGGACGCGACAGCCAGGGCTGTCAACACCGCTGCCTACTGGGCATCCATCGTCTAAAAAAAAGGAACCTCGACACGAAAAGAAGAAGAACATCGGAGCGACGCGCGAATCGGATTCAGTGTGACTTTTAAGCCCACTTTTCTTCTGTATTGAAGTAAATTTAGAAAATGCAGTCCAATAACATTGCTATGCAGACTCGCTTCATTATCGCTAATTCGTAATTACAAAGATAAACTAACTAAAACCTCTACTTTAAGTGCTGACGCTTATGTTCGCCAATCTGACCTGAATGCGAGCGACGTTACAATTAGACATTTAGCGCATATTATACGTGGAAACCAGGGATGTCGCGGATGCAGATTTTTTGACATCCGCGGATGCGGATGCGGATATTTAATGGCTCACATCCGCGGATGCGGATGTCAAGATTAGGTACTTAAAAACGCAAAAAGTTACATTTTAGTAATTTTTATTAAAAAAAACCGAATCGTTTAGTACAGTGAAACCTGGTTAATTGGCACCTGGATAAATGGAAAACCTCAATAATTGCAACCAAAAGTCCGGTCCCGGTCCCTTGAGACCAAAGGGCCTCTATAATTGAAATTTTGGAACCTCTATAATTGCAATTTAGATTTTAGGGCTTTTCGTAATTTTGCCTCTGTAATTGACCACGTCGCAACTAAGACCTCTATAATTGACACTGTGCTAAAGAAATCCGTTATTTTTGCTCTCCTTTTTACCTCTATTATTGAAACGAGTCTTACTTATTACCTCTGTAATTGAAATAATGTAGTTGTAGACAGCAGAAACAATATTTTAATAGCAATGATCATTTTATTTATATCTTCATCCAGAATTCAATTTATTTATTGGGTATCTATCACAGCCTGTAGTAGGTGAAATATTTTTTATTAAATCAAAAATAAAGTATGCTTTTTACATTCCAATAAAACTTTCTTCTACAATTCAAGGGAATTTTTTAAACCCAAATGATTAATAAGAAAATAAAGTAGTAATTAATGTAGTGTAAAAGTGCAAGTATAGAAGCTATATATAGACCAGAAACCCAGAACGTAAGCGTGTAAATCTACTTTCAATGGTTATTTGCACCTCCATAAAAGAAATTTGTCAGAACGCAACCTCTATTAATGAAAACCTCTATAATTGACACAACGATTTTTTGAACCTCGTTAATTGACACGACCTGCTTAAATGAAAAACCTGGTTAATTGACAAAAAATGGCCGGTCCCTTGAGATTGCAATTATCCAGGTTCCACTGTATTTGAGCAAGAATATAGGTGCATTATATTTAATAAACAGTTACATGGCCGACTTTTCTGGATCTAGAAGATTTCGTTATAGGTAATAGTAATAACGAAATTACTTAGCATCTAAGCCGCCGCTAAGACGTTCCTGTACCGACTTGTTCGACAACCGCATCCGCTTCGATTTTATGCGGATGCGGATCTGGATGCAGATTGAAAATAATGCGGAAGTTCCGTGGTTGCGGGTGCGGATGCGAATATTCGTAACATCCCTGGTGGAAACGTTGATCGCGTAGTTATACGAGTTTGCTAACGGGCGACCTGCGGCGCGGGTCACGACACAGCGGTCTTACTTGTGTACCTACTTATATTTTGATTTGTGTACTTATAAACAATAAAAATAGGGTAAATTACTTATTAATACTCTTCTTTTAGGAAGTCGATTGAAAACAAGTCAATTGTTTTCTAAATATTTTCTTATTATTAGATCACTACGTAATTAATATCAGATCACTAGTTCTATGATACGGTGGAAAGTCTGTTCTATCCGACTAAAAAATTCAACAACTGACTCCTATGACTCAAACTGGCCTAATTAATGTAACTTAACAAACGGCCACAGCCAGATCAAAGTAAAAATGCATTACTTTCCTTCATCTTGTAACCCAGTCGCTAAAGATCATTCGACACATTTGACTTGTCAGCAAAAAGTAAAATGCAACCAGCATTATGTTTAGGATATCGACAACTCTATTACCAAGTCGTAAGGCCCATATTTGTATGCTCGCTTCAGTTAAAAAGTGCATTAGAAGCGTGACCCAATGATTTTAGATCAAATGCCGAACTGTAAGCGGTTGTGTTACGGTAACAGCACAAATGTACTCGTAGTTAAATGCAGTAAGTCAACTTTTTTACAAGATTTTATTTTACATGCAATGTTTATAAATGTATGTATGTAAATAAATAAAATAAATAATATTATAAGGACATTCTTACACAAATTGACTAAGTCCCACGGTAAGTTCAAGAAGGCTGTGTTGTGGCTACTCAGACAACGATAAATACACTTAAATATGTACATAGATAACATCCATGACTCAGGAAAAAATATCTGTGCTCATTACACAAATAAATGCCCTTACCAGGATTCGAACCCAGGAACATCGGCTTCAGGCGGCAGGGCACTACCCACTAGGCCTGTATGTTGGAAAGTGTCTTCGTAAACTGAAAGAATCTTGTTTTATAGGTAACTGCATAAACGCACGTGGAACAAGTTTAAATGTTTGAATAAATATACAGCTTTTGTTCGCGTGCGTGATGCCGTCACATTCGTTTTCGACCTTGCTGCTAATCAGACTAAATTTGTAATCAGTGCTTATTCCTCGACAATATACTTCTTCATATGGACTTCTCATAGTTTCCTTTACGCCCAGATTTAACACTGTAATCTTGCCAATATAAATAAATTAGACCCACATCCGCCCGATTCGAACTTTAAGATACGTCAGTTAATATACCTAGAAACGATATGGATTACATGGGTCAGTGTCGAATGTGACGTTTTTGTTTGAAGAAACGTCACATTTGACACTGACATATCTAATCCATACCTAAATTCTAGATCTATTAATTGACGTATCTTAAAGTTCGAATCGGGCCGTAAGGTACCATCGAGGTAGGTATGCAATATCCAGCAGTGTTTACTCTCATACTTAAATGCTGTGAGTTTCGAACATGTGTAAAGTTAGGTTACTGTTATGCACCTGTTGTGGAATGCATCCTTGTATGCATAATGCATCCAGCTTGTGAAGATTACGGAGGCATGCCAATTGGCCTGGTATTCGCAGTTTGTAAGGCTTATAGGATTATTTCGGGTCAAATGGTTCACAATCGTGTTCCGGGTACGAATCATTTAGAATAGAATAAAATAAAATAGATTTTATTCGTAAGCACAAACGAGACAATACATAATATAAAAAAAAACACAAAATAAGATTAAAGTGCCACGAAATGGGCATCTCAGCATGTTGCTGGTGGCTTCCAGCGCCGATGTTCCGATGAGACCATCAAGTGAGAAGAATCACGGAAGGTAACAGACAAGAAGAAAAATAAATAAATAACATACATTTACTTTTTGGACCGAAAGAAGGGATGTTTTCTGTGTCATCTTGGTCAAAAATGCTTCTGTATGTCTGTCAGACTGTTCTCTACAGGTCACATTTTGTCAGCAATAGTTTATTTTTCGATTTAGTGTTTGGAAATTTTTCATAATGGCGGAACCATGGAGGACTTAAGTCTACACAGCTCACATTTGCTCACAGAGCCACATTAATAAATTGTGTTTATAATATTTGGTAAAATACAAATAAATTGGCTGTTTTTTTAACGGACAATAGTGATTTTTACAGGTTTAAAATTTGACATGCCAATATTTAGATTGTAACGCGGCAATTAGCCACTTTCAGTGTTTAGCAGTAACACAATAGTTTACTGTGACATAAAAGCACATTGCTTGTGTCAGCGACAACCTACGTGTATAAATATTTGATCATAAGTACCTACTAGTAGTCGTCGTTTACTTTACTCGCCTACTCTACCCCGTGACTCTGCTCACCTTCTGAAGTTGACTGAACCCTAGTTCAGTTTCCCTATAACCTCAAGATATACCAAAAAAAAATCATTTATGTCACTTGAAAAGAAACATTTAGAGTCACTGTATAATCTATCTATCTAATACCTTTAAATGAGCAATTCTTGTTTATTTATACAGGGTGTCCCTAGCCATTGGACAAAGCCGAAATGTACATATGCATTAGGGTATTTAGAACCAGTATACAAAGTATCATAACAATCGGTGTAGCGGTTACGAAGAAATTAACAAATTACGATTTTTTTTACTTTGGAGCAACCTGTATGTGTTAGTAGCTCCTGAGGTAATAAATATAGTGCGTCAAGCAAATCTTGTCAGTAGCAATGTAAAGCAAACTAAAGTAGGGCAACACTCAAAGAGCAGTATTGCGCTAAGAAAAGCAGCAATGTACGTCGAACCAAAACGAATATGATTTTTTTTCCGCTGAGCGCGCCCTACGTACGTCAATTCAAATTGTCACTTGCGGCTTATTGAAAATTTTAGAAATTGTTATTTAATATGGACGGACAATTTAAAAGCCATGTTAGTCAAAATGATTAACAAATTTGAAGATATCAAATTACAATTAGAAGCGGACTATGCCATTAAACCATTCTGAGATAACTCAAAATCACCAAACGACTCTCAACAATCTGCCAGGAGAGGGCTCTTAGATTCTTTGGGCACATAATGCGGTCGCCACACCACAGCCTCGAACGTGACATCATACTGGGGCAAGTTGAAGGCAAGCGCGCTAGAGGAAGAGCCCCTGCAAGATGGTCGAATTCCTTAAAACAAGCATGTGGTTCCATGCAGAGGGCAGCCCACATAGCCCTTGTTCGCGATAAATAGAGGGACATAGTTATTGGTCACGATCCTCAGTCATGAGGGAACGACAAAGAAGAGATGCCATTAAACTAGAATGTAGGAATAAAATCATTGCTTCTGCAAGTAGATGTCCTACTGGATTTTAATATTTTATTAGATTTCTCAGTTGGAATTCAATTTTAATCATAGCAAAATGGAAATTGTGGAATATTTGATACTTACAATATAATATGCCACTTGTTAATGTAAATTAGTGTACTTTTCTGACTCAGTATCACATACCTACCTGTGTAATATTTTGATTGGTATACATTGTACAATATACATAATAAAAATAAAACAAATGCTATTTGGGTGCTTATTTGATTTAAATGTAAGAGAAGATAAGGGTCACTTTAACTTACCTACACTTTAATTCAGGGCATTCATTGAAAAAATATGAAGTTACCAAGGTTACCTGGTCACTTCAACCAAGCATCATAATACTCTGTAGTCATCTATTGCATCTTAAGCATAAAACAGATTTGTTACAAAATGTGTAATTTAAGTTTCCAAACATAAGGAGTTAACTCCGTTTATCTTCCCTATATAACTTTAATTAACTTACAATAAACATTTCTTGGGTAAACTAAATATTTTTAGTTTAGTTTAACAGTAATTGTCTAATTTAACCCTTGGTACCTATTTTATTTCATGGTGCTAAGAAATTCTATTCAATTTATAATTTGTAGGGTTCTGTGGCAGGCATAAAATAGATTCTTTATGTACCTAGTTTGGCCCAGGACTGACTATCTAAAGACAGAGGGAATCATACTCTTTGTCTTATGCTAAAGCTATGAGTATAATTTTCTTGGATCTGACTAACTGGCTAGTTGTGTTTGCCAGGCTAAAGTTTAGGAAATATGTTTGAGAAATATAACACAATTATAATATTGTTATGTTGTGTATGGTATGTATAATTATAGTTCAGGGATACTCTTTACATGCTAGTTTGGTAACATTTTGCTCATGCTGCTGTTTTGTGTATGGGCTAAAAATGTTACACATATCGGCTAAATTATATTTGGTATGCTGATAATCAAACAAGGCATTTATATATCAGGAGAATACTGTTAGGAAATTTTATTAACTTGCACATTAAGCTATTCAAGACTTGTCATTTTGGAAATGTGAAAATACTTTTCTAAAATTATACCTACACTGCGTCTAGTGCTCCATATGAATGCTGACTACATTATTTTCTTTTATTGAACAAACAGGTATGTAAAGCGACATAAAACTTCTTTTGAAAAGATACATAGGTACAGTCAACAGCAAAAGTTGCTAAGCGGGCCAGGTATTCAAAATTACCTTGACACACTCTTATTCTCTTAATAATAAAGTTGCGTCAAGATCATTTTGAACACCTGGCCCGCTTAGTAACTTCTGCTGCTGACTGTACCTGTTTCAGCAAGTATAAACTAGGATTTCCCATAGGTATATATGTGCAGTAGCTGAAAGCATGAAACAAATTAGCCTAAATAATATATTTTCTTGATGACTAACATAAGGACAACTTATACAAGAATAATCTATTCCATCAATATTTATGCTCTCAATATTTTTGTTACATTTTTAAATAATAAATTTATTTTTCGTCTTGGTTGCGCTGTACACGTATATAAACCGCCGTAGGTAAGTATTGTCTGACTGAACTTCTGAAGAGAAACTACCTACTACGAACGCCTCATATTGAGCGAGATTTAATCCTGCAACAAACATATGTAAGGATTAGGTAATGTTGCGAAAGAACGGCGATATAATCAAAGTTCTTAATACTGTTTTAAAAGTTTACCTTAGTAAATTATGTAGTCGAATGAGTGGCTGAAAATATTAAGATATGTGGGCCTACGGACGGTTTCCAGGACACAATGTGTGGTCTTATTGGATTGATTTAGGCATACGTTTTAATTTTATTTATGCCTTTTAACCCTAAAACAAAAAAAACTGCACATAATCTTAAAAGTTCCCAAGTTCTTCCCATGTTCTTCCAGTACTTGTCATAACCTAAAATTTTAGTAATGTTTACTATCAACGAGTATGATTATACATTGCAGGCTTAGCTTTGCTTAAGGTAATGCACAATCTTATTAAATATCAGAAAATATCACAGGTCACAGCAGAAATATCTCTTGAAATACAAACGATTCAGAATGTCAACAAACAAGTTGGCCACAGATAAAACACAGATGACACGCGATTTTGGAATTATTCGAACACAGTGTTGCTAGCCCGCGATTTTTCAAATTTGCCGCCTTTTTCTACTGACAAGATTTGCTTGACGCAGTATAGTATGAAATCTTCTTCGACCGTTTTGATTATAGTAGTAGTAGTAGTAGTAGTAAACTCTTTATTGTACAAAAAGACATATTAAAAATAACATACAATTAGTAAGAAGTACAAAGGCGAACTTATCCCTTTGAGGGATCTCTTCCAGTTAACCTTTGAGTAGATGAGAGGAGAAAGTGAAAAGAGGGTGACAAATGCAGCAAAATGTACAACAAGGTACCAGAAAGATAAAGGATATAAATACATACAAAATTTATAGGATAAACATACATATATTACACAAAAAGGAATGGGGAAAATACACTAAAAATTGGAAATAATTAGAACGATATAAAGCAACTATACAATAGAAATATAGACAAATTAATCAGTCAGATCAGATAACCATAGTTTCTTTAACCTCTCCTTGAACGACGCAACCGATTGTGCCTGCCTGACCGAAACAGGCAGCTCATTCCACAGCTTCACTGGACGCACTGCGAAGGACTTGTTGTATCCTCGAGATTTGTGAGGAGGGATGGCAAGTGATAAATTCGCGCTCGAACGCAGACGGTGGCCACTGCCTTCAGCCAGAAATTGAAATTTTTGAGAGAGGTATAAAGGAGAAGAAGGTGTAAAAAGAACATTAAAGAGAAGAGAAAGAGTGTGAAGATCTCTACGGCGGCGGATTGGAAGCCAATTGAGTTTTTGACGGTAGTAAGACACATGATCGTACTTCCGTAGGGATTATCTTTTTTATTTATGACATTAATAAGATTCTGACTTTTGACAAAAGTCATCATTGTCGCACATTTTCAAACAAATTGTCAAAAGCACTGCCAATGATTAATACAGTATGTTTCTTTTTGTTGTCGATTATTGGAAATAACTTGTTTGATAATTTATTGTTTATATTTTGTTCTAATTAAAAAAATATTACCGTTACAGCATTTCTGAGAAGTAACCCTACGTGGGATTTCAAGGTTTGTCCAATGGCTAAGGTCACCCTGTATATATATATATATTTCGGGGATCTCGGAAACGGCTCTAACGATTTCAATGAAATTATGCTATATAGAGGTTTTCGGGGGCGATAAATCGATCTAGACTTCTAGAGGTCTTATCTCTGGGAAAGCGCGCATTTTTGAGTTATTATGTTTTCCGAACAAAGTTCGGTCTCCCAGATATTGAAAATAATATACATTCTATGAATAAGGTGCAAGTGCAATAATTGCATTGGTAACGGTCATGTTCAATGGCGTAACCTGAGTGCAAAATGCTTTGACGCGGCCAAACATAGATGGTGTCAGTGTCAGTATTTCTCAAGGTTTTCTCAGCGATACTGTAGATTATATAATAATATTATTATAATATAATTATGCCTATATCAAGCACAAAAAGCATGTTGTCAAGCGGACCCCAGGCTCTCATGGCCGTGGCAAAATGCCGGGATAACGCGAGGAAGAAGAAGAATATAATTATGCCTATATGTGTCCCACTGCTGGGCACAGGCCTCCTCTCAAGCACGGGAAGGTTTGGGCTATAGTCCCCACGCTGGCCCAATGCGGGTTGGGGACTTCACATACACCTATGAATTTCTTCGCGGATGTATGCAGGTTTCGACACGATGTTTTCCTTCACTGAAAAGCTAGATACTGTAGAGTAGAATATAAAATTTTAAGGTTAGTTTTTAATTTTACCGTTTATTTAAGATTAAAACTGCATTTGTACACATATTTAATTACACAATCGGGTCTACCGCGATATAATTTCAATGTTTTGACCTATTCCGTCGTTTCAGCTGAGTTGCACCAGCTGTGTGTCACGGAAAGATTGACGTCCCAGCAAATGTCAACGGAGATATACGAGTAAATGAAACAATACTAAACTACCCGAAATTAGTTTATAAAAATGTTCGGAACAATTGAAAACAACAACAACACACACAACAACACTAACAATAAACAACAAACAATGAAATTATATTGTAGACCCGTTTGTGTAATTAAATACATATATGTAAAACTGCAAGGCTCAAATTATGCCAGTTACTCGTCCGCAGTATCACAGACGAGGAGAAATGTTTGCAAATACCTCTGGCATTGGCTTAATTTTAGCGGTTGATTAGAAACAGTTTTGTCCCGCGTCATTATTAGTACCATAGAGAAATATAGTTAGAATAGAGTGCTCATTCCATACATCAGTTTTGATACCAAAGCGACTATTAATTTCGCAGTCGACATCTAGTCGATTAGCGGAATTATCAGTACCGCTACTTGATACTAGAATTCTCTAGCGACTCATGAAAATTGTATTGAACAACAATTTACAACTAATATTAAAAGCAGAAGGAGTTGAAAATAGAGTTCCGGTAAATCTGGTTATAATATTAGCTGAACATTGTTGAGCATTAGACTTTTCGGTCGTCGGAACATCTATTGTCAAGTAGCAGTACTGATAATTCCGCTACTCGATGCTAGATGTCGACTACGACAATAATAGTCGATTTGGTACTAAACCTGATGTATGGAGTGAGCACTCTATGTATTTTTTTTTCTCTATGACAAACAAACGCTACAAATACGCTGTGATCTACGCCACAGTGCATTCGCATTTGCATGATTTGCATCACAGTTTGGCTGACGTGTTTGGTTGCAAGAAATCTAGCTGTCTGGCTGTCTAGCAGAAATTGGGTGCGTAGCCAACGTGCAATCGTTAACGCTCCGTAGTGAACTAAAAACAACTGTCACTGTCGCACTAGTATGGAAGAGTGATAGAGAGAGATGACTATGATATGCTACGTAGCGTTAACGATTAGCATGTTGGCTACGCGCCCTGTACTACATTTCAGACTATAAGCTGATCTTTAAAATGAGACACCGATCAGTTACAGTAGCGAGTAGAGTAGGACCATGCTAAGTTTTCATTTAAATTGCTTCGTCAAGTATTCTTAATTAATTGGAGTAAAAGAGAAAGATGCCCGCCATTTGCGAACTTAGGAGTTCGCGGCAGGTCCTCAGGGCTATAACCGCGAAAATCGAAGTTCGCTAATTGTGGGTATCTTTCTCTGTCACACTTATCATGCCTTTATTTGGAGTAAAAGAGAAAGATCCCCGCAATTTGCGAATTTCGGTTTTCGCGGTAGGCCTTCATTGGCAGGCGCATTAAGTGTCAATGTAAAGTGTAAGTCTTCGATTTGAGCCACAAGGTGGTAAACTTGCCAACGCGGACGATCTCTTTATTGCGAGAGGTACAGTCAGACTAGGAAACAGTTTACTAATAACACTAAGGCTCGTACCAATGGGTTTTTCGAAACTTATGTACCTACGAAATATCATTTGATATTTACCAGTTCCTTTTCGGTGAAGGAAAACATCGTGAGGAAACCGGACTAATCCCAATAAGGCCTAGTTTCCCCTCTGGGTTGGAAGGTCAGATGGCAGTCGCTTTCGTAAAAACTAGTGCCTACGTCAATTCTTGGAATTAGTTGTCAAGCGGACCCCAGGCTCCCATGAGCCGTGGCAAAATGCCGGGATAACGCGAGGAAGAAGAAGACTGAGTTCCGTAAACAATCGAAAGGGAGCGTACAACCCAATGAGCCAATCAGTGATAAGAATAAAGATTAATCACGATGTCATTCGGTAACAGTTTATTTATATATCCCTGTCTTACACGCTCATTATCAACTCAATACAGCGTTTAAACTGCATAACAACTCAAGCCATTTCAAACTCAATTGAAATGTAATAAAACTCAAATTGAAATGACTTATAGACTGGCAGTTATTGTCTTGTGGATGTAAAGATGTTGTGTTCTAAGAAATCCCTTGTCATTACGGCATAAAGTCTAATTTTAGTAGTTGGCAATAATAGTAATACCATAAATAATAGTCATTCATGCACAGTAATGGATGTAAACGCCTTGAGTGAGTGACTGATAGGTGATATATTAATTAATTGAGGAAAAATTAATCGTGTTAATTTTTAGATGGTCCAGAAAATTTTAGATATTCGTTTTAATTTTATGACAACCCTTAAAACCTTGTGATACATACATACATGTAACAATATAAACTTGTTTTTTTTTTTATTGGTAATGACTCTGAAAGTAGGCGAATTTCAAAACAGTTTATAGGACATTTTTGTCTCTAAATATGAAGGAATACGCTGTGAAAATTATTCGGTTTCCTCATGTTACACCATGTAACATATGTAATACTTCACTAACACCTTATATTATAAAATATCGTCGCCCGTCGCCTCATTCTATGTGTATATATGTTCGCGATAAACTCAAAAACGATTGAACGGATTTTCATGCGATTTTCACCTATCAATAGAGTGATTCTTGAGGAAGGTTTAAGTGTATAATTTGTTAGCATTTTGTGTAACCCGTGCGAAGCCGGGGCGGGTCGCTAGTTAACTCTAACCTCCAGGGATCCTACTCGTCAGTACACGAATTAAATCTTTAATTTCTAGATCTAGGTTCCCGCCAAATTCCATTGTTGTTTGTATTGTTGGACATAGATAGGTATCGTCTAATAATCATGGAACTTACTAGCACGAAAAGTTTATCCCTAGTTAACCCGAGGGCCTTACATTGCTTGGTTAAAAAAATATCACTTATATAACTACCTCGGATTACATTCTAGAGCTGAATCTGCTACGGGATTACAGTTATATTTACAGTACCTGTTTATATTTACGGCATATAATTATGTCAAGGAAGCTGGTATAATCAGGTCATACACTATAGCACTGGCAATGATGGCAATGGCGCATAATGGAACAATCAACTTGCATCAGATTACGCCAAAGCGCAGCCGCCAATCTGCGAGCATTAGACGGGTTAATTGCCACTATCTCGTATAATAATAGATATCACATTGGAAACTCAACCTTACTGCTTTGTGATAGAGAACAGATTGGAAGGAAGAAACAAGGTACGACGAGCTAGAGATAGTTACGTGCAAAACTGTATGCGCAGGCTTTAAGTGCATCGTATATTATACAGCTTTAAATCTAAAGAAGATTATGACAATCCGTGGTTTATTCTGATTATAGACCTTGAGACAAACTGGTAAGGTTCAAATTCCAAAGAATGTGTACTCATTAAGAGATGTTTGACTACGGTTATTTATATGGGATTTGCGATTAACGCGCCATTATATGGGGATAGTTGCGATGACCTAAACATTGCTTTTAACTTTACTTTCGTCGTAGGGAAATTGAAATAAAACAGCTCATTGCACTCATAAGAAAATTGAACGCACTTATTTTATTCTTTAATCGTATGGCGTATTTATTTACATTACTTTGATTTGTAAGCACAATAAAATGTTGGTAATAATATGCCGGGAAAAATACTTAACGTTAACACCTAGGCTCCTCAACATGACTAAAAAGGCACAAATTGGATTTATTTGGAATGTTGTTCAGTATGAGTATAAATAGGACCTATACCTCGCAAAATATGCCTAAGAGTTAATCAAACACTATGTCATTGTAAGTTATGTAATTACAGTAATTACTTTAAAACAAACTTATAAGTAACGTTACACCGATTGATCAGACAATGTGAAAACGCTCCTATAGCTATAGTTCGTTTTTATAAAATTAGAAAAAGACTACGCGATCTAGACATGTCTTTTAATTGAAAAACGCGTTTTAAAAAACAGTAACAATTACTTATGAAAACGAAAAAAATTAAAATAATCGTATATGATTCATAGTTGTTACATATTTGCTGTGACATATTTTTCGAAAGTGTTTTTCAATAAAAAGACATGCCAAGGTTGTTTACCTTTTTTCTAATGCTAAAAAACGAACTATACATTTATCGCGATTTTAGGAGCGTGCAGTGTGCACACATGCCTAAAGCAAGTGCATAGCCCACGTTTAGAGCTTGTACTGATGACCTATTTGCAGATTATCCACATGAACGCTATATCGGCTTTGGTATGCATTTCGCTTTATCTCAGTTGCAATAGAATGCAGAAGATATATCTGTATAGGCCGCGCTGCGGTAGGTAAGCTATGTTTTGTTTTAGTTATGGCTTAGACTGGTAGGTAGGTATAATGTCACATACCAAATAGCAATTGCCTACTTGAAACAAGTTAATGTATTTTTTGTGACACACGTGTATTTCCGACTATACTTCTCATTTCCATGTTTGTACAGCACTGCTCTAGACCTTTAAAATGAGCCTAAACTCGATGTTTTTGTGTTTTTCCATCGAGCTCATTTTTGGGCCTTCCGACTGCATCATCAGATCAGCTCCAATTTTGCATATTCTTACATTGTCATCGGAATTGTCCCTGTGTTGTCCCCTTTCAAAATATTTTCCATAATCCAGAGAGGAAAATGGGGACTACGTTTGTATGGAGAAGTGGTCGTCTACTATCCTCTTAAAGTACTCTAATATGTCTAACCCATTGACATGTGAATAAAATGTGTGCTAATAAATACTAACAGGAGATAATGAAAATAGAAAGGAACTAGCGACAAAGTGTAGGTGCTTTCCCTTGTTAATTGTTTTGTGAGCGTAGGTAAAGCCGACCACTGACTAACGACGCCGGACGATATCGGCCGGTCAGTTGTTCGGAACTGTCAAATTTTTGTTCTAACTGACAGGCCGATATCGTCCGGCGCCCTGTTAGTCAGTGGTCGGCTTAATATAAGTATTTGTCGGCGGCCGATCGTACAATCAAGCCAATCGTAAAGTTTTGTTTTGATGGTAGTCACATTAAACCAATAGATAGATAGGATAGGTTCGTTAGGTTAGCTCGCTTTAGATACCTGAAGGGATAGGAGAAATAGGAGAGGATGATTTTGTAAGTTACGGATGGTTTCTAAAAAGCTGGAAATGTTATTGGAAATTATAGGAAAATTTCAGAGGAAATTAAGGAAACTTTCATTCTGGAAATGTAGATATCATATCAAGAGCCAATATTTACGGAAAAAAATAAACACTCAAAAACACTTACAGCGTTCCTCAGCGTGTCTTCGACTCCTTTCTTCGTCTCTTCCTTCAAATCCACCATCTCCTTGATAAAAGTCTTCATATCCTTTCCAACCTTCGCCGAATACTCCGTGTACAGCAGTAGAGCATCTTCCCTGGCGGAGCGCAGTTCGTCGCGAAGCTGCGTCGTTTGACGTTGCTCGACGTCGACGTCGACGTCGTCAACGTCGTTGACGTTCGGGTCTTCTCGGACGTACACGTATGTTGGCTGGAAAGAGACGGGAAATAAGTAAATATACTCTGGAAAACCCACTTTGGCGTGAAATTCAAATTTTCTATAGGACGACAATCCTTCGCGACTGCATTTGTTTAATTTGCCGCCTTTTTCTACTGACGGAAAATGAATGTCTTGCCAAACTATAGTTCAGTTATTTATATTTATGGGTTCTTGGTGTTCAAAAAGTTAACAAGTGCCACAATTTACACCTTATCTATACTTAGATGTCATTAATTTCATAAACACGTTGAAAAACAAATGTTTTCCCTTCAGTTCTAAAAAGTTAATGATAATTGAGCCCAATTGTCGTATATGGGCTCCGACTCCCGATGGAACAGTAAGCTGTATAGATTACTGACGCCCTGGAAAACAAGTTTCTGTGCAAGAGGGGCCAGTTATCTCTGCAGCTTACTGTACATTTGGCCTGTATGCTTCTGCCAATAGATTTCGCCAAAAAACCGAAAAAACATAGAACCTAAACTCGCCCAGCTTAAATTTCGCATAAATTTAGCACAAACTTTTTAATTTTAATGGCTGCCGTAAATTCTATTTTTATAATCCGTGACGTCATGCGTACGCTTCATTGCTAGGTTTTAAAAATATCAAGGCTCTAGAAATACCGAGTTTTATGAGTAGTAGATTGGAATTCAGAAAATAAGCAAATTAACGCTTTGATATACTCTGACTAGTTGAGAGTTAGCGCGCGGGTGTGGACACAGAACATCATGTTTCAAGTTACTTTGGTTTAATCTAATACGTTTAAACGAGCAATTCTTGTTTATTTATTTATATGTTTATTTATTTATTCCTTTAAACGAGCAATTCTTGTTTATTTATTTATATACCTATATATTTCGGGGATCTCGGAAACGGCTCTAACGACTTCGATGAAATTTTCTATATGGGGGTTTTCAGGGGCGATAAATCGATCTAGCTAGGTCTTATCTCTGGGAAAACGCGCATTTTTGCGTTTTTATATGTTTTCCGAGCAAAGCTCGATCTCCCAGATATTAGTTAATTATTTATTTAAGACACTATATCATAATTTAAAATTACATTAAATACGTATTACTTCAGTTCATATTATTGGAATCACGATAATAATAGTTTAGAATCACGGTCATCACGGTGTAATTTTAGTAACGGTGATATATATGATATTACTGATATGTCAACGTTTATCCATACAGACTTAAGGATGACTCACGCTAGACCGGGCCGTGCCCGGGCCGAGGCGTCCGACATGTCGTTTTCTATGACGGTTGATCGGTGATCACGTGGTGCTGAAAACGTGAAACGAAGCGCCGGAAGTTCCGGCCCGCCCCGGCCCGGTCTAGCGTGAGTCATCCTTTATAAAGCAACTTTCGTTTTCCCTCGTACTGTTTAAAGTCAAACCAAAATTGCCATCGTCAGACCGGAGTAGGTATATTCATATTTTACATTATTAAGCACAACCCAAAAAAATATATACCAAAATTTTATAGATGGTCAAGCAAATCTTGTCAGTAGAAAAACGCGCGAAATTCAAATTTTCTATGAGACGACATCCCTTCGCGCCTACATTTTTCAAATTTGCCGCCTTTTTCTACTGACAAGATTTGCTTGACCATCTTTATGTGCAAATAGATAGAGATACAAATAATAGATCTAGCACCGCCAGCAAAAACACAGTGACTACACTTTGTTAGACAAATTATTAATACATTTTCATGACACATTGTTTATTTCACAGCAGTAAAACAACAATAACACAATGTTACAGGTGATAAACTCAGAACAGTCACACGTATATGTTTTATGCGTTTTAAAGATGCACTTCTAGTGCTGGTTTTGAAGTAGCCTTGTTACAAAGGTCGTCAGGGCGCGTAGCCAACGTGCCAACCGTTAACGCTCCGTAACGTATCGCAGTCATCTCTATCACTCTTCCCACTAGTGCGACAGTGACAGTTGCGTTTCGTTCGCTACGGAGCGTTAACGATTGCACGTTGGCTACGCACCCAGTTTAGGAACTATTTTGATGACGTAATAAAGGAAGCATTAAAAAGTATGGCTTCCTTCGTGTATTTAGGTACGTTTTATGATCTAGTGCGAAAATGTAGCTTGTTTTGTTATTGACATAGAGAAATATAGTAAGAATAGAGTGCTCACTCTATACATATCAGTTTTGATACCAAAACGACTATTATTTTCGCAGTCAACATCTGGCATGAATTATCAGTACTGCTACTTGATATTAGAATTCTCTAGTGACGCGACTCATGAAAATTGTATTGAACAACAATTTACAACTAATATTAAAAGCAGAAGGAGTTGAAAATAGAGTTCCAATTAATCTGGTTATAACATTAGCTGAAAATTGTTGAGCGTTAGACTTTTCGGTCGTCAGAACATCTATTGTCAAGTAGCATTACTGATAATTCCGCTACTCGATGCTAGATGTCGACTACGAAAATAATAGTCGTTTTGGTACTAAAACTGATGTATGGAGTGAGCACTCTATGTATTTTTTTCTCTATGTTATTGATGACTAGCGAAGAAAAATTACTTATAAAGTTAAGAGTCCAGTAAGCCGCTTCCATACAATCGAGGTTATACGCTCTCATTTTAAATAAACATGCTTAAATTACACGAAACTTGGCGTGAAAATTTACGTAAAATATACTGCCCGATTCGAACTTTAAGATACGTCAATTAATAGACCAAGAAACGATATGGATTAGATGAGTCAGTGTCAAAAGTGACGTTTTTGTTTGGACAAACGTTTACGTTAGTTTATTTCATGAAGCCGAGTGTAGCTGACATAAATTGCTGTTTAATTTCTAATAAATATTAGTAATAAGACTAGCGACGGCGACGTCCGGTCTAATAGCGATTTAAGGCAAACAAACCCGACGGAAACGATCAGATTGCATTGTTTAGAATGTTTGGATACTACTACAACTATTACTGTTAGAATAGTTCCGTTGTAGTTCTGAGAAGAGCTTGTATGAATTCCAAACTAGTTATTACTGGTATTAACTTTTCAAGATAGGTAGTTGTAGAGTTGTAGGTAGTTATTCATTTGTTAATTGACTACTATCGACGAAAAAAATAAATGAAAAGAGTTATATTCTAGCTATTTTAGACACCCCACATTTGATTATCTGTGCAACGACGTAACGGGGCAAAAAAATACACATTCACATACAATATTTACATTGGAAGCATTGGAACATCGGTAATCATAAGCCACGTAAACTACAAATATTTAGGTATTTTACGTAGAAAGTTCGAAAAACTATTATATTATTATAATCTGACTTGGATTTTTTTGAGTACCTACTTAATTAAAAAGAACGATACCTATCCTTCTTTTTGGAGGTCGGCTAAAAATTTTACCGAAATAGGCACAAAATATCCACAAATTTTGACCCCCCATTTATCAAAATCATTTTAGTTTTTGCGATTATACACGACAACACACATCATGCATACCTACTGGGCTGCTCCGCATAGTCAGCCAATAAAGACAGCAAAGTTTGCATTAAAACTTGCTGAAAGAAAAGAGAGATGACACTAACTTAATAACTGCATACCTACGTAATCCATATGTTTATTATATTTGCAAGGTTAAATACCTTGTCGGTAAATTAAAGAGTCTGGATTCTTTCCCACGGTCGGTATGTGGTAGCAATGTCTCTGCTATTTTACGACTATAATCCTGCTAGTGCTATTATAAGTAGGATTAGAACTTGTTTGAAAGCTAGGGTTGAAAAGTCTACTCTAGGTTCTCGATAGCTAATTTTAATTCTCTAGCCATTGTTGAAATTTAATCCTCTCTCTATTTAAATCGATCCTTGAAGATTTCCGAAAGAAAAAGATTAAAATACATTTTTCGTAAAATAACTCACGCATTGTGAAACTTTTACTGTATGTTCATAATAATCATAATATTCAGACAAAGCTTAGGAATGGAAGTCATATAGTACTATATTTTTAACTAGCTAACTCGAATGCTTTCATGCATTTAGAGTAAGTACCAGTTACTGTCAATGTCAAGTAAACTGTTTATACGAGTATAATAAGGACGTTCCTTTTGAAGAAATTTAACTTTAACTTTGATTAACTTGTACCTAAGTACCTTTAATGACTGAATAAGCCTTAATTGTGCACAGCAAATGTGTTTATTTAAAACCAAGTTCGGTTTTGCGAAGCAATAACAAGGCTCATCGAAGGAAGTTTTAAGAGTCACCCACGTTGGTTACAACTGAGAGGGCTTTAAAACTAATAAGTACGTGAGGGATAATTACTTTATCTTGAACATGCTATACGTATTAACGCAAAAGTGTTAATAAAGGTTTACTATAAAAGGTAAGCAAAAGTGACCAAGTTGGTTTAGGTTAAGAGGGCGGAGACATTTTACCGTCCAATTCCTTGGTAGAGCCAATAAAATACCTACAATGTATTGTCTTGTCTTAGACTTTACACATCTTATTGCAATGCATGCTGTGTACACTTTTTTTGGATCTCGTGCTAGTTTTAAAGCCATAATATGCAATTGTATGTTTCCCATGATATTGTACGATATCTGTTTAGTGAACCTACCTTATAAAGTAAAATAAAATAAACTAAAATATTTGCGAACCTATAACGCCCTCCCAAAAGCAATGAAGGAGCACTGGTGTGGTTTTAGCAGGTAATATCCTCCCTACGTGGGAAAAAACCGGGAGATAAGAATTCCAAAACCACGCAAAAACCCCAGGGTAGCAGTATTAAAACATCGTAATAAAAGATTAGGTACTTAAGTATATAATATCATCCGCCTATAAGTTGGTCAGTGTACCATGGAGCGTAGTAATCTCGGCGAGAAGTTGACTGATCACTGATCGCATCAAAAGTACACTACGAACCAAAACATAAAAAGCTGACTTGGCGGAAACAACCGCCTTGCTGAAGTGGGACTGGGCAGCGCACTTTTGCCATATGCCAGATAACTTGTAGGCTAAAACAACAACCAATTGGGTCCCACAAAACAGAACCCTGGGTTGCGGAAAACCTCGATAGCCTTGGCGATGACCTTGACGCCTTTAACAGAAACTGGCGGGAGACGGTTCAAGACCGAGATACGTGGAAAGGGAGGAGCGAGGCCTTTGCCCAGCAGTGGGACACTAGGGACATATAAATAATGACATCATAAATATCGTAATACCCTAGCTATAAAATAAGCCATTAATTTAGCATAGTACCATGTTATACGACTATACGTATTTTATGAACATTTCATAACAATGAGTCATCAAACAGTAACATATTAAGTAAACTGAGTATTATCAAGAAATCCTATTCACCTGAAGGTCACCTCATTGGAATTTCTCTACCATTTTCATGTAAAATGAGTAATCTTTTATTTTCATGATACATCCTTACTGTGACTAATGTTTTAAGAATGTGTCACTTAGATGCAATTGTTTGCTAATTTATTTTGCCGTTCCAAAAACACCTAAACACTCTTATGCCTTTGCCGTAAATGTTAATTTTGCTTGGTTTTGGGTTAACTACAGGATGGTAATATAAATGTTGTGTTGTTACGTCATAAAATGCAATGCCGGACTGTATTAAATGACCTTGTATGGTGGATTAGTATGTCAACTGCAGTAATAATAGGTGAAATATAATACCAATACTATAATGTAATGGCTATATATTTTTATCCTTGTACAATATCTAGGCACATATTACTTACATTACAATTGATAGATTGTCATAAATAGCAATAAAACGGTTTAGCACTTTAGACTTTGAAATAGGTAATAAGTAGGTAGGTATCTATTTAGCTCAATCGCATGTAATGTCTAGTTGGCGCTTTTGGGCTTTCTTGTTTTACTAGGTCCTAGGTCCTTCCTAGGTCCAGGCGCAGGCGGCCTTACTTAATATAAAAATATTATAAAATATCATTAATAAATAAAATCGAGTGCATTGTCCCTTTAGTATGATGTTGATTCAAAACCAAGCGCGGTCGCCAAGCAAAAGAAGCCGCAAGCGAAACGACTAGAGGTCAAACATGATCATTGATCAGATAAACTATCAGCATATTTACTTGTCAGTGATAAACTGCTATCACTTACCGCTGATAAGAACTAATAAGTGACCTAACAGCGTAAACATGACCTACGCGAACATGAATAGTCGCCGAACAAGGAAATGTAATCAATAGAACTTGTAATGTAACTATCGGAGATCCTGCATATGATAACCTGCGGTCTTGATATGGGACTGTGCTCTGGGGAATTATGATTATGAATAAAGTTAAATGTGAATTAATATTCGGTTCAGCCTCGGCGGGCGGTTAAACTATCTCTATACCAAGTGTATTGTGTAAACTTAATCCGTTTAGCGGTTTGAGCGTGAAGAGGCATAAAAAAAGGTTTTTTTATTAAATTTTATGTGTGTTAACTTCGAAATGGTGTTTAATACGATCGGCATGTGACTTTGTCCCTGGCGAATAGATTCCCGTTGGTAAAAAGGTGTCAAGATCACATGTGTTTTATAAAATAAACAAACACTAGATAACGACCGCATACCAGCTGAATTATGCGCTGATAAAATACCTGGCTTATCTATGTTTTCATACAAAATATTTTGATTTATTTATTGAAAGATTATGAATCGCAGACTTACATAATTTGTGTAAATAAAATTTATAATGAACGGTGTATTTGTCTATTTGTTCAAAAATTTAGTATATATTATAGATATAGTTATGTATAATGTTCGCGCAGCCCCGTCTCATATCTATAAGTGTGTAGGTTACATGTAACCTGACATGTAAATTTCTTTTTTAATTTAATTGAAATCTTATGTCGCTACAAACTGGATTGATTGGGATCATTTATCAAAACTGGTTCAGTAGTTTCGACGATGAAGACACAAAACACGACTGCTAAAATATTCACTTTTTATTACAGCAGGGGGTCACCAATTAGTTTCTTCAGGGGTCCGGTTTTTGAAATAATATGACCATCGTGGTCCGTTTCTACTTGTTTTAAATAAGTAAAAAAATAATATAGTTCGGCGGTCCGGATCCGGACCGCGATCCGCCATTTGGTGACCCCTGCATTATAGCAAAGCAGTCATGTATAGAGGTAAAAATATCAGTTGAATATTAATATATCTCTTGAATATTAATATACGCAAAAATCAATAATTAGTTAGGTACATGATGAGAATCAATTCAATTAGGAGTGATAATTATTATCTACATCAGGCAATTATTAACAATATTAGCCAATAGATATGATAAGTCGATAACATACTGTATTTGTTTAACATCCTCCCAATGATTTCCTGATTATTATAAATACTTATTATTGAGTATAGGTACTACCTTAATCAGTGGGCCCTGATTAACAGTCCGCCGGACGGTCTCGGCCTGTCAGAACAAAATTTTTATAGTTCCGAACACCTGACAGGCCGATACCGTCCGGCGGCGGACTGAATCAGTGGGCTCCTCGCTATCGCTTTACTCAAGTTGATATTCGAGTTGATTTTCTTGAATTTTAAAAGTTTAGTACTAATGTAATTATTAGTGAACCGTACGCAGTTTCTATAACTATACATTTAAAACTCTTTTTATATTGTATAAAAACTTACGCCATATTAAAAACACATTAACACACCATTCAAAATAAATAATAAACTTTACATTTCATGGCAATATTTTAAGCCTTAAATTTGAAGGCTTTTGAACTACTGAAATTGCATACACCTATATCAAGTCCACGGGAAAATTATCTTTTATTTTAATACCACCAAAAGCAATTCAAACGTATTTTAGTATGATTTTTCATAAAATATATCAAAACATTTGCAACTATAATTTGTGTAGGAAATTAGCCAGCTAAAAACACTTGGATAAAAGGCAAAATATCATTTATTTCTTTCTTTATTAACTTTATTTTGGATAGTTTTCCCGTGAACCGTTAAAGATCGTCACAAACCTGCGCAGACGCGAGCACGGCGAGCGCGGCGAGCGCGAGAGCGGCGCGCGCGGCCATAATGCACTGACTGCAACGTGCGATGCGCACGCGCTGGCACCTGAACCCCATGACGTGCGCCGACGTCAGGGATAAGCGGAAGCTGTGAAATCACTGTTTTTGAATATTTTCATTAGATCTATGCGCGAAAGCTGAAGACGTTATTTGATTCCAGCCAAGGAGCCACTGTCAAGATGAGAGATAATCGTTTTTAGCGAAACGCTAATCGAAAAGTAGTGCATGCTAATTCTTATACTTAAGCAATGTACATAATTTCATTTCCACCTCAGCAGATCGAACAAGGGTACTTTGCTTCTTAAAAATAGTGAGCAAAATGCGATTTTGCTCACTGAGTGAGACAAAATGACATTCAAGTGACCTTTATAGTCAAATGTCATTTCAACATGCGGGGTCTAATACAAGTTCGAAATACTTGGGTTCTATTATCTCTGTCCCTTTCACACTGTTAGCAAAAAGAAACAGACGAATAAAAGTTCAAACGACATTCAACGGTATATTGACTGTTTATAATAGACCCCCGAAAAACTTCAGAACGCATCGTTCCAAACCACGTACGAGCTCCGTACGAGTATGAATTCTTAATAATTATTTAATTAAAATAAAGTTTAAGATTTCATAAAAATACTATATTTTAGGTATTTTATTGTACAATTAAAATAATGAACTCAAAAATACACAGATTATCACGCAAAATTAATTATTTTACTTTTAAGAATTTCTACTATAGTTGACAAATAGTACATATCCGCAATTCGGACCGTATCTTACAAAGTTTTTTTTTTTACAAAAAAAAAGTTGTCGGTTGAAGTGTCAGTTGTTGATGTTCGTTATTTCCATATTATTTTACTGAAATTTATTATTACTTTTTGTTTTTGTGTTCGATTGCGGTAATTAAACTTAATTGTTTGTATATCTTAAGAAAACATCAGTGCATAGGTATTAAGTGACGAAGAAGGATTACATTTTTCAAGTTCTAATAGGTATGTTCTCACTGCTAAGGTGTGAAAAATGTTGTGTACTACACGAGATCAAAGTTATTTACATCTCGTGCGCTTTTGAGTCCCTTACTACGCTCAAGATTCTATCTACGCTAAGATCTATTATAGAATCTTTCGCTTGTACGGGACTCAAAATAAGCACTCGAAGAAATATCAAACTTTGATCTCTTGTTGTACAAATAACTAATGTCTTTAATGCAACATAGTGGAACAAGGTAATTTTTTACCATCACATGCAAATAATATCATGTCAGGCTGAAAATCAGGGCTCGATAATACCACCAATCTAGCAAAACCTGAGAAAAGAAAAAATAGTTAATATTATGCTGTTTTGTACTGGAATGTTTGTAATCAATACTGTACTGTAAGTTTTCATTTTTTTTGGCAATAAACATGATGTGTAGAGTCTGTGCGGAAAGTCGTGGAATTAAGGGAGCCCATACTATTCTACGACTCTACTCTTTCCGCACAGACTCTACATCAATGATCGTCGGAGAAAGTATTTTGTATTTTTATATTTATACTTACCTATTGTATGTTAGGTACATGTTTGTGGCATTCACATGTGACATCTAATGGTTGCGACTGTCTTTAGTGCGGGCACTACGTTTGTTCGCCACCAAAGGTTTAGAAAATCCGTCTGAACAGTAGTGTTATTTATTTAGCTATTCTCCATTATATATTAATAATAAATAAATAATAAATATTGTAGGACATTTTTACACAAATTGACTAAGCCCCACGGTAAGCTCAAGAAAGCTTGTGTTGTGGGTACTCAGACAACGATATATATAATATATAAATACTTAAATACATAGAAAACAACCATGACTCAGGAACAAATATCTGTATCATCATACAAATAAATGCCCTTACCAGGATTCGAACCCGGGACCATCGGCTTCATAGGCAGGGTCACTACCCACTAGGCCAGACCGGTCGTCAATATTACGATCTATTGTTGACTTTAGGTAGGTACCTACTAGGAGTACCCTGAAGTATCGGTGACGCATATGTATGACGCAAGGAAGTCAATCCAGCATGACCAACGACTTGTTTCCATGCCAGTTAGTGTTGGCAGTAACTCGAGTCTTTTGAGCTAAATTTGAAGAATTCGACTCGACTTATGAGACTCATTGCTTACATTTTTTTGAGTCACGAGTCGCGTCCTAGTTCAGTGCGTTATAAAGCGCAACTCAAAAGAACTCGGGCCTGTGAATATAGACTCCGTCAACAATTATATAGGTTTTAATGTAAAAACCGTAAAGAAAATAGGCGTTATTGTATAATGTGTATACGTTAACGTACATTTTACAAGAATACAATTCATCAATATTAAGAATATAATGAATTGACTGCATTTTGGTCAGATGGCAGTCGCTTACGTAAAAACTAGTGCCCACGCCAATTCATGGGATTAGTTGCCAAGCAGACCCCAGTCTCCCATGAGCCGTGATGACGACGATGACAATGCATCTTGAAATATCTTCTTCAACCTAGCGTTTTCCCGGCCTAGCGCCGGGGTCCGCTTTCCTGCTCAGTCTTCTCCACTTTGCCCGGTCTTCGGTATCCTCAGGTGTGAGATTGTTCTCTTGCATGTCCGCGGTCACGACGTACAGCCAACGCTTCTTAGGCCTACCGCGGCCACGTGATCTAGGGCCTTGGACAGTGAGATTAAATATATTGTAAAAAAATTGAGAGTTCTCTGAAAAGGACTCTAGTCTCTACAAAAGACTCGGGTCTCCAACAAGTTAAAATATAACTCGAGTTTCAACGGAATTATAAGAGTTTGAAAAGCCCAGCCGAGTCTCAAAGCAGAAGACCCAAATGACTGACTGCTGAAGTCCACCAGCATCATCCAAAACCAGCACATGTACATCAACAATTTAACTAACCACAGGTGAACCTTATGCCTTTGAAATAAGAATTATAAATTGTCAGTTTACACTTTTACAGAGTCGACGATGGTACTAGGCGATAACAGTAAAAACAAATTTAAACAATATATAGGTACGTAATAAACATATCTTATTTTTTCGTACAAGGGGGATTTCATAGTTCTATGAAATTATGACGTTTAAAATAATACTTTCACACTCTATGCTATCAAACACGGTGCAGAGGTAGCTTAAACGGGCTCCAGTACTTTTGTAGGTACGAATAAATATTCCAAAATAGTTTTTTTTTGAAAAATCAATACTAAAATAAAAGAAACCAAACGTGTACTCATTTTTTCCTTTAGATTCTTACGTAATATATGGTAATATAGGGGAGAAGGGCTCAGCCTATTCTTATTTTTTCTTACATAAGGAAGGGAGGTCAAAAACTAGCAAAAATTGTTTCACGTATTAAATGAATGGCACCCTAATTTTGATGTGGACTCTCCTAATAATGCACTAGTAGCAAAAATAGCAAGTATTATTTTGTTATTAGACCACATTAGTGGCTATCCTTGAATATCTATGGACTTTGTTTATGTAGCATGAATGTTTGCTATTGTGATAAGATACCGCCGTGGCTTGAAATAGTGCATCCTTATTAAAATGCATTTGCATCGTAGTAGCCACTTTAGGAAAACTTTTGATTACTGATTATTGATAAAGAGTTAATTACAGATGTAAGTGCATAATTGTTTTCCATCGTACTTTCTCGGAAATGTTCGTATTTGTCATGCTACTTCAGTCAACCTCAGTACTTTTTGTGACTGACTGAAAAAGCAAGGCATGTTCGTACGTTTCCGTGAAAATACGACGGAAAATAATTATGAACTACAGCTGTAGCAACATTAAATTTGTTCCTGTAACTTATTATTATCAATTATTATTATATAAGAGTTTCTCAAACTTAAAACCCTTTAAAAAGTATGCGGTTGGTCAGAAAAAGAGGAGGTTTTTAAGGATCGGTAACGCACATGTAACACCCCAGGAGTTTCAGGCGTCCATAGGGTACGGTGATCGCTGACTATCATGCGGGCCGTGTGCTTTACTGTGCAGTGGGAGACAGATCAACGTAACATTCCAAAAGTAACACCAATGACTTTTGTAATGGGACTTTCACACATTTTCACTACAAAGTCGGTACCTATTGGAAACCGTGGCACGCCAGAGGCAGTTATTGTAGGTATTTTGAAAAGAAAAATGGTTTTTAGTCTTCAATCTAACCCCTTGAATTCCGGTAGATACCTATATGTAGGTACTGTACAGTGGCTATTATCACCAGCAAATAATAAATTGATGTTGAGATTTAAAATGTATAATGGACGATCTTTACTGACATAATATCGAATTGGTAGCGTCATATTTAGTACAAATCGATATAGATCGACTAGCAAATATCCTATTATTGTTTGGGAATTCTTAGCCGATAACTTGTTCATTGCATTACAACGACTGACCTAATCCACAAACCATCTCAAAACATATTCAAATCGCATTGCAACACGAATCGAAGCATCGAATTGTACAATCAAAGGCAATATTGATGCGACCAAGACTCAAAAACATATCTAGGTATATGTAGGTACTTATATTATATTAGGTAGGTATACATTAAGATCGTTGACCATAATGTCATAAAAGGCTTAGGAGGATAATAAATACAGAAGTGACAATAACGAAGATTAAATAAAAGAAAATTATGGCTATCTACTTATAAAATAGAACTACTAAAACTAACCCTAACCAAAAAAAAAAACCGGGCAAGTGCGAGTCGGTACCATAATGAAAAAAAAAACGGAAAAAAATGCAATAAAAAAAACGGTCACCCATCCAAGTACTGACCACGCCCGACGTTGCTTAACTTTGGTCAAAAATCACGTTTGTTGTATGGGAGCCCCATTTAAATCTTTATTTTATTCTGTTTTTAGTATTTGTTGTTATAGCGGCAACAGAAATACATCATCTGTGAAAATTTCAACTGTCTAGCTATCACGGTTCGTGAGATACAGCCTGGTGACAGACGGACGGACGGACGGACGGACGGACGGACGGACGGACGGACAGCGAAGTCTTAGTAATAGGGTCCCGTTTTACCTTTTGGGTACGGAACCCTAAAAATATATTTTCACCACAGCCACACCAACTAGTAAAGGCTCTCTTGCTCTTGATTGTTCAAATACCGATAGCAAAATTGCATTTTATTCACATGTGGGGCAAAGTAATCAAATGAAAATTTTGAGTTGTTCTCTTATTTTTGCTGGTTGAATTGACTTTTAAATGATGATTTTGAATGATAAATATTTAAGAACATTCATTTGGATTTGATTTGGTTTGTTTTTGTTTGATATCTTACAGTTAATATTTGCTTCGGGTTGGTGTGGTGAAAACACTCGGGGCAAATTTTGTTTAACCCTCCTGCTTGGAAACCCTAGCAACGCTCAAGATTCCAATTTTCGTATCACTCGCTACGGCTGCTCGGGTATCAATATTAGCACGAGTGGTTAAACAACAACTTTGCCCCTTGGTAAAACAAATAACTAGGTATTACTTACTTTACTAAGATAAAATAAAAATACCTAAAACAAACCTTGGCCTCTTGGCAAGGTGCCTATCACGTAGGCAGCATTCCAGCCTGCACCGCGGTGGCAAGCCGTTGCGCAAGAAAGCTGTCTGCCCCAGGGTCCCCCGTTGCTTCCCACAACCGTTTCCCGAGTTCCTTGTGGAGCCCACGTGCACCCCTGCCCCATGGAGCTAGTGTCTCATCTTAGGATAATGTGAGAATTATAGCTGACGTGGCCGAAAGCCTAATGTACTCGTATACCGACCTACAATGAATGAATGAAATAACGTTTTCCAGAAACAAATTTAGAGAAGGTATGTGCCTAGCCGTGGAAGGTATTTACATAGGTAGGTATATGTAAAATAAGGGTTCCTTTTGTACCTTTTTGGTACGGAACCCTAAAAAGGTAGTGGGTGTATTCTAAAGTCTTCGACAAGTTGTAATTTCGTATAACCCGGCCAGAATGAGGCGCTCTTCAAACCAGCAAATTCACTAAGTACACCTTATAAAACAAAGTCCCCCGCCGCGTCTCTCTGTTGTATGCATGTTCGCGAAAAACTCCAAAAGTACTGAACGGATTTTCATACGGTTTTCACCTATCAATAGAGTGATTCTTGAGGAAGGTAACCCGCGCGAAGCCGGGGCGGTTCGCTAGTTTAGTTTAAATCTAATGAAAAAAAATCGACCTCAAAATATAAATGGGCCCAGACAGTGAATTATGTAGACTGTACTTGTTTGTCTAATAGTTGGAATTATTTGGCAGTGGATTGATCGGGCAGTCACGGATCGGCTATGTTTGGAGGATGAAACTAAACAAATATTTTGAAGCGAGAATGTAATAATATTATGTGAAGGTAAGGTACTCTGTACGTGACTAGAATGAGTTAAATTCTATTTAGAACTTTCTCTTACTCATATCAGAGTGTAAGTACAGGGTAGTTCAAGAGACGAGAGTATTATTGATATTAAGGTTTTTATTAACAAGCCTTTATTTAACTTACCCTGTTAGTAGGTAACATATCTTGGAAACTAAATGTGATCCACTTACCGATTTCCGATTGAGCTGAAAATTTTCATACATATGTAAGTCGAGTGACAATGCAATATTATGGTACCATCGAGCTGATCTGATGATGGAGACAGGAGGTGGCCATAGGAACTCTGTGATAAATATACAACAACGCAACCTAATTGTGTTTGGGATTTTTAGAATTGTCTCGATGAGTATTAGTTGCCTGTGGAAAGAAAAGTACAGTCAGCGATAAAAGCTTATACCAAAAACATTTTTAAGCCTTTTGGCCTTATTTATTTTATTCATGGCATATGAAATTACATACCGACCTAATATTGATACTATTGATAGTTATTTTTTTATTTATAATAAAATAATAATGCATCACCTATTCATTCACATTAAAGACGTGAGTCATTAAAATGCATGCAAATCTGATAATTTAAACGATAACGCGCCATTAATTCTAGACAATGGCTAGGTCTTTAAGATAATGGTCTAGATAAACAGTGGGTCATCACCGCCTACGTTTAGGTAATTGTATACTTATTTAAACTAGCCTCAGGCGCCTCAGCCAGCTCAGCCTGCCTCTTCGTCCGGATTCGCTTACAATTCGTAAAGTTAACCTCCCAACAACCTTGTTTAGTCCCCCCATCCACATACTAACGATATCCCCCATTTTACCCGTTTAGGGCCAATTCAATCATACAAACATTCATATTTATTTTAACATTTTGACCGCCGTAGACTGATATATAAGACAAAAACTTCGTGTAACTTCGTACCGCCGGAGATACGAACACGCTGGATTAAAAATTATATGGCGGTCTCTCGTGAGACACATACTTGATAATCAGTATGAAAGTCGCTAGGGACCTCATGGTACTGAAATCAAATCTCTTGACCGCACGAATATATATATATACTTACCTTAGAGCATTTAATAACCGGAGTCGCCTTTAAGAGCTTACCCCTCTGCCGAAAACCTTGCACAATTGTGCAAACTTTTGTAGGGACTGACCGGACTGACGTTTATCTGACATGGCTATTTGTAGGTACGTTACGTTCAAATTTGACGTGCCCTCCCCCGCAAAAATTGGCATACTGTTTTGTACAGAAAATGACAGCCAAGGCGTCTCCAGTTACTAAATGCTCTAAGACATATACGTACAGGCAGAAGTAATTTGTAACATGTAATAGGTTCCTAAAAGTCCTGAAACGCATATGTGTATGGTGTTGCAAGCATGTAGGAAATGGTACCTTTAACAGTTACAATTCAACAGTTTATATGTATGTATGTATGTCACTTTATTGCACATAAACAGGTTTACAAAAAAAACACCACCACCAGTTTGAGTGCTGGTGATTTACTTTTCCACTTATAGATTATTTATGAACAATAACGATTAAATTAATTTATCAGGAAATGTTATCACTCGCTAGTCAATTGTCATTGACGAATGGACATGTTAATTTCTTAAAAATTATTTGAATTACACTCGGCGTCACGGAAATCGCACACCCACGGATTTTTGTTTCAAGCCGTTATAAACCTTATGTTGTTGAAGGTAAAGTATGAGTGTGTGGGATCATTTTAAAGAGAATTTAACCCTTCATTTAAAAACAATGCAATAGTTACTAAAGAGTAAAAAAAGGCACCTTTTTTAATAAGAAATAAAAATCGTATATTCATGCAAAAAAATCAACAAATTAAAACACAATAAAATCAACAAATATCGGAATACAAATGCCTAAAACTAAACTTAAAACCTAGTGTTGCCTCCTCTGGCCTTAATGACTGCCTCCATGCGAGCCTTCATGGACCTCACGAGAGACACGACGTATTCTTGAGGAATAGCATCCCACTCTTCAATGACGGCATCTCGAAGCTGTTCCAGGGTCGCAGGTGCAGGATTACGTGACCGCACCTTCCGTTTTAGCTGATCCCAAAGGTGCTCTATGGGATTCAGGTCCGGACTCCTTGCTGGCCACTGCATGACGGTGATCCCAACCTGATCAAGGTAGTCCCGAACAATCAACGCTGTGTGGGAGCGGGCGTTATCCTGCATGAATGTGAATCCAGGACCGACAAATTCGGCGTATGGAACCACATGGTCCTCCAGGATCTCTGTGATGTACCGATGAGCAGTCATGGATCCCTGGCCTCGACCACCACCAGTGCGGGAAACACAAACGAGCTCGGTTTTGCCGGCGAGGGAAATGCCACCCCAGAACATGCAGGATCCTCCTCCGTATCCGACGGTTTCTTCAAGACAGGCCTGTGAATAACGTTCCCCTTGCCTCCTGTACACTTCTCTGCGCCTATCGTTGCAGAACAGGCACACCCTGGTCTCATCGGAGAAGAGGACAGCCTTCCATTGGTCGACCGTCCAATCCTTGTGTTCGCGAGCAAACTCACGTCTGACTCGCCGATGCTCTGCCGTCAATTTGGGACCCGTAGCCGCTCTATGGGGCATGATCTTCTTCTCCCGCAACCTTCTTCTTACTGTAGAGACACTCACCACCGTTCTCCGAACTGCTTGCAGCTGTTGCTGCAGCTCCACCAGGGCTACTGCTTGAGCTGCTTCTGCTTCCGTGGTATCCATTTTCTTGGGGTGTTTTCTTTCTCCAGCTGTTCCGGTGTGACCTCTGTGAACTCTGGATACCGAATGACCCATATTCCACTTTTACCCCCCCTTTTAAACCTATCCAAGGTAACGCAACTAGCGACCCTTACAACGCGTATTGTAGGTGTTCTTTCAGAACGCCGTCATTTCGTGATTATTATTATTTTTCCCAAAAATGCTTTACTCATGTTTTAATGCTTATTAATTGTGCTTTTAAATGATGTATATATTGTGAGGGTATAATACATATGATAAGAGCTATATTCGCTTAAAACAATAATCGATGGGTGTGCGATTTCCGTGACGCCGAGAGATTTTATAACATGAATATAAAGAATGCAACGAAATGTCAAGGCGGCTTTGCAGTTTGTCATAATAATTTCGATTGTTAATATTTGACATTCTGTCGCAATGATAATTTTAAATGTTCTTACATTTATTTATTTTCTTCCTATACCGTGTGGGCCCTGTAAGACGAGCAAATACATAATCGAACGAGCGAGCGAAGCGAAGTGATGTTCTTCGAACGAGCGAGCGAAGCGAAGTGAATCATTCAACATGGAACACACGGCTGGCTATGGCTAAAGGGCACGTCCCGGCATTTCGATGTTTTTAAGCTGAACTATCAGAGGATAGTTTGATGGACAAAAACTTAAGTAAATTTGTTCTAATTTAAACGAAATCGGGTAAACGTGTAGATGAAGGCATTATATTTTAGTCATTAAATTATGAGCAGGCTCGATCAAGGGGTTATGGAACTAACTAGAAGTGCCTAGAAGGCCAAAAAGCTATTTGTGAGGGGTCTCGCTATTCTGGTCATCTTATTTGCAAGAAAGTATGGTCGAGTTTGGTATGAAATAAAAGTGCTCGGTTTACACATTTATAATATTGTTTTTTAATTTACGATATTAAAATAATAAGCAAGAAATATTAAGGCTTTTTTTTATATAAAATTATATATTGTAGGTGGTACTCCTCAAACGATTAAACATTTATTTAACAACTTTTAAAAATTATGGAGGCTTTAGACTTCCTACTTTCATACAAATTAATTATTATCTCTAATGTAGGTACGCTATCAGTGCTGTCATCATTTCAATTGACGTTGCTTGTCACGCTTTAAGTTTAAACATGACTAAATTCGCAATACGTCTTTAAAAGTTGCTGAACAAATGTTGGTCAGGTTGAGGAGTAAGTACAGCCTACAACTTAATTTATTGCTCCTGTTATAGGCCCCGTGCATGAACTATAGGGGGCAGCATAGGAGCCGTCAGATTTTTGGCGCGAGGCGTAAATGTCTCGTTTATGCTTCCGATGTAGCCCACAAGATGGCAGAACTTACTATGCACAAGGAAAAGTACCTACGAGAATTGTAGATGGTAGCACTTACTTTGGCAATGTACATGTGCATAATATATGTTTCCGATTCAGGCCACATGATGCGCGCACCCTCCAACGCGCACGGTCCCTATAGGGTGCACCCGGTAAATAATACTGAAGTGGCAAAAAATTACAAAAATACTGGTAAAGTCAGTCTACACTAAGCTTGCTTTGACTTGGCAGTGACAAATGGGAGCGCCTTACTTGACGTAGCATTCGGTGTACGTTCAGACTTTATACTTTTGTATTTCTTATAATTATGTTTAGTTCAAAGATATAATATTTAAGGAAAAAATTAGAATATTAAATTTATATGTGGGTATTCATCAGTATTCATAGGTTTAAATACACGACAGATCAGGATTTACTTTAAATAAAAAGCGGAGTTTGTTTATTAAAATAACATTTTTAATAAAAAAAATTATCTTGCAGTGATTTTTGTTGCTTATAAAGAGACCGCGTAATAGGAAAGCAGTAAAAATGCGAACGTTTGCAGCGCCAGGATAATGTCCACCCCTAGTACGAAACAATCGTGGAGTACCTGTTAACATAATAATTAATACTTTATGGGGCATTATCTATGAAAAGGGACCTTATTGTCGATGGCGCTTACGCCGCACAGCGTCGCACGGCATTGTATTTATATCGGAGCATCCTTAATAATGGCGTAAGCGCCATCGACAATAAGATCCCTTTTCATAGATAACGTCACAAATGTTATATTCAGTGGGTACACACTCGCACAGCTCAGGTGTAAAAGGGTATAAGTGTTATGTGGAACCATAGAGTAATATTTTATAAGTAAAGAATGAGTGGTAACTCCATACATCAGTTTTCTTACCAAAACGCGCGTTATTTCGTAGTCGACATCTAGATGTCGACTACGAAATAACGCGCGTTTTGTCATGTAAGTACTTACCTATATTTTAGCGTGTTTTGTCGGACGCACCTTATTGGATTTAATTATTTACCGGCATTATTGTGTACAAAGTAGTTAAAAACCGTATATACTTGAATACACATCCGGGGAAAAAATGCGATTTGGGCCATTTTATTTAAAGTTGTCCCCTACACTTTTTTTTTCAAAATTGGGATTTTTTATGTTATTTCTACTCAGAATCATGAGCTCTTTTGATCCTAATAGGAGAATAAAAGTGTCCCAAGATTTCCATACATTTTTCGACCTTTCCATTCCGAAACCGCCATACAAAGTCTATGAAAAAATGGTAACGGAATGGGAAAAAAACCTTGGGGCACTTTTTTTCTCCTATTAGGATAGAAAGAGCTCGTGATTCTGAGTAGAAATAACATAAAAAAAAACCCAATTTTGAAAAAAAAGTGTAGGGGACAACTTTAAATAAAATGGCCCATTTATGCCAAATGTCCGGGGTAAGTCTTTGTCCGGGTTCAGCGAATTTTTATATATAGAGATGGCAGCCCTACTTGTGGTACGTATAATTACAACTAACGAGCATTTACATTTCACAATCTCAGGGTTCTTAGCCATCGAAGGGTCAGGGCAATATCAGATAAATCGACTTTTTAGAAACAAGTTGATCAAGTATTAACCTTTTTCTTCCCAATGGTCTCAATAATCATCATATTTTCCCAATGCTCTGAATAATCATCATATTTTATGTGTTTTCTGTTCTTCCCACGAATTCCAACAACTCAACAAAAGTAAACAAACCGGACAAGTGCGATTCGGACTCACCCAACGAGGGTTCCGTACTTTCTAGTATTTGTTGTTATAGCGGCAACAGAAATATAATATATTATCTGTGAAAATTTCCACTGTCTAGCTATCACGGTTCATGAGATACAGCCTGGTGATAGACAGACGGACGGACAGTGGAGTCTTAGTAATAGGGTCCCGTTTTTACCCTTTGGGAACGGAACCCTAAAAAAGTATTTCATTCCATTTCAAACAGTATGCTTAATTAAGAACATTGGGCAGAAACCTGTAGTTTTATTAAGATTGCTTGGACAAGACGAAGCTACCTGATCGAGATCTACCCGAGACATCTGTGTTCGCATATAGGAAACCTTCTGTTTGATCCACGTGACGAAGACGTCGATAGTATTCAATACTATACTGCAATAAGAAAGACACATTATAAAACAAGGAAAAAAAGAACTAAGTAAGTACCAATACTAATATTTATTACTGTGTATTAAAAAACAACAGAATGAACTGCCATCTGTGCTTAAAGAAATTAACTAAACGTGACTTTGATAACAGCGCCATCTCGTGGTTTTACGGTGTAACTTCTTAACATCGATACAGCGTAGCGTACCGCACAGGTAAAAGGTTTAGCTGACGTCGTTCACAGTTACCACAAAACCGCGAGATGACTCTAGTAGTACAACTTCGTAAAACTTTCCTTTTATGTAATTTTTTTATAAAAACTTAAATTCTTACATGATGGAATTTCTTGGGCTGCACCATCCCTGTCGGTGGAGGTTTACCAAAGGCAGCAATGCTATCATGTACCTGTAGCAAAAATCGTGTGTTATATAAAGCCTTGTTATATATCACTTAAAAGTTATAGCGGATGCGCGTTGAAGTCTACATCCCTTCACTTCACATCTATCAGAAAAAAAATTAGTACAGAATGTAGTGCATAATTAGTTTCCATCGTATTTTCACTGAAACGTACGTACACGTCACTATTTCAGTCAGTCTCGGCGTAGAGAAATGTAAGTAAAGAATTTTTTTTCTCAGTGTGGGGGCTCTTGTGCTGCCTCCTACATAACAGTTGGTGCACTCTTTAGCAGCGTATACCGCAACATATATCCAAATAAATGTATATATTTGGCGGCGGTGAAAAGGTAAAAAAGATAAAGGAAAGGTATTTAATGACACAAACGGGTCTACCGCGATATAATTTCATTATTTTATCTTTTTTTCATTAAATTATATCGCGGTAGACCCGTTTGTGTAATTAAATATGTGTACAAAACGTGAGACGTTAAAGTGTTATAAAGGAAAGATATTAAGAAGATCAACATTATTGTACAAACCAAAAACTTGCCAGAGCTCCCTGATTCTCTGCCAGGTTTGCTTGTATGACTACGTTCCTGAAATAGGATGAACGACATTAAGGCCCAGAAAGTTCGTGTTCTCTCACTCTCACTGAGCGTAAGCGTGAGCGAGATGGAAGTACGTGCCCGGGAGCGCGGATGTATATACATACTTATTTTTAATTTGAATTATTTGTACCTTTAAATAAATCACCCGGGCATACGAAATAATTCTTGCCCAAGCTGAAACAGACACCTTCGCTTTCGCTTGATCAATAAAGCTAAGAGTAGACATCTTACGTTTACTGGGGTGTTTACTGGCCATTACGGGGTCAAAGGAATTCTGGCCAAGATGGGACACTCTGACAACACCGATTGTCGTATGTGTGGCGAAGAGGAAGACAGTAAAACACCTAATGTGTGAATATCACGCCCTCGCCAGACAAAGAATGAAGGTCTTTGGAGCAGGATATCTGGAAACAAAGGACTTCAAAACGCTACCCATGAGCTCCATCATCCGGCACATGGATATATGGTGGGAAAAGCTCTTGAGTAGTTGACGGATCTTTTCTAGGGGGTAATTGCAAAAGATCCCTATGGGTCGAAGTGTATCCGCAAGGGCCCCCGAAAACAAAACAAAAAGAGTAGAGAGTAGACATCTTACGCATGTCTTCTAATTCTTCTCTCTTCAACAGGGTCCTCGTTAGCCATCCAGTTGTCCACGTTGCTCGCCAGGTGGTCGGACCGCGTCAAGATGTAGGATGTAGACCGTCTTATCAGGTTCGGCTTGAAAAGAAGAAATATCATCAACCAACATCATTTTACTCGCGACTCCCGGCATTTTGGCACGGCTCATGGGAGCCCTGGGGTCCGCTTGGCAGCTAATCCCAAGAATTGGCGTCGACACTAGTTTTTATGAAAGCGACTGCCATCTGATCTTCCAACGCAGAGGGTAAACTAGGCCTTATTGGGATTAGTCCGGTTTACTCACGATGTTTTCCTTCACCGAAAAGCGACTGGTGAATATCAAATGGTAAATATCAGATATTTCGTACATAAGTTACGAAAAACTCATTGGTAGGTACGAGCCGGGGTTTGAACCCGCGACCTCCGGATTGCAAGTCGCACGCTCTTACTGCTAGGCTACCAATCCTTCAACTATCATCAACCAACGAACTTAAAAATTTGAATAAAGCTCAAAAATAACCTCACGGGAACTATAAGGAGCGTACATGAACTATAGGGGGCAGTATAGGAGCCGTCAGATTTTTGGCGCGAGGCGTAAATGTGAAGTTTATGCTTCCGATGTAGCCCACAAGATGGCAAAATGTTACTGTACAATCATTGTAAACTATGTGAGGTGTGCAATGAAGAGTATTGTAATAACCTTTTCATCACACTTGCCTCGCTTCGCGTCGGGCTTAAAATTGACACTCGTTCGTAATTTCTTATTTCCCGCCCTTAATACACAATGTACTATTTCATCACACTTGCTCGGAAAAGATGTATTTACACGTAGGGCTTGCGGGCGGGAAATTGAATTTTTCGCCCTAGGGCGGAAAAAATCTTTTCCGAGCAAGTGTGATGAAAAACACTTATTTACACGTAGGGCTTGCGGGCGGGAAATTGAAATTTTCGCCCTAGGGCGGAAAAGTGTTTTATACAGAAGTTTGTTTTTATTAATTCTCCTTTTTTTCCTTACAAGTGTGATGAAAAACATTGTGTGTGCCACGGGCGGTAAAGAAATTCCGAACTCGTGAACATTTTAAGCCCTCGCTTCGCGTCGGGCTTAAAATTGACACTCGTTCGTAATTTCTTATTTCCCGCCCTTAATACACAATGTACTATTACAGCACATATGTATGCTATGCGGTGCTATTTTGCAGCCCTAGGGCGGGATTAAGGACAATACGTGATGCCTATGTCAAAAATTTAAAGGGCCATATGTACTGTACTGTATAACGTTGTACGATACACGTGCGAATAGGTAATTCGCAACTCGTGTCGATTTAAAACACTCCCTTCAGTCGTGTTTTAATTTATCGCTACTCGTTACGAATTTACAATTTTCGCACTTGTATCGTAATGTCACAGTACAAGAACAGTAGTGAATCTTCATAGAAATGTGGCGCTGCCGGCTTGAATGTGTGCGTGCGCGCCGGGCGCCGTGTACGCACGCGCTGCCACGCACACATTAGCATAATATACGGGGGAATACGGTGGCGGCAGTGTTGGCCGTACCGCGACTGTGATCGCGCGCATTCGAGTACGCTGCACGCCCGCTCGCATTTCCTGCTCTTAACGGCCTTAATTTTTTTGATCATGACTTCGAACAGAGGAAATAAATATTGTAGTGTCTTTGGGTGTCACAATAACGACTCCTCAAACCCGGACTTGTCATTCTTCACAATACATTAATTACAGGAATTATGGTACAGATCGAAATTACTCATAGTCCCACCCGATGACTTCGTCGTGAATATAGGAAGGATGGAGAAGGTGTTTCGCAAAGCGTTTGAAAAGGACCACATCAACATTAAAATCGGCACGTCAATTTAGGAACAATTAAAAGACATTAAATTCTATGTCTTTTCTTCGATGCCCTGCCCATGCTTCCCTAAAACCTTTGTACTAATGTTATACGTAAGGATGAGAATTTACTTTACTTTAACCGCTAACAGTAAAGCGTTCCGAAACATGCAGAAACCGGAGGAACTTTTTTCTGTATTGAATTTATAATTTTTTTAATAAATGCCATTTCCTAATGTAAATATTTAAAAAGCGTTTTATTTATACGTCATTTATGAATTGTTAGAACATTCCATTATTATATAAATAGAAACCTAGTGTTACTCATAATACGCAAATAATATTTAACTAAAAATAAAAGTGACAACCCTAAGCGCCAACGCAAGAGTAGGTAAATAACTTGCCGAGCGGCCTTAGATTCACTACTGTTCTTAGTGTACTGTGGTAATGTACTATTACCTCAAGGGCAGTGGTCGATGATTCCGAGGGCCGGGTAGGTGACACTAGGTAAGAAGCTGCCTTTGCGTGGTACGCGTAGTCGCGGGGTTCGTTGAGTAGCTCCATTGGGTCTTCTGGAAGTTTAGGACAAAACTCGGAAGCTTTCTTTGGTCTTCAAATTATTAATAGAATCAGACCGGCTAGCATAAGCTGCGTTTTCGCGCGTCACTCCCTACAACTAGTGCGACTTCAACTATGGATTCGCGTGCTAGCCGGTCAGACGTTACTTCGCGGAAATGCATATTAATTAAGGCCGTTCCCGTACCCAAATTTCTCCTCTTTTTGTTTCATAGTGTCACATAGTAAAGAAACAAGTAAAGTTGGAGTATAAATTCGAATTGGAGGTTACTTTGGCAATAAATTGTATCGAGCGAAGTGTTATGAATCGTGTATCGAAAGCTGTGTTATTAAAGATAATATAATCAAGAATTATATTTATTTTTCCCACGTCTACAAATATCACCGTTTCTTAGAAAAATAGGATAATTATTGGGGTATTTTTACATTTCTGGCTCAGGGAACGGCCTTAAAACAAAAACATTATTTTGCTAATTCGCAAAATCATGTGCTAGTTAATCAGTGCTAACCAATTGTACATTATTGTATATTTTTTGCATATTTAAGTACAATTAATTTTCCTACGGCGAAAATAAACACGCAAATAAATATAACAAACCACCACCGGTGGGGCATTAGTTACCTACATGAAATATGCAAGAAAGTATGTACATATAACGGGTTAGCACTGATTGACTAGCACATTTTTGTTTTATTTCTCTTACTTTCTTTGGTCTCCAAGCCAAAAGCTAAGAATCATGTGATATGGGCACTGCAATATGTCTATAGTATGTGATGTTGTACGCAGAGTACGGCGTCAACAGGAGAACATAACCCAACACATGTACACACAACAAGAAATGACCTATTAATAAAATTGTACCATTGTTTACCTAGGGATATGTCAGACACGGAATCCGGGTTGAACAATCCATCCTTCGCGTCAGCTTCTACCGAGCCCATCTTGAATGCTAACTCCTGCCCATGAGCAAATACGGTTAAAGTAATCCCTATACCATGTCTTGTAAGAATTTTCAGGTTTTTATGTTTTTATCATACGTATTGGTGACAGAAAAGTGACATATGGCAGAAGACAAAATGTCATAATGATTTAGACCTTTTTAGGCAGGTAAGTAAGGTTTGATAAAATGTATTAATTTATTATGAATAATATGATATGACGGGCGTCACTAGTCACTAGTCGAAAGTTGGGTTTCTGCCTCTCTGATCACCCTTGCCTATTCGATCGATAGAGAAGCAGATAACGAAATTTCGATTTTCGCGTTTCGCGGTAGGCCACCTGTAAACAAACCGCCTTGATGCAATGCATCAATGTCATAGTAAAAACTTATCACAAAACTATTTAAGGCCTAGTAAGTATGTTTTAGTATGTGCACTAGTGCTGCACTCTGCCGGCAGAACATTGCAGTAATACTCCCTAATTACGTATTAAATTAAAATTAAATCGTAAAAGTATTGATAAATTTAGTTTTCTCAAGGTGGTTACTGGTTAGTGGTCCCTCACCCTCACACCCTCCATATTTACCCCCTTATTCCTAAACGCGCTAGAAACCTCAATTAGCTAATAATCGTTTGTCTTTATCTGTCATTTTGACTTATGTATTTGTAAGAAAGGGATAAAACATAATTAAACTAAATCAGCCCCGTAAAGTTTTATGTACGTTTTTTTCTTTATCAATAAGTTCGTACTCAAAATTAAAGCTTAAAATGCTTGGTACAGTAGCCATATATTTAATCGAATCTGCATTCAATAAATAACAAAAGTATCTACTATCATCGTAACATCCCTCCACACTTGAACGTATCTTAATTAAATTACGAAAATCATTAATTTAATAAACCTGTTAACTCAGTAGCCCGTGGCAGGACGTAGGCTAGTACAAAAGTTTTTTTTTTAATTCCCTAATTCCTTAGATGTCATTCGCGCCCGCGTCAAAAGGCGCGAACGGTTGGGTGCCATTGTTGTGTTCGATTTGAATTTCGAACTACGCACCCCGTGGCTACATTATTCGCGGTTGCCAGAGTGTAAAAAGTTTTTTTTTTACGATTGATATCGTGTTTTTTGGCGATTGACTTATTAAATTGTATTTATATGTTTTTGTTGTTGTGTTATCATTAATTATGTAGTGAGAATGAGAAGTTTAGATAAATTTGGCCACCATGATTTTGGAGGCTAGTGGTGGGTAGAAATTAAAAATCTTTAGGTCAAAATTATAGTTTGTCAAAGATCTGTCTGTCTCATTTCAAACACAGTAGTACTAGCACCCAAATGAAAAGGATGAGTATAGTTTTTTTTCTTCTTATTTACTGACGGTTAGACCAACTATAGCTTCGAGCAACACCGGCTTCCGACACATCGGAAGGGAGGGGCCCAAGCGATATCTCACCGTACAAATCTTTCTGCCATTTTTCGCGGGGGGAAAGGTGCACACAGTCGCACTTCTCACACACTTACATACAAAATCCAATCTGTAATGACGACACAAATACATAGAAAATGACACACGTCAAAGACAAATCTTGCAAACCTCGATCTCTTTTTGTGTACGGACGAGTGACAAGTGTCACAACACGCACACTAACACATTTTCGTTGAAGTATGTTATTGTATTCTGAGAGATGAGAAGTCGGATTTGTCGCTCGACCGATCCGCAATTTGTACTGAGCGAGCAAAATCGATAAATCCAACAATTACATGAGACTAAAATATAATAATTGTGTTTGAATGTAATTAAACGTATGATATGTAAAAAAAAATATTACATGTGAAATGTAACACTTTCTTTTTGTAAATTTGATGTCCCCGACCCCTTTTTACAACAAAAAACCGAGCAAACAGGCATTTTTGTGCAGCAGTGTTCACGCGCGCGTCTAGACTCGGTCTAGTGAAAAATCCAAGTGCAACTAGTTTTATTACCCGCGCTAGATTAGATTGACGTGCTAATCTTGTACCTCGGCAGAGGGGAAATAGTGCGAATGCCGCCTCCCTTCCGTGTTGCTCGAAGAACTATAGTAATCTAATCTGAACTGATAAACTTACTGGCTGGTCACTGAGAAGTAAATTTTGATATCTGTCAGACCAATACATTTTATGTCAGTTAATTATTTACATAGACGATTTAATAGCAAAGTGCCCTGGCAGCAAAAGCCATTTCTTAAAAAAAGAAGATTTAATTAGGAAATCAGTGTAATTTAATTATATTATACCCGACTACGGCAAAGCAAAAAGAGGGTTATCATTTTGACTGGTATGTTTCTTCAACTATACCATTGATTTTGACAAAAGCGGATAAGTATACTTCGTTACACTTGAGTCACTTGACCTAAATTCAAACAGAACTCAAATTACCGTTAATAAAACATACAAACATACAAATAAGCAAGGATACCGTTAAACTCACGACTTGATTGTGTCATTGGAGAATTCTGCGGAACGTCAAATGACGGTGCGATTTAGTCAAGTGTCAGGCATCAAGGAAATGACTTAATCAGAGAATCATACATGGGAATTGACGGTGAGTTGGCTACTTGTTAAATATCGTTTATTGCAAAACATATAGGGATTACAGGAAAAAGATAATAAGCTAGAGATACAGATTTACACAACAGGACAAGCAGAAGTTGTCAATATAATGATACAAGTGTGCATCATGTTAGAGCAACTAGAAAATGCACACTAAAACATAATTTTGGAAACAACTTTGTTTGTGACTGTGATCATACCTTCAATACCCAGAATAAAATCGTTCTGTCCACAGATCAATCACACATACGTTTTAGACCAGGAGGCCTGGCCAAGATGCCAATCTTTTGTGCCGTAGCGAACAAAACGCTAATGTCTCTTTCTCGCACTTATATGGAAGAGTGATTGAGAGGCATTACCACTTCATCTTTGTTTTTTCCATCATTAAGTTACTTAATGCATAGTTCTTCTTAATTTTAATTCGTCACAATTTGACAAGTAGCAAAATTGCAAATTTTTGCGTATTTTGAAGCAGTAACTACAAATCGATAGAGTTAGAAGGAAAGTCTGCAGCAATTTTGATAGCCCAAGCAGTGCAAGTGTTATTTATACGTCATAATTTCATAGAAGTTTGACGTTTAAAATAACACTTGCGCTGCGTGGACTGCCAAAATCTCTGCAGACTTTTCTTGGTCTATCTCTATTAATTCTCTGTTCAGTTTTAATTTGTCACAAAAATACTCATGCTCTACCTATAGTATCTATGGCGGTAGCCTTGCACATCAATTCGCACATTTTTTCATTCAACCTGTCACGCATATCAATATCAACAGGCGACCGCTGAGTGGGCGTGCATAATCGAACATCCAAAGCTAGAAAGTGAAATGGTCCGCCATTTTTTTTTTCACGAATCAATCAATTTTTTGCGCTGCCAACACCGCGGTGGCAGCGGGACGTCGCTACCGAAAGATATTTCGCTGATTTTTGAGTTTTCTCTTGATGTAGGTCAGTAACATGTTGAAATTTTGGATATGCTTTTGATTGTCGGTGTTGCGAATTCGGGAATTAAAAAAATGTCTTTTTGAAATTAATCAACTGTTGACCGCAGCAGTGACCATCTGAGATATTGACGTGTCAATAAATAGGAAGAAATTTTCAATTCGACTATCGAATATAATTCGGGGATATTATCGTATAAGTTTATGTTATGTGTTATTCTATGAATGTATCATTATAAAATAGGTACTTCGTCTTTTTCTCACTATTACATTAGTAAATAAATCACTGTTTTTAAGACTTCTATTATCTTTTTCAAAAAGTCTCGGCACTTCCAGCTAGCCGAATTTAACAATAGTTATTTGTTTTCCAAAGAGGCAAGTTTTTTGTTTAACCCCATTTGTGCCAATATTGATACCCGAGCAAGCGAAATATTCCAACATTGAACCACGAGCATAGGCACAACCTCTGCTAAAAATCAAAATCTTGTGAGAATAATTATGGTGTTTAAAGTAGCACTTTCACACTTAGTCACTCCAAAGAAAGTCTGTCCAAAGTTAGCAGAGACGGACTCTTTGTCATTTAGTTATATATGCGTCAGTATATTTTACAAACTGCGTCAACCATTTAATTTTTATCATTCCCATAACATTTCGTCGCTACTAATTTAAAAGCGCTCGCCGCTCGCATCACTAAATTTTTCAACCCCATCGTTTACCTAAATCAACAACGATTTTGAATTTAGGCAAATAAAAAAGCCCATATGTTAGCTTAATAAAGCTGAACCCTTTATTTACAGAGTTTTTAGGCTATTATAATATTTAATGCTAAACAAACAAGGGACTTGACCAAATGACTTCATCCAGTTTATGATTTTATAATCACTTCAATTGGTTAACGTGGAATTTCGGGGTTTTCGTTTAAGTTTTGACTATGTTAAACATCAATAGTAAATACGTTAGAAGTTCAAAATAAAATCGCAAGTTACAAATTTTGCTAAATGTAGCCAAATAATTTTTTGTTGTTAAAGTGGTTGGTTTGTTAAACCAGGCTACAACAAAAGTAGATAAGTATAAATTTTCAATTTTACCGAACAAACATTCTTTCAAACTCAAGTAGGTAGGGTAGGGACAACTCTTAAACTTTTTACTTGTTCGTATACTGATATTAAGTACGACTACCAGCAGCCGTAACAAAGTTCAAAAATTATGACCCCATCCTGCAAAAATAAACTTCACATCGTGTAATTTTTAGTTACAAAAATAAATATGAATTGTAAACAACCCTTCGCATTTTTTCCAAGTATTCTTTCTTTCACACGGAGACAGGAAGATACTGTGAGTAAATAAATAACATTGAATTTTCTTAAACACAATATCTAAACTAAATCCTAAACCAAATAACATCAGGTATACCTACTTAGCTGAGGTCTAAATACATAACTACCTATTGATACGTCTGCAAAAGATACTACATTTTAACATCTAATCAATGTCAATCTGTTACGTAAACACAACCCTTTTGCCCTCACAGACTTGCCCCTAAACGTCCGTTTAACTTTCTCCCTAAACTATACTTAGTTCGCGCTTTGCCCTGATATAATCTTCGTCATTGGTGCCCGCGGGACTTTTGATCCCTACTGATCACCTTTTTTGTCTTTGATTTGATTTTTTTGTGTGATTCTGTTTGGTTAATGAGTTTGAGTTAGGTTATTGCTGGCAATGTAGGTAGAAAGTCATTATCGACTGGCCTAGGTACAGGTAAGCGAAAGTTTAAGTTTTGGTCAGTATGAAAAGTGGTTATAAAATCGTTATATTACCCAAATGTAGTTTAGGAAGTGTAGTATTTAGGTTTAGTAGGTTTGCCGTTTTTTTTTTCAAATATATTTTTAGTTCTGGGTCAATACTACATTTTGACTGTTGTAAGTAAAAATACTCGTAAGGGTGTTAAGTGAAGTGTTAAGAGGATTATTGTGGTTTATTTCAGTTTTATAAACATTGTTTTAACCTATTTGTCCCCTGACCAATTCGGAAAAGCTTTTTTTAAATCAGTGTGTAAAAGTTGATTTTGTCGTCTATATACGAATGTTTTTCTGCGAAAGCTTATAGAGACTGCGCATTTTTTTTCACTAAAAAATAAAACAAAATAATCAATAAGGCATCCTACCTATTAAAACAATAAATATCAAACAATATAATTTAAATCGTACCGTAAGTACATTTCTGTAGAAAGGATATACTTATGTTTCAAATTTCACCGAAATAATTACAATGCTAGTAAAGAAGTTTAATTCCACCACACGCCAAAACGGTGTAACCGTAAAATGGAAAAAACTCAGGCACGTTCGCTCCGTTATTAAAGTCACAGAAACAAACAGAAATCATCAATTATAATCATTTCTGTCGTTTTTTCGACACGAGGAAAGGTTTAACAATTTAGAAACCGATAGCAATCATTGGGCTGTGAAATAATGGTTGTGTTAATAGGAAATAGCAAGAAATCGACTTGCCCTGTGCGGAAGAATGTAAACGCACGTGCTGGGCTAGGCGCAAAGTAGTCCTTTTCTGGATAGGTGAAGAGAAATTAAATTCATATTGATATGCGGAAGGTTTGCATAAAATTAACACGATATGCAATTACTGCTTATTAGCCCTAACATTGGGCGATTCGTGTTTATTTATGTAATCTTAACTTTCTGTTTGTTATCATCATTTTTAATAACCAATGAAGTTTAAAAGAACCTAATTTTGATAAAATAGATAAGTGAGTAATAGAGTTCTTATAAAATAATTAAATGATTTTTTTACAAATACTCTCGTGCAAGGATAGCCAAAGGTCACACGTCTACTCGTAATATTCGGTATACACAATAGCGCAAATCTTAATTTAATTTCTCTCAAAAACTAAGACTCGCAAGAAATAATGCAGAAAAAAATGCATTTACCGGAATAATATACTCTTAATTTATTATTCTTTTTTGCAATTGCTTTACGGCGCTCCGTGCTGTCTGCAAAAACTTTAAACAGTAATTTTCTAATTACAATAGCAAAACTGCCATTGAAAAGAAAATACAACTAAAATTGAATGAAGAACTTGTCCCATAACTGTCAACCCGATTAATAACCCATGTTCATAATGAATAGAAACTGATCGAAATGCCCATTTTGTGTAGGGTAATTTCTGTAACCTCAAGCAACATATGGTAGCGGCAGACGCTGCACCAACTGTTGCTTCACCCATCCCTTTCAACCTATAAAAAAACAATAGTGTTAAAGGGAGATAGAAATAGGATTCATTAGTCGGTAGTTGTGCGCAAAAAAGCGCATTGTCTGTGCGCGCGCACGTGCGTAGGCTGTGGCGCGAATTTTCGAAATTTGAATTTGAACAGGATATTGGAACGATAATCGTTGGATACAAGGTTCCGGGAAACGACAGATGGATTATTGGTTGGTTTTGGGGATGTAGGATTGTAGATGGCTTTAGATTAGGTTCTATTGGAAGAAAAATAAAATTTATTCTGCTAAGTAATAACATCATTTTTTAATTTAAAAGCTGTTTTTTATGAGAAAACAAAGTTTTCGCCTCATACATACTGCTACTGCCTATAACAATTACTAACTGTTTGATAACTGTTATTTTTGCACAAATATTAAGAAAATTTTGTAAGAAACAGTCGAAAATTATAACAGCCAAGGTGAATTGTACGTAAAAAAAATTATATAAAACTAGCAATTTTTAGATTAAACGAAAAATTAACATTTTATTCCCTAATTGTACAGTTTAATTTGATTTTAGCTTAATTTTTTCGCAATTTATGAGAGACTTATCATAATATGATAAGTCTCTCATAAATTGCTTATCATGAACAGTGGTACAACTAAAAATGAAATGCTATTGCATTTAATATTCTATCTTTTACTGGTAAGATTTAAAGTCGATTGGCATTTCATTTTGTTTTGTGTCACTATTCATGATAAAAGCGTCGATATTAGGTTCATACTGCAAAAAAAAATGTGGTTATGTCATCTTTACATAGTCTTACAAAATAAGAAAAACAATGTCTCGTCCAAAGAGAGCTTTCACTGTCTCCTCTCACCCAGCTACAAAAGGTTGTATAACCAATACATTTGGAACAAAGTTATGCCCTTTTCACTTGCGCACGCGCCGCGCCATGTGCGCGACTCGTGCCGCACGCGCACCTGATGCGCCTTCTGTTTGTGTTTATTTTCTTGCATTGTTTACGGGCCTACTTAACTCAGACGGTTAGAGAAGGCAGTTAATAGTTAGTTAAACTCATATTTAAAATTAGAAAGAGTATTTGCCATTTAATGAACGTTTGAATGTTTGATATACAAGGATAGAGCTAGAGTTAGACCAAGAAAAGTCTGCAACGAATTTATTTGTCTCAGGGGTCCCCTTTTGGAAAATTATGTCCAATAAGTAACAATTTAATACCTACTTAACTAAATCTAGTATAAGTATAAAACGAATACTATCTTCCGCAGTAGAAATGGAATTGGTCGATAATTCAATTGATATCCTCAAAACGCGTGCTCTAAAAACTGCATTCGCAACGCCCGCCGTATATCAAGTTAACTGGGCCGGTGGGCGAGCCCTAGGGCTCCGCCTTATGTTTTATAACTTCATGCGTGTGGCCTTTACAATGATATGGCTAGTTTTTACCCATACTTTAATATTATGGCCCAAATTCCATAACTTTATATAAAATCTGTATAAATATTTAGTGGTGGTATATGTGGTTAGTATCAGCTGTACATTGTGTTGTGTCCAAGAATTATTAATTTAAGATGATTTTTATTCACCGTGTAAAGTAAAACAGAAAAACATTTTAGAAAGCTATGTAGTGAAAAAATACAATATTTATCGATCAATTATTTGCTAATTTTAAAACACTAGTAAAATTTTCTCTCAGCGAGCCTCAGTTCACTGGAGGAATAAATACCATTAAAGATACTTAAAATCTACCACAGGACAGACAGGTGACACATATCACCATTTATGCATTGACCTGTTAGTGTTTGATCCTTTCGCATTTTCCCAAAGGTTAGCTGGAAGAGATCCCTTTTAGGGATAAGTTAGCCTTTGTACATAACATTTCTTTTTCCGTTTTATGTAAACCTGTTTATGTGCAATAAAGTGACATACCTTACATATGTCAAAAGTGGTCAAAAATCGTGCATTCACAATTGAACACCTTGGTTGTGCTGTACCTACGCACTAGAGCAGAAAAAAAATCGTTCTAAAAATGCGAAAAATGACTAAAATTCGCCCAGGATGCTTATTATACACAGACAGGAGTTTCAAACTTAAAACATCACATCGAACTTTATGACTCCTCTACAAATTTGCAGACGCTCTTTTTTTGCATCGCACAGTAGTATCTAAAGTCGTTTAGATACGAAGATAGCTCCTAATTTTATTACTTAGGAAACTAATAAATTTTACCGTTTTTTACCACTAAAACTGTGACTCTAATTTGCTTTAATAACCCATAAAGATTTGCCAAAAAAATGCTCCTAGTTCCGCCTATTAAAATGTCGCTAAAAAGGTTTACGGGGTTTTGGCTTTCGGCGGCGGTTTTTAGTTCTCAAAGGTAATTTCTATGAAATTATTGTTTATGGTATGGGACAGATTGCTAATAGTTAGCCAGACTTCATTAGTTAAATTGGGTTACATAGTTATACAGTTACAAATTAAAAAAAAGCAGTATGTAGGAATTTATGCGTTCTAATATTTCAATAATTCAAAATTCAGAAATTAGTTCTGCAAGTATTAGGCCTTACTCTTAGTTTCTTACATACCTATGATACCTTATAGGCATTAGAAAAAAAAAAATTAAAGTGTCCGATTTTTACCTAAGAGCTTGTTTCTACAATTCGGACATCTTTAAAAAATGCAAACTACGTCCAAGTACCAAACTACCAAACTTACAAGCGCCGTGACGTTCGCCGCCGCTTTATGCCGCGATTATGACGTTCAGTCCATTACTCATTTTATAAAGAAAATTGTATATACAGAGGCGGCAACAACGACGCCGTAAGTTGACATCCGAACGTCACCTTAATAGTCACTTTAAAAAAAATCAATATATAAAAAGGGGTTGGTTATTACAATTCTCATTAGATTTTTTCAGCAAAATTAACTTTTTTACTTAGAAGCGTGTCGCCTAAAAGACAATTAAGATGTCCATCTCACACTTTACAGAAAACATCGGCTTTGACAAAGAAAATGTTAAAGTTACGACTTACGAGTTACGACTGGAGTTAACAATAATTTAACACTATGGGTGTTAATTTCTTCTAGATAGCACATCACTTGTATTCAAAAAAGATTTAAAAACCTACACAGTAATAAGCGAATTAGAATCCTAAAGTTATAGGAATAAAGTCGTATTTCTATTGTCACCGATAAAACAAGACATCCTTAAACATAGGCTAGTAGACAAAAAAAAACTATTGAATTGCAACGTTACGATTCAAAGCTTAGAGTACAAAATCGTCTGTATCTTGTTCAGTAAAGGGATGGGACATTTCCGATCATTGTATCACAAATAGCCAAAGCTTTTGTCGCGTGCACTCAATAAATTCAATTTTATGGACGCCATTTTTGACAAAAAACTCAATGGTCAGCTACTTAAGTTGACGTTGACAGTTTAATTTACTTTTAATCTCGAAGGCGAAAGTGTTTAGTGTTTCGGCCACTGAATCGGTGATAGGAATCTTGCTTCAAAGAAATATAAGTTTTGTTCAAAAAGTGAGGTACCTAAAGTTAGACCAAGAAAAGTCTGCAGCGATTTTGATAGCCCACGCACTGCAAGTGTTTTTATAATAACGCTTGCACTGCGCGGGCTATCAAAATCTTTGAAGACTTTTCTTGGTGTAACTCTAGTATTCTTCGATGAGATTTCCAGAATAGGAAATTACAGACCGATATCTAGATTATATTCCCAGGATTGAGAACTTTCTTGTTTTATGTTTTATTTTCCTTTTTATTGTAGGAGTTGTCAAACACCGCTTATTCCTTTGAATTGAATGACGTTTAAAAGAAGCTGCCTGTCAAAACTATTAAATATTGAGTAATTTTTTGCATCTCAGTATTTCTCACGATATTCCCGATCGTTGCAAACCTCAAGAGTATAATGGCTGACATCCATTACCAAAATCGTTGGTGGCAAAATGCCACAATGATCACTACTCAAAACGTTTACTAAACAATAAAGGTTATTGGATGCTCGAAAACCGACTTTATTATTAAGATAAGAAGGTAGTTAGGCATAGCAAAGGTTTGTTGTTCAACACAATAGAAATTGGGATCATCGATTTATCGCTCTATCGAGCTTGGAAGCTAAATATGCTTTTAATTATACGTCCAGCCGCAAGTAGCTATTAAGTGGTTGCAAAACATCAAAATATGCGCGTTTTTCCCTTACTCCGTAGGGCGGGCTAGGCCCACCCTTAAACTCTATGGTTTTATATCAATTTTAAGTCAGGGGGTTGAGTTTTGGTATAATTATGTAAGATAATTAAGTAGCAGAATATATTTTTGATAACCTTCCGTGGAAATAGTTTGCATAATCGTTTGACGGTGTATCAAAGCCCGATGTTCTAAACGCGTATTTTTTTGTAATAAATTTCTGAATTATTCAAAATTATACTTAATAATAAATGTTACCAAAATGTTTCTAGTTTAGATATCGACCAAGCTAACTTTGCACCAAATTGAATAAATATAACTAAATTAAGAAGTGTTATAATAAACGTCATATATTCATAGAAATTTTAAATTAATAATGTCATTGCCACACTTTTCATTGTAAATGCCATGCAAAATTAGCTTGATCCTTGGTCCAATTCTAGTAGATTAGCAATTTACAAAACTATTTTGTCCGAAGTAAAATTTCCGGTAATTGTTATAATTAAAAAAAAGGCCACCAAAAGAGATATTTCTCAAAAATACCGTTATTAAGGTCATGCCACAGGCAAAGCTACTAAAAAAGCTACTAAAGTTACACATTAACCCCCATTTAATCCACTTGCCACACAACCATGACATTGTATGCCTCAAGCACAATGCGATTTAGTCATAAATATCGCTTGCTGTTTTTGCCACGGTCAACAGATTTATGATTTTATTCGAGCGCGCTGCGCGTGGCAAAAAGTTAATCGATCGGGCAGTGGGAGGGTTGACGGTTTTGAACCGGGTAGAAAAAGTGTTGAGCGGGCGCTTTACAAGTTCGGACACACGGACTTTTGAGAGACACCATACAGTCAACCGAAAATTAAAAAAAAGTTATTGGTATGTCAGTACCATAAAAACTAATGGGTGCATACTGCACTCTAATTTGAGTTTGCCAAAGATGACCGCAGGTTCCTTGAGTGTGCCAAAGATGACCCTAGGTTTCTCATGGATGCAACAGCGAAAACTTCGGTAAAGTATCAGTATCTAACTTCAATAAAATTATTAGGCAGTTTATAGAAGTAGGTACGTAAAAATATTCAGAAGCAGTTGTTTTCAACACATTCACTATTGGGCCAAAACATGCGACAATTTATTTATTTTTCTTAAAATCATAATTTTCTTAAAATAAAAATGTAAAAGTTAGGTACTGTTAATTAATGTATATATCAAAAATAAAATAATCTAATCAGCTAAGAACATGGAGCCTGTAGGTATCTGAGAGATCTGGCCGCGTAGCCAAGATGCCAATCGCTTACGCTCCGTAGCGATCGAAACGTAACTGTCAGTGTCGCACTAATATGGAAGAGTGATAGAGAGACATAATGCTTTTCGTTGTTGAAGCGATAGCGATTGTAACCTTGGCTAGGCCGGCAGTTCTTTAGTTTACCTACAAAAAGTTATTTTACTCTTTTTGCTTTTTTTCGCAAAAACTAAATTATGAAACAGGAAGTTCTAATGAACAAGGTAAGTTAGAAAATTGCATATAATTTATTCGCTAACGTGCTATTATAGCGAATCAAATTCTATTAGTGAAATTGGGAGTTGGTCCGCGACTTGTCATCAGGGGGTAGTTAGCGATGGGACCCGATGGGTCCGTTTTCGACGGAGCTACGGAATGATTTGTCGAAATTGGAACCCTAATTTTATTTTACTCGTACAAATATTAAACATATAACATATCTAACCTTTTGTGCTACGTACAACACTTATTAACTTTTTGCACAAAGTCAAAAAAGTTACTAATTTATCGCAATTTTAAACAAATTCACTCAATAATTCTAGAAATAGTTATAGCTGGGTGCTAGCCAAGATGACAATCGTTTGTGCCGTATCGGCTGAAACGCTAATGTCTCTCTGTCGCACTTATAACTTAAGGAAGAGTGAACATTTCTAAAAACGATTGGCTCATCATGAAATTATCAATTCTAAGGTCTGGCCACGACATAACTATGTACAACGTTTAGATACTCTATAGAAAATCAAATTGATGACATTTAGGCCCCAAGTTACTTCAACCTTTTGTGTACTTTACATATCGTATACTTTTACATTTTCGACAGACATTCGACATGGGCGAACTTCGACCACCCCTGGCCAAGCTCGTTTTCTAATTGAATTAGAAATTCGCAACCTCTAACCGCAAACTCGAAAATGACGAAATTGCCCTCGTTAGCTCTAGAGTTGACTAATGTGGCAAAAGTCGGCTGATGCCTCTGATGACTTGGAGACGTGTCATTATGTTCAAAAAGTGGTGTTCAGTGAATTTTGATGTCACTAATCGTATTAGAGCAAGGATAGTTTGTTTTCTGATTTTGCTTTCCAGAAAAATTATATGCCATTTTTACAGTACAAACACCGCATTAAATTCTTCTCGGAAACGGCTCTAACGATTTTGATGAAATTTGCTATATTAATTTAAAAAATTAAATAATAAAAAGCGAAAAAATTATTAATTTAAAAGGGGGGGGGACGCGCATTTTTGAGTTTTTATATGTTTTCCGAGCAAAGCTCGGTCTCCCAGATATTGTTACATTAAGTTACACGTTACACACGATCGCAGTTTAAAATATAGCTCTTAATGTCATTAAAAAACGACCCGAGGTCCCTTATAAAAGTTTGACACCTTTCTAATTCTCTATGATTTTGCTCGCACATTAAAACAAAATTAGTGAGGGCAGATTTCACGCCAGGTAATTTACAACTCTATCGGTTGTATATACCCGGAGTAGAGTCTTATTATGGTTGTCACGGTTAGGTTGCATCAAATTACTTTGCCACCCTTATGAATAAAATGTATCTCATCAGTTTTTGAAAAATAAAGAGAGCCGTTACGAGCTGTAGTAGTGAAGAAGAATTTGCAAAAAAATCTAGCGTCTAACTAATTAATATGGCTCAGCGATCCAAAGAGGATCTTGGCCTCCGAAACGAGAGCACGCCACTTTTCCGATCCTGCGCCGTTTCCTGCCAATTATCGGCTTGAAGCTGACGCAGATCCGCTTCCACACTTCCACACTAGCGTCTAGTATTTGTTATGACACGACATCGACTGTAACGAACTTGTACTTGAAATTGCCTTTAAAATAGTTTGTGACTAAACTAAAATTGGCCCTTCACAAAAATATAAGTATTCATACATATGTCCTACACTTGAATTTGTCCTTAAAGTTTTTGTCCACATTAGTTCCGGGAGCTGCGTGTGCGCACTGTGAGCATCCGTGCAAAATATTGGATGTCCGGCTTTAGAGCAAAACAGAACGGGCAGATACGGCATAATTTCTTTTTTTCTGGATGAGTCGAGTTTAGATGTAGAGCTTCGATTGAAAATAATTGTATACAATTCGTATATTTTTAATAATAATTGTATATTTTTATTGGGGTTTCCAGTTTTAAGAATTACTGCTAGAAATTAAGTTACTTACGTTACGTTATATTCATTATGCTGTTTACGAATTAGATGTGTTTTAAGTGTCTATTGTATATTTAAGTATTTAAGTACTGCGGAATGGAGTATCGAGACAAACCATTCTGGTTTAACGATGCTTTTGGATCAAAATATTATGTAATTGTGATTAATCTGTAATAAATAAAATAAAAAAAATAAATAAAAAAAACTGGCTTTCATGATCATGATCAATTATATTTTTACATTTCTTTTAAATAAAATTTTAAAATGTAATTTATTTATAAACATGCATATTTACAAACTTAACTACTAATCTTAAATTAAAAACAATCCAGTATTATTTAAATAAAGTCTATTAGTCGTTTATAGTCAGTTTTAAAATACTTACTTCACTTAGTTACTTGTTACTTATTGCTGTGGCGTGGCGCAGAGACCCGAAGTGGATCTTGGCCTCCGACACCAAAGCCCGTCTGTGTTTTGAATTTATGTTTAGAAATGCAGAAGAATAATAAAAAAAGTGAAGTAAAATATACAAGTTTTCCCCTAATTTTCATTATTTATTGACTGCCATAATATTGCACACACCTTGAAATAAATAAAAGAAACACAGATCGATCTAGCCCCAGACTAAACGAATAAAGTCCGTGTCTTCATTATTGTATTTGGTTTAATCTAAGCGTCCGGCAGCATCTTGTCGCATAAAATGACTTTCCGATCGATGAACATTGTCGAACAGCTTTGATACTTGTTAAATAAAGATCCTTCTTCTTAACCCCTCGAACGCTTTTGTTAATTTGCTAATTAATTAATAACCTTTAAATTCTAAATTAAAATTAGAGTCCACATTAATTGTCTCGGACGTAGGTATACGGGAGAAGTTTGAGGGGTTCTGATTTACCAGTCAGGTTCCTGTTTTGTTGAACACTAGCTTTTGCTCGCGTTTTTGTCTACCTGGAATGATGATGATGATTGATGATAAAAAATACCCTATGTCCACACCATACCAAATTTCATTTAAATCGGTTCAGGGGTTGAAGCGTTAAGATGTAACAAACAGACAGAGACATAGTTATATTAGTAAGGATTAACATTGAGATAATCCTAAAAGTTTATTCTTTTCAACCTATTGTTTTCTCTTTCATAGGCCTGGCTCGTTCCTCGCCCAACGGATTGGAATAAACATCCAAAGGAGGAACGTAGCCAGCCTGAATGGGAACCCTTCCACAGGGATCGGACCTGGGTGATATACATATTGGGCTAGGTCACCCATTAGTTTTAATTTTAGGTTAGTTTTTATTGTAAGTTTGATATTAAATATGTTTATGGTTTTAAATAAAAAAAAAATCGTATTTTTTTAAGGTTTTGCAAAGACTGTCGGATGAACTATTTGTCCAGCAGTGGGCACCTTTTGGCTGATATAATATAGGCTGTACTACCCATATTTTTTAGGAACTAAACGTCAAGGAAATGATTTCGTTCATCAAAAATTTTAAGTATCAAGAAGAGTCGCAGCCACTATATCATAACAATATCGGCTATTAGCTATTCCGGAAGTGCGATATCTTACAAATTCTGCGACTTCCGCTGAAACCCCGGTGTAATAGGAAGTCCCAATTTTGACGCTATGGAGGTTCGGACATTATACCTTTTTGCTTGGACGACGGACGTGACTATGTATTTTATGGCTCCTCTACACGATGCGCCAACGTCGGCCAATCCTAGGGACGCAGCTATGCGGTAGAATGAGATAGCAATATCACTTGCTCCCTCTAACGCATAAATGCGTCCCTTGGATTGGCCGAGGTTGGCGCATCGTGTAGAGGAGCCATTAGTAGATACAACGAAATTTTAACCACTAGAGTTAGAACAAGATAAGAGTCATAATTTTTATAGAAGTTAAAATAACACTTGCACTGCGTGTGCTATCAAAATCGTTGCAGACTCTTCTTGGTCTAACTCTAAATATTTATTGAAAGAGTCATTCACATTTCACATTTTATTTTGTAGGTAGGTACCTATTTCTATATTTGTTCTCAGACGCTTATTATTTCCTGCATAAGATTTCTGAAAAAAACTACAGTAATGTACAGTCGCCATCAGATATATCGGAGCGGCCAAGGTGTTCATAATATCTGAACACGCGCCCTAACGCCTTGACAATAGAGGCGTGTTCAGATATTTGTGAGCGCCTTGGCCGTTCTGATATATCTGATGGCGACTGTACCTACCTTGTAGATCCTCTTTCTTATGGTTTATTAGTACAATAAAATATATTGATGTACTGCGATAAATTGAGTCGTATGGAAAAATGCTAAGTTATAGGTATCAAGTTCATGAAGATTGAAAGGTGAACGCTGGACTGTCTCACTGTTTTGCCGATTAATTACCGTTTTTCTTTGTACAGCCAGCATCAATAGTAGCGAATGAAACAACGCACCAAAAGTATCTGCCACCCTCGAATATTTTTCTAATAACTAATAAGAGGTTTGCGATAACTCGACAGTTTGCGTTCAAATGTTTCTGCAACAGTTTAAATTCTTCTCGCGATAGGTAATAGATATATCTCTTTTTAATGCTATCAGAGAATGGTAGGTAGAGATACTTTTGACGCATCGTCAGGTATTACTTATGATGATCTTAAATCTTAATGTATTAGTACTATTTCTCGAAGGATATAGCCTTTGGGGTCAAAATAATTCCCACAAAGACGGGGTTTGATGTTTTTAGTTCTTTGTGTGTATCTTTATGACATACTAAAAATATATCAAAATATATTCATGCAAAATGCATTTATTGACATTTGAAATTTGAAAAATCAAAAATAATATTAAAAATCGTGTGTGGTATCAAATAACAGGAAATTACACGCTAAAAAAGATTGTGAGATTGATTTTACAAAATAAAAATAAAAAACAAAAGTAGTGGCTTAAAAACTGAATTTTTTTCAATGTTGAAAGTTATTTTCTACACTGAAAACAAAACTAAACTATTATAGTTTTACACATCAAAATACATTGTGTAAAAGAAAAGAATATTTAATTCATGAATACTTTCTTTATTCAATTAGGGTCTTAGGTTAGGGTTTTACAATGTGAGTATAAAAGTAAAATATAAAAACACTTACAAAACATAACAAAAATATATAAACACATTATAAAAAACCTAACCTAGGGTGCCGCCGGCAGCGGGGCAGGGTCCAAGCTGCCGGTGGTCAGGGCCGCAGAGTAAGGAATCGACGTACTATACGCGCCGTGTCCAAAATTACCGCCTTCTGCATCTGACCCTTGATCCAACCACCCAGCGAGAGTCTCTCTAGGTGTTGGTCGAGACTCTTCGCTATGAGACCGTTCGCTGACACGACTATAGGAACAATGATCGTCGAGTCAACATCCCACATAGCGGTTATCTCGTGGGCTAAGTCTAGGTACTTGCTGGACTTGTCCTTCTCGGCCTTCACGAGATTCTCATCATGGGGGATGGTGACGTCGACGAGCACGGTCCGGCGCTGCGATCGATCTATCAGCACGATGTCAGGCTTATTGGCTACAATAGTCCTGTCAGTGATGATAGATCGATCCCAATAGAGCGTGGCACGACCATTTTCGAGAACTGGCGCAGGTGAGTACTTGTAGTACGGCACTTCGCGGTCCACAAGGCCGTATAGGAGGGCAAGTTGCTGGTGAATAATTCTGGCTACGAGGTTATGTCTGTGCAAGTACTCGCCGTTGGCAAGATGAGAACAACCGGAGATAATATGCCTGAGTGACTCTCCGGGACGGCGGCATGCCCGACAAATGTCGACCGTACCGTCCTTCAGGATATATTTCCGATAGTTGTTCGTCATCATCACTTCGTCCGCAATTGCACAGGCAAAACCCTCGGTTTCTCCGAAGAGGTCCCCGAATCGTAACCAGTTCACCGACGCGAGCAGGTCCACATCGGGTCCCGTGAGGGCCTTGTAGAACCGCCCGTGTAGCACCTTACTCTCCCATGCCGCCTTGCGATCCGCAGTACTTAGTACCACAGGTTTGCGCCAGTTCTCGTTTGCCAAGGAGAGCGGCGTGAGGTTCCTGTCTACTGCCACCACATCACGATGCATCCCACACTCGTTGTTAAGGAAATAATTCCTGAGATTGTACACCTCGCGGTTGTGGAGATCCTTGGCGTTTAGGAAGCCTCGGCCTCCACACTTCCGTGGGATGTACAATCTCATAACTGACGAGCGTGGGTGTAGCATGCGATGTGTGGTGAGCAGTGACCGGACCCTCCGATCCAGGGCGTCCAGCTCGGTCTGAGTCCACCTTAGTATGCCAAAGGAGTATGTGAGTAGGGGCATTACCCAGGCGTTGAAGGCGCGCACTTTGTTGCCTCCTGACAAAAGACTGTTAAGGACTTTTGTGAGCCGACTGAAAAAGCGCTCCTTCACCGACCGTCTAATACCTTCTTCCTCAATACCCAACGACTGTGACATGCCAAGGTATTTATAGGTTTCTGATTCAGAGATGGATCTGAAAGACATTGTCTCAGAAAGTTGTAAATTTGTTGAATTTACAACTTTCCCCCGCTGTACATGCATAACCGCACATTTATCGACACCAAACTCCATGTTGATGGCATTACTGAAGACTTCGGTAGTTTTCAGTAGCTCCACCAAGTCTTGGCTATTTGGTGCAAATAATTTGAGATCATCCATGTACAGAAGGTGAGAAATGACTTCACCCCCTCTCCGAAGCCGGCAACCTAGTTCTAAATCCTTCAGCAAGGTACTGAGAGGATTCAGAGCTAGGCAGAACCACAGAGGACTCAGGCTATCACCCTGAAATGAATACTTATTTTTAATTATATTATTATAATATGAAAACAGGCTCTATATTTATTTAAAAGTTTTATCAATAAACTGAACGCACTTCAAAGGAGGTGATTGGCAGAATATAAAAAACAAAAAACGATTGTAGACTAGTCATCCGAATTTGCTCGATCGAATTCTTGGCCGGAAGTGAGATATTTGATATTAAAGGACTCTTTTTTTTAGTATGTTGTAAATAATTCTTTAGTATGTTCTAAAACGGTGGCGCATAGCAAAAATGTTCTTATACATAAGTAATCTGCATAAAATTACCCACAAGAAAGATTCAGTACAATTTTTCGCTAGGATCAATATTCAAAGAGATATTAACGCGGGAAAGTTAATTATAATCACTTCTAAGGTCCCTTTTTTTTAGTTTTTCGTAAATAACTCGTAAACGGTGGCCAATATAAAAAAATGTTGTTAAATGTTAATAATTTACACAAAATCCTCTATAAAAAAGATTCAGTACACTTTTCGCAGGGATAATTACTTAAAAAGATAATAAAGAGGGAAAGTTAATTATAATAAATTCTAAGGTTCCTTGTTTATACTTTTTCGTTAATAATTTGAAAAGTATGACTCATAGCAAAAAATACTTATACATAAATAATAAACATAAAATTTCCTACAAGAAACATATGGAACACTTTTCGATAGGATCAATATTTAAAAAAATAAAGCAGCGAGTAAACGGATGCGAAATAATTCTCTTTTCACATGCATTAACTGGATGCGATACCACAAGCTCCTTGTTTGGTAAAAGTAAATCAGCAGCATATCGTCATTTTTGTAAATCTGAAGAATTTAGAATTTGTGCTACTCTATTTGGATCTGAAAATGCAAACAGGAAGGAACTCATAAATATTGGAACCAAAGCATTGGTATCATTGTACGGTGGAAATCCAAAGACAGAGACTCTGAACTTACTGCGTTATAATCTCTACTTGAAAAAAATCACCACGGCCAAAGCTGAATTTAATATTGCAAGATTGCCACCTACAGAAGATGCTGCTGTTCATCATCTTCTTCGCGTACATTTACAATGTCTTTGTTGGAAAACTATGGACACCAATATTGCCAATCCCGTAGATTGGGGCTGGAAAAAAGTAGGAGACCAACTGCAGCCCATAACTTGTCAATTGAGCCCTGCGCCAGAATTTTTATTAAAAATGATACGATGCACCTGCAAAACGGATACAAATGAGCCCTGTGGTAGTGGCAGATGTACGTGTCGACGTTATGGTGTGGAATGTACCGAACTATGTGTTAACTGTTCTGGTAGCGATTGCACCAATAGTGCACAAAAACAAACTGATTCAGAAGAAACCGAAGATTTTTAGATTTATATTTATTATTTTATTATAAACGCAATTAAAATTATGATTTTGAACACTGCACAAGCTTTAATTTTTTCTTCCACCATTTTGATATTTATTTTTAATTAGAAATAACGTCATTACCTTTTTCACTATTTAATATCCTGTAATTTGATACCACACACGATATAATTTTTTTTTATTTAATTTACGAAGTTAAAAATTTTGGTGGTCAAAAAAAAGCGTTTTGCATACATATATTTTGATATATTTTTAGTATGTCAAAAAGATACAAACATAGAACTAAAAAAATCAAACCCCGTCTTTGTGGGAATTATTTTGACCCTCACCTACAAGTTTTCATACAACTCCTCTACTAAAATCTTAGAGTGCAGCCAGATTTTTTTAGCCTCAACTCCCCCAACTCAAGCTAAAGTACCAAAAGAAGATAAACTTAAAACGTACCATTTGGACCAATCGGCGCCATCTGGCCCCACGCATGCGCGCTGCAGAAGCCCCTCGACGCCATTGCGGTCGAATTGCAACTGTCACTTTTCCCGCCTTTTTCTTATTTTCTACTTGCTCACTTTTTCCGCGCCATCTTCATTCTCTCGCTTACCGCTAGCCGTGGCGTCACTGTCTGTGTGGCTAACGTTGATTTTGTGTGGCGAATCGATAGTTCCCAATTTGGCCTACCGGTAATACAAAGTTTGTCAATATTGACATTTGGCCTTTTTAATACCAATTTCATACATGCAAAAGGTGGCGCTACTGTGTAAAGTTTTGAGTAATTTTTGTACGTGTTTTGTTAGTTCCAATTTTGGCCACCGGTAAACTTAAGTTTGTCAATGCCATAATGTTTGGGCAGATGTCCTAGTTTTTGCAAAATCTCAGTTTGTGGGCTAATCGGGTTCAGTGGACGGCTGATTGGGTGGATAATTGATGTACTGGAATTTTAATAGTTTCGTGTGAATATTGTCAGATGAAGGTCTGATTTATGAGGGTGGTCAGTTAAATACATATTTCTATTATGAATTATATATGGACAGAGAAAATAAATACAAAAATTAAAATTAACACCTTCCGCACGATACCTACTTCTAAAATAAAGAATAATTTTATTAGTAGACATTATATACTTACCTATTAGAGTGATTACGGGTCACTGTTTTAACATGCAATTTAAAACTACCTTTAGACATACCATACCATTTTTGTCTAAAGGTAGTTTTAAATGATATACCTAAAGGTAGTTTTAAAATAAATTTAAAATATTATCTAATGATCACTTACTACTTATCTAATGAACTTTAAATTAGATGAAATCTTCAATTAACTAAAAAAGTAAGACAGGTGGTAAACACACGTCGCAATAAAAAGTAAACAGAGTTTAATGATGCGAGTAATGGTCGACGGTGGCCGAAGCCCTACTCACCCACTGGCCTACTGCCCAGCTGGAAAGATTTAGCAACTGGTGCGTAGCTACTGTCTCATTGTACTTACTTGTCTTTAAAGTAGGTATTGACCTCCGTCCAAAAATTCAGCCCAATTTTCGCCCCCCTTGAAAAAAACATGGAACTCACTTTTCAAAAAATATATGTTTCATTTTTCAAGGTGTAATGTACTATCTTTAAAGTCTCAAGATGTACATTGTACTTTGTCTGTGTACCAAAGGTACATGTTTAATAACAAAACTGTTTTTTTATTTCATAGTGGAAAAGGTACGCTCTGAGATGAACAAAAATAATTCGAACAGGAATAATTAATAATTATACCTATAGGTAACCTAATATCTACCTAACACATATAAGTTGGTATCTATGCTTAATCGAAATTTATTTCAGAGTAATTTTGTAAATAATAATCGAATACAACATTCTATACAACTAAGTAATAAATAATTATTTGTTCATGTCCACACTAGCGTTATTTTAATTAATCTTATGCCTACCACGAGTCCTATGTCCTAACACGAGATGACAAACTGATATACAAAACTAAATATTTGTAACCACAAAAGGATTCATAGACACAGATAATGATCGGTTTAATCACGGATTACATGCCGAGCCTCCCACATGGTGTGGGAACTAGTTTTTTCCCCTGTTTTTTCCCGATCATTACCATACACAAAGAGGAAGAGTTCCGGCAGCATCCGGTTGGGGAGCTTGGGGTCTACAAGGGTGTGTACCAACAATTTTTAAAATTCCCTCTCGTAGAGAGGAGGTAGGGTAACTTGTCGAATTCAGACTGTCGTGAGTCATCTAACATAAAGCTAATTATACGGTACAGAAACCGCTTTTTCATACTAACGTAGTCCCCATATTCCACTCTGGATATTAGCATTATTGAAAATATATTGACATAATTTGATGTATGTCAACCACAGCTATGCCTTTGTTTGATTTTTTTCGAATTATTAATTATTATAAGAGTTAGGAACAAGGAGCAAATAATCTAAAATAATTAAAGGAAGGGGCATAGTTATGGTCAATATACATCATATTGTATAAACATACTTTCTATAATATACATAAATACATACTCATTCATAACTCAGACAAATCCTAGTGATAAACACATAAATAAATGCCCTTTCCGGGATTCGAACCCAAACAGAACTACAAAAGCAAAAGATAAGCCTACGCCCAGTGTACCCCATCCTACCCTTATACCTACCTGCTATAATGATCGTATGTAAGTACTAAATCGTTGACGTATCGACCGTGTCCACATATTTCTGGGAAGAGAAACCTCCGGTAGTTATGTGAACTACTAATAAAATGTTTTGTATTCAAAAACATTAGCAGGTATAAAAAATATTACGTGTGTAAGTTGAGGTGACACACACTTTTTTGGAGATACGTCATATTAGTCGTAGTTTTCATACAAGCTATTAAATAGCTCACACTCGTATGAAAAATAAAAAAATGTGTCTTGGTGCAAATACTTGTTTTACAAATTTTGTAAAATAAGTAAGCATTTGCACCACTGGTGTCTTAAACTTTTTCATCACACTCGCTCAGTAAATGTGGAATTGCACGCAGGTTTAGCGGGAGTTATAGAAAAAGCGTTCTCCCTAGGGAGTTATGAAATTTCTAGTGCCATAATTAACAGTTTTTTGTCTTTATACTTAATTTTTGTATCGCAAGTGTGATGAAAAACATTGTGTGTAACTCGGGGCGTAATAATATGGCAAACTCGAGTCTATAAATCGTTTACAATATTCAATTCAACTTACTCTCGTTTGCAATATTCAACTTACGCCCCATGTTGCACAATATACTATAACCTATCATTGGGGAGGTAAAAAAATATTTGTCTACAATTCTGTAAAATTTAATTTTTTTTTTTTTTTTTTGTTTTATTGAGAAACAAACAGTCTTAAAATAAACATATGAACAACTTAGCTAGTAGCTACAAATTAATTTCGGTATAGACCTATAGTTCCCTAATTTACAAAGATAATTTACAAATGTATAAAATTAGTGTAAACTTATAGTACCCAATTACATAAAAATAGAATAGATGTAAAAGAGAAAAGACTCAAATTACAAGTACGCGGTTGCTTGCAACATTTCACACTTTCTTTACTTCAACAAAGAATATACAGTTTTCTTAAACAGACCTAATGAACTGCCAAACAAGTCTGCGTCCATACATTTTTCATTGTACTGCTTACAGGCTTTTTTCTGTAGGCATGTCTCAAGGGCTCTTTCACAAGTCAATAAATATTTTAGCTACTCCTGGACATAATTTAAAAATTACGTAACACATCAAAAAACATAATTGGTTAACACCCGACCACCTATTACTAGGCACAATAAAATCCATTTTATTAACCTAAATCAAAATAAAAGGTTATGGTCCAAAATGGCGGGTAAAAAGCTCAAGAGTCCAATTTAAGGCGCCAAAATGCCCACCCTTTCGCTATGGTCATTCAAATATTAAAAAAAAAGCTCATAACTGTCGTATGCTTTCGCACGTACTACATGTATCTTCTGACTAAGTCATTCAAAAATGATTCTTATTGGTCTGTAAATAACGTTTGAAATCCAAGCGCCACATACGCTCTTCAGACGCAACAGTCGTTAAAAATATTAACAAAATTAAGTCACAACTCAAGGGTTTATGGACTAGAAAAACCTATAAAACTATTTCCATCTTCGTTCAAAACGTGCGCCAAGAAAGAGATGCCAGATATTCGCAGTCTTAATTCGATACCGTGTAAAAAGTTAGTGGCCACCCAAAATTGGAAAAAAGTTAAAAAATGGAGCCCATAGGAAGGAAGCCGTCTTTTTGGTGCCGACAATGACTTTGCTAGATTCTGTTGTGAAATAAAATTAAGGGTGTTTTTTATTTTCATTAGCAGGGTTCCTTAATACAATAGTCAGAGAAAAGAAAAACTAAAGTTGGTCAAGCAGATCTTGTCAGTAGAAAAAGGCGGCAAATTAGAAAAATGTAGGCGCGAAGGGATATCGTCTTATAGAAAATTTGAATTTCGCGCCTTTTTTACTGACAAGATTTGCTTGACCGTCTATATAAGCTAAGATTGAACCAGAGCTTAGGTCGGTCACATAACATTTTGGCAGCCAACTTTGTCAGTAGAGAAAGACGCCAAAATTTCTATGGGAGATAGATCCTCTGCGCCTTTTTTTTAGAATTTGTTGCCTTTTTACTGAAAAAGCTGGCATGCCAGAATATATGATTTTTCTTAGATTTTTTTAAATAAAAATAGTATTTTAAGTTGGTTTTATATCTTTTTGATTGTCCCGAGAGTTGTGTCGGGCGTAAGTACGTAAAAAAATTCACAGATTTCGTGCCTCACACGACTATCGAGCACATTGGAAATGAATCTACGGAATTAAAAAAAAATATTGTCGCTGAGCGACGAGAAAGTCTGGATAAGGAAAAAGTTACAAAATAAAACTACAACGTTGAATGATAATTATTTTATTCTTAGACTAACACAAGTATCCTGGACATAACGCATGTGAACAAACAAATTGCAAAATTTCCACACGCGTATCGAAGTTTGAATAATTGTCGCCGTGGCGCATATGTATAGGTACATATTTCATTTTTCGATGAATAAGCAGGATATATTAATGTTCAAAGTACAAGAATATTATTACACGGCAAATCCGTATTCAACTCGAGAAGTGGTAGCCACATCGCCGTTATCGTCACTCGAGTCTTGATCGGCAGCGGCCCATTTGCTGCAAGATATGAAATTTTCTTGACAGCAGTTTGACGCGACGAGAGATGACCATAACAGCGTTTGTCTATGTTGCACCAAACCTGAGTTCCAATAGGTACTACCAGGGTTCAGCATCAGCTATCTTGGGTAATGCTCTACCATGTGATCATCATGACGAATCGGGTGTCCAAAACAGCGCGTGCCTATGTTGCACCAAACCTGAGTTCCGCTAGGCACAACCAGGGTTCAGCGTCAGCTATCTGCTAGCAGCCGCCAGCAACATGCTGAGGTGAGACCATTTCGTGGCACTTTTTCTTTTTTATGTTTCTCTGTATACGTTTTTATTTTGTGTTTGTGCTCACGAATAAAATTATCTCTCCCTCTCCCTCTCCCTCTCCCAAGAATGCATAGATTGTCGAATAGTGCGTTATCTACGCCCATCTCAAACAGGATAGATAGAGTTAGACCAAGAAAAATCTGCAGCGATTTTGAAAGCCCACGCAGTGCAAGTGTTATTCTGCCGTCATAATCCCGATAATTCACAACAAACACCGATAACGAACTCTGCGAAACATGAAGTCATAAATGTCATGTGAAAAATGTCGTTCTGACTTTTTGACTATTTTAAGGTTAGGCTACAGGGCAAACCCTTAACCCGATCGTCTTTGTTTTAGGCTCAAATTGTAGCTGACTAAATTGTCCAGAGCCGTTTTTCTAAAATTTTTGATATCATTCTTCGTTTCCAAATTATCGAGCACCAAAATCAAAAATTCGGAAAAAATTGAATTTTATTTTCACTATTTCGACCATAACTTTTTTGTTTTTGACTTTCTCAAATAATTATTTTTGCACCTTACAGCTCTCGTGATTATGCGTCTTTTGAGCCTATTTTTTAATATCATACCTTCACAACTTTCCGAGATATAAGGGGATCGCACTTTTTCGTGAAATCTGACCCTATACTGGAGCGAACGAAAAGACATTTCCAATGTCAAAAATAACACTAGTTTTCGCCAAGAAACACACATTTCTGCTTCATACCTACTTTAAAAAATAATAATTAATTTATGCTGTACTTTGACCCACGAAATTTCAAAACCTATTCGAGCAAAGTCATTTTTGCATAACCAAAAACTCAGTAAGGACCCCTAATAAAAGTCGTCGATAAAGTGTCGATGGGAAAAAAGCGAATCGCCACGTAACGATGACTAGTGATGTGCTAAAAGCGGCATAACGAGCCTACCTGACGTATTAATTTATATCTGACACGTATATTTTTATAAGTGATTCGCGGTGGGTAAGTCTCATTGTTGCCTTTGTGTCGATGGATACAATTGTAGGTACTGTCAACAACAGAGCTATGAATACAGGCAAAGTGTCAAAAATATGTATACAGTACTTTATTGCCTGTACATTAAGGTCGTGTATACATATTTTTGGCACTTTGCCTGTATTCATAGCTCTGTTGCTGACTGTACTGTCAAGGTCTAATATATTTATGAGTACATGAAAGTCCCTTAGTAAGTTTGCACTTTATGACAAAGTATGGCAGGATCACTATATAAGTAGGTTTTTATAGGGATTTTTATGGTGAAGATTTCACATTCTTTAGCTTGCAAAGGCGGTAAAGACTTGACTATACCTAAAAGGTGATAAATAATAATAAGGCCATGAACACACATGATGCTAAGTTGATCAAATCGGTATCTTACACTTTCTTACTGTACGAGTATATTTTTTATTTGAATAATATTTTACAGTGTCATCCAGCTAGCTTACACGCGGAATAAGTAGTATACACGGTTTCGACGCAGTCGATCAATGTTTTAGTTTAACTAACTTTTAAAAAGTACCTATTGTTTTTATTCTGTCACGTATATAATTATGTATATAAAAAAAGTTTGTTTTTTAAATACGTACTTACTTAAAATTCCATTCACATTTTACACTTAATAATTAAAATTATAAATAGAAAAATTAAAATTTCAAATATACATAGTGCTATACTTCTATCATGCAATTAAAAAATAGAATAACACATTATTAAAGTTAATTACGTTACACATCACAAACTATTAAGTTTTTTCATCAATAAAGGGGAAAAAATGTTTACCAGCTACTGTAGCTTTAGCAAACAGCCTGACACCCTCACCCTCTTGACTAACTCAAGTGTTTGCCTAACATAACATTAAATATTGGAACTTACTATTAACTTTAAAAAAACTTTTCACACGAATTCTGATTTTGTTATTTTTGTGGCAAAAAAATGAGCTACTGAAATAACTTGGTGGCCTGAGGGTCTACCGCGAAACACGTTCGACGTGTTGCCTCCCTGTCACACTTACGTACGAATTTACTAGTGCGACAGAGCGGTAACTCGTCGAATGTGGGTCACGGTAGGCTCTCTGTTGTGGAGATCTTGAAGAAATCTGCGTTGTGATGTTCGGATGGAAACTCTAGCTGCATTACTGTTGACGGATAAAACGTCGGAATTATGTTTAGTAACATATTATATTTATAAAAAAAAACAAGAGGGGATAAGTTTCAGATACAAATATAGATTATTTATTGTTTGAATGTGAGTGGTTATAAATGGTGGTAGGGTTAGTATTTGGTTATTTTGGTTACATCACAATCCGCTAGAATTTGGCGTACAATACTCTGACTCTCAAATCTCTCATTAAAACCAATTAAAAATAAAAGTATAGCAATGTCAGAACAATAAGTATTAATAATAATATAAAAAATAACAATAACAGGTCAATGTCATGCATATAGAAAAGTGGCAAACACAGAGCCGTGAAATGAAACATATTACCTATTGAAATCCTTTTCTGCAAACATAAAAATTGATATCAAAACGATTTTATTAAACTGATCTATTATAAATGGATTTTATATCAAAGAATACACGACGCAAAAAATATTTCCTTAATAATAGCAATATCATATTTATAATCCTTTTGTGATCAAACCGCTTTCACGCCCAGCGTGTAAATTAAAAAAAAATCACAATACGACTAATTCTCTCGGGCAACAGTTATAAAACCACAAAATCGCACTATTAACTATACAATAAAACTCTTTCAACAATTGTCATATAACAAAAGACTATCAAATGTATTAGTCGCATGTGCACATACGCCCTTATAATACTTTAAAAATCACAGTTTTTTTGCGCAAAATTGATCTTTATTAAAAGGTATCATGGTTGGTGGTGGTTTTTAGAAAAAGGCCCCGCTGTCATATGAATAGGTTGCATATTGTTTAGGTGTATTTGGTGATAGGTGGTCTGTCTTCCTTTGATTTATTGGGTTACGGGATTTGAAAAATGGCTGGTCTTCCGGTGCTAAAAGATGAAAGGATTGTTTTAATTTTGCGTTTATACGGTTTTTAGGGTTCCGTACCCAAAGGGTAAAACGGGACCCTATTACTAAGACTTCGCTGTCCGTCCGTCCGTCCGTCCGTCCGTCTGTCTGTCACCAGGCTGTATCTCACGAACCGTGATAGCTAGACAGTTGAAATTTTCACAGATGATGTATTTCTGTTGCCGCTATAACAACAAATACAAAAAACAGAATAATATAAAGATTTAAATGGGGCTCCCATACAACAAACGTGATTTTTGACTAAAGTTAAGCAACGTCGGGAGTGGTCAGTACTTGGATGGGTGACCGCTTTTTTTTTGCTTTTCTTTTCGTTTTTTTTTTTGCATTATGGTACGGAACCCTTCGTGCGCGAGTCCGACTCGCACTTGCCCGGTTTTTGTTTAGAGCTGATATTTTGTGTTTCAGCTTTTTTGCCGATGCTTGCTACAACAATTAAGAATGTTCTTGCGAAATAAAGCAAGTCTCAGAAAAAAAAGTACAGGTAAATATAAATTATATTTCCATTGCACCAGCTGAACCTAAAAATACGAAATATCCTGAACTTTGAATTAATTACTTACTGAACCCATAGCAGTTAACTTGGTAGGCTACTTAAGTTAAGACATTTTGCTATTGAACGTAAATGGATGGAGTTGCAGGCGTCCATTGGCTACGGTGACTGCTTACCATCAGCGGCCCGCCTGACCCTTGCTTGCCACCGATGTGGTATTTAAAAAAATATTGTCATGAAGTAGGTAATGCAATAGTTTTAAAAAAAAAAACCGGGCAAGTGCGAGTCGGACTCACGCACGAAGGGTTCCGTACCATAATGAAAAAAAAAACGAAAAAAAATGCAAAAAAAAAACGGTCACCCATCCAAGTACTGACCACGCCCGACGTTGCTTAACTTTGGTAAAAAATCACGTTAATTGTATGGGAGCCCCATTTAAATCTTTATTTTATTCTGTTTTTAGTATTTGTTGTTATAGCGGCAACAGAAATACATCATCTGTGAAAATTTCAACTGTCTAGCTATCACGGTTCGTGAGATACAGCCTGGTGACAGACCCGTTTTACCTTTTGGGTACGGAACCCTAAAATAATAGGGTCCCGTTTTACCTTTTGGGTACGGAACCCTAAAATAGGGTCCCGTTTTACCTTTTGGGTACGGAACCCTAAAAAAAGGAATTAGGTACGTAGCTAGGTATGAACTCAATGCAGCGTAGATAATACGCAGAAGACTCTTTATAATTTTCGATTCCAGTTTTTTTTTAAAGGACTGGAAGATTGGACATCGGTATAAATTTCTTGATACAATTTTTGCCTAATTTTCATACAATCTACGTTCAGTCTTATATCTCAGTTATAAAAGCGAAAAACATCGCAAGGGTTCCGCAGGCACCCTGCTGGGACCATTGTTATGGTACCAAATCACCAGATTTTACACCAAAAGGCACCGATTTTGACCGTTATAGGGCACTTTGCATAAATTTCTGGGGTAAATTTGTAAAACCATGGGAATCTATATGTGAGGTCTGAGAAAGAAATAAAAGTTAATGGAGATTGTAAACAAAAGGATCATATTAATTTTTGTCATATTTATGATGGTGATAGCTTAATTGGGTCTGACGTTTTGTAGGAAATATTTCATGTATTTTACTTTAGCTGGATTAATTGGCCACATTCCTTAAAATATATCTGCCTATAGTCTGTATCTTTAGGTATTTAAATAAAAGTAAACAAAATCTACCCTGAAATGACTCCTTAAGCCAGTTGAGGGTAGATGAAAACATTACATGATCAAATAATGTAGGTTAAAGTCAGGTCGTTCAGTGACTGATCCAGGCGGTTTTGTATTTGGTTGGTTAACCAATAAATGTTATAATTACCCGAAAATGTACAAATTATTTTTTTACTTTTATTCAAATACCTAAAGATACAGAGTATAATGTACCTACTTTTTTAGAACGATAATCGAAGTTTTGGTTATTTTTTAAATACATATTTATATTGGTTATTTACTTATCTCATATTTTCCTCATTAACAATTATTTTCTTCGTTTAAGAATTGAGTTGAATACGATTTCGACGGATTAAAGTAAACATTTACTTTCCATGTGTTATGAAACTAATGAAAAATAATGCATTAAGTAGGTAAATAGAGGTAAATACATTAATTTGCGGACTGAATGAAAAAGAGGGTAATTTCTAACATGTAACTTCCTATTTACATGTGTGTAAATATAAATTCCAAATTTCACCTCCTCAATATCTAAAGCGGAAGCGAACCACCGGATACACCTCTAAAAATAACGACCGACCAATCAAAACAAACTCGAATTTAAACCGACAAAAGAGTTAATCAAACCCAACACACACATGTTTAAAAAAGGGTTATGTTTCTAACAATTACATAAATTAATACATCCTTTTTCATATAAGAATTGTGTCCGTAAAATCACTTCCTTCGTTTAATACAAACTTAATTTTGCAGATCGCGGCGGCGTTGCTATCAGCGAATCTCTTTAAGAATATTCATAACTCGCTAGTTTCCTATTTTTCCGTGCGCATTTAGTAAGTTGGTAGATCCAGAGGTGTTTTTTCCCGCCATATGACGGCTTTTTTCAAGATGGCCACATGTTACCGCACGTGTTGGAGGCCCCGGGCACTCATTAGATGCTACTTGACGAAAACGGCTATAATTTTTGCATTTACTCTTGTGCGGTTTGTGGTTTTGGTAGAATGTTGGAAATATGCATTTAATATAATTGTACTTGACAATTGTAGTAGTATAAAAATAGTAGCTACATAGGTATATAGGTATTTTTATGTTGGTTATATGTGATATAATCAATCCTTAAAGAATTTCTATTATTCATAATAACCTCCTACTAAATTGAATAGGATGGTTTTAAAAATAATGATATTATATCAACATTATTATTATACGAGTAGGTTATTTTACGAGTGGGTTCCGTATCTCATCTCAACACATCAAATCAAATTCACTTTAAAGTATTTTAATATTACCTACGTATTTAAGATTAAGTACTTATTATATCTTAGAACATACCTACATTATATTATAACCAGCCGACCAAACATTTTGCCAATACATTTTTTTCGTTTTACATTTTTGCCGTTAGCGAAAATCACCAAATTCTCGATAGCCAGCAGCTTCAACCAGCGCATGTTTAAAATATGCGCAAACTACACATTTATGACAATTATGACACTTGCGCAGTTAAATGCCGTTTTGGCCAATTGTTGCCGTCACTTTAATATTTTGGCAAAGACAAAAGAGCGACTTCGGGCGTGAGCAGGGTTGCTAATTGCTATCTGGCTCAAAATTGAGAATTTCACAGGCACCTGTGCCCCTGTGGTCCAAACGAGGTTACTGAGCTGATTTTCATATTGCTGTATTTTTTTGGTAGATGTGAATAAAATTTGGCTGGTTTGAAGACTCTTTCTTGGGCGGAACTAATACGAAATGATGACGTTTTTCGAAAAATATGTAGGTATGTACTTAATTTTCCGTTGAGTTACGAAAATATATAGGTACGTTTTCGTAACTGATGGGATGGCATAGGTTGAAATTGCGCTTATACTAATATACATAATAGGAAGCTCTATCTATCCACCAAATTTTGTCAAAATCTGACAAAAAATTCGACATTTAAACTAAAAATTGGCCTGTATTCACACCTTAACTATTACTACCTATTGTATGAATAAACCTGAACGAAAACTATTTGTTTCAAACTAATTACCAGATGTCATCATGCAGGTAGCAATAGCAAACATAATCACTAATTACAAAAAAAAACAACGGGTTGCACTCCGGGAGTGCCGGCAGAAGTGAAAACTCAATGACATTGTAACAGTTTTTCGATCAGGTCAAGTGTCCGTCTTACGAAGCGTCTTACGTCTTACGCTGTCGCGAGTTTAACATTTTTTCCCCATCACAAAACAAGTATCAAGTAAAATCTCATATACATTTTGACAACATAATTATTAAATTTGAAACCCAGATTTGACAACCCTAAGCGTGTGCCGAAAGTATCGCCCAATCCTTGTCCATCTCTCGTCAACTCAAAGTTTCGCTGACAATTTCATTCATTTCTTAAACGCCGCGCCCTGGGCAGTATACATACAAGTACATATATAACTACGTTCGTTCGATTCACCTCTCTATCACTCGAATATAGAGTGATAGAGAGGCAGATAACGACTCGATTCGGTAGGCCCCCAGGGTTGTCCCTTGTTAAATAAAGTGTTAGGTGTGCGTGGGTATTTACAAATGAAAAATGAGTTATTAGAAGGTTTTGTGGTGAGATTTCGTGTAACATCCTTTTTGTCATACCACCCAAATTTCCTTTGAACGATTGGTATGTAAATGGTTTTGTTAAATTTTGTCGTGTTGCTCGAAGTTGCTGAAAAGGTCGTGAGCTTGATTCGCAATAAAAACGAGGAAATCTTGCAAAATATAGGTGTAATTTTCTTCGAATGACATTAGTGACAGTAAAACAGAAAAATATAGAAAAAGGTATAAAAGTATATCGATATCAAAGGAGGCCGTCATCTACACTCCCCACCCTAGTGCGCAAACTAGCACTAATTAGCTAAGGGTACAGGAGCCACGCGCGCCACAGACCGGCGCAGCACGCCGGTAGCGGTGCTGATGTCGACTACCCTGATGCGACCGTCTTTTCCAGGCAGGACACTTTTTATTAGGCCTCGTGGCCACACGTTTCGAGGCGAGTCAGGGTCAACGACAAGCACTAGGTCACCGACTCCCAGTGGCTTCTGCTCCTGTTGCCACTTCTTTCTCGGTAACAGAAGCGGGAGGAACTCCTTCATCCACCGCTTCCAGTACATATCGGCCAATCGCTGCGCTATTCGCCATTGCTTCCTTAAAGCTAAGTCTGAATCGTCAAATACGCCATGTATTGGCAACCTGGATGAAGAGCCTACAAGAAAGTGGTTGGGCGTAAGCGCGTCAGAGGAGCCCGGCTCTACCGACACGTGTGTTAGTGGTCGACCGTTGACAATACCTTCTACTTCCGCTAGTAGAGTGCTGAGAGTTTCGTCTCGGGGCGCTCGTTCTTTTAAAATGACACGAAGAGATCGTTTTTATTGCGAATCAAGCTCACGACCTTTTCAGTTGCCTTGCATTTAACTGGTTTTACACATACATAGGTAGGTATATCTTTTAGTGGAAGCCTTTGTTTTATCCTTTTGTGTAAAATACTGTGTCTTTTTCTTTAAGATAAATAAATCTAATCTAATCTAAGCTATCGCTGAAATATTTATATTACACATTACACATACAATATGGATTGGGGATTTGAGAGACTTCACACAAATCTATACTTAATGTCTTCCTGAGTGTACTATATAGGTAGGTACTTATGCATTATTTCGGCTTGATTCTTTATTCGTTTTCGTTTGAAGAAACGTCACTTATGGCATTGAATAATTTTACGGTTTAGACTCACTTGTTTTTAGTACCATCATAACATTAAAGCCAATTTGTAACTTTATTAGTAATTATATTATCTGTATTTTTAAATATTTTTCAAATGATTATGTTTATTTTTCTGCTTCCTTTCTGCAATATTGTATGGTTGCCACTACCGATAGGTAATAAGTTCTAAACTACCCTCCGGCCTGGGGCTCCACAGAAAACCAGCGCTGTGGTATTTATACCAGAGCATATGCTGAGTGGTGTCCTTTTGTAGCCACTATAGCGGCGCCAAATTTTATTTTAGTAGTTATCTTACTCCTTTTTTCTTTTATTTTTCACTTTGCTGGTGGACTTGTCTATTTTTGTGTAACATTTACTTTAACAATTACCCTGTATCTAGCTTTAAGTGTTTTAGTGAGTAAGTTCTTCTCTCTTTTTTGTAACTGAAGTGGCGCTGTATGTAGAAGGTATTTACAATAAATGTATTTCTTTCTTTCTTTCTTTCTTTAGTCACTCGCCCCGTAAAATTATTCAATGTGAGCAAATGTTAGTATATCTCACAACAGTTTAAATTCGCTGCCCGATTCTAACTTTAAGATACGTCAGTTAATAGATCTAGAAACGATATGGATTAGATGTGTCAGTGTCAAAAGTGATACTTTTGTTTGAAGAAACGTCAGATTTGACACTGACATATCTAATCCATATCGTTTCTAGATCTATTAACTGACGTATCTTAAAGTTCGAATCGGGCCGTCGGTCACTTATGGCACTGACAAATCCGATCCATATCGTATCGCGATCAAGTTTTTGACGTTTATTAAAATTAGGATCAGGCCATTGGTCACTTTTTTTGTTACCTAAATGACATACTTACGTAAATGTACATAAATGAAAGTTATCGCATTATTTTGGAGTATAAATACTATAAATTATTGCATTTTGTGTTCTGTATTTATAAATTGTAGTTTAGGAGATTTTTCTGCATATTACCTAAGAATTAAATTATGTTTACTTTGTTTCCGTATCACGTTGGCACAAAATATAACATTTCTGTCCTGGTCTTTTATTAGATTTAGTTGTGGGTAGTCTCCAACAAGTCAACAACAAATATAAATATTTAATTACACAAACGGGTCTACCGCGATATAATTTCATTGTTTTTACCTTTAATTCTTTCTGTAATTAAATATGTGTACAAAACGCGAGAGTTTAAAGTGTTATATAACAAATATAAAGCACTAAAATGCGTCGCCACTCATGTTGTATTTAAAATTGCCTTAACGCCATTTCGATAATTGCAAATTCTTTGCCAAATTCAATATAATTATTACGTTTGAACCATACGACGTGCGAAAAAGTAATCATTTAACATTTCCGAACGAAATCAGTCGATTTTCAGCCCGTGACATAATTACATCGATACAAAAGAGACGTAACTGACACCGTGCTTGATTTATTTTAGACTTTATACCGACGTAATACAGTTGTGAATCAAATAAGCTTTTACTAGATTTCAAGCTTTATAGTTCCGATGTGTAAAATCCTGTCACATTGTAACGAAACGGAACTTTATTTCAAAGAGCTAAGGTTCCTTTTCCTATACAAGGTATTAATTTTCCTGGTCACAACAGCGAGAAAAGTAATGTTTCCAACTGAAGAAACAGTTAAAGAAATTAGTTGCGATTATTCAATTAATATAAACACATAGCGGCGGGCGGTCATCTTATCAACACCTCCGTACACGGTGCAATAATAGTTTGCAGTACCGTACATTGAAATATTGTGTTGTTATGACACTTCATAACTGACATCATTTAAAAGTCTTCGTTTATAAAGGTAGATACACTGGAAGTTCAACACATAATTATAAATTTTGAGTGAAATATTGCAAGATTCAATAGGTCCACCGGCCATCCAGGCACTTACAAAAAAAGGCTATGGACGAAATCATTTTAAGACGATATGCGCTTCCGGATGGAGATGCGATGCGAGCCGCAGGGTATGCCACACTGAGCTCCGTAATACCGTATGGAGTTTTGTAAATAGACGTGATTCGTCGCGCACCGCAGCTCCGGACGAAGATACGAAGCAAATCGCACGATCGAACCGTCGTCGCCGCACGCGAATTCGTCGCTCCGCACTTCGCAACGAAATGCGGCGGCAGTGTGATAACGGCCTTAGAAAGATATGACAAGTCGTTGTACTGGTATTACATACACCGTGTCCGCTCTATGCCTGTCGGGATTCGAACCCGCACTCACGCACGCGTCAGAGCGACAGTTATCCGACAGGTTACCTAAAGCCCGAAAAATGTATGGCTACTATAATTTTCTTGTCACTAAGAGTATTCTGCTAATTCGTTAATAAATGGGTATATTATGGCAACTTTGTAGAGTCAGACCAAGCTGATTTACTACAAAATATCTGGGAGACCGAGCTTTGCTCGGAAAACATATAAAAATTCAAAAAATAATGCGCGTTTTCCCAGAGATAAGACCTAGCTAGATCGATTTTTCGCCCCCGAAAACCCCCATAGAGCAAATTTCATCGAAACCGTTAGAGCCGTTTCCGAGATCCCTGAAATATAGATTTAGATTTATTTACTTCATAATATTAAATTACAATATACAGTATGTATACTATGTATCATAACGAAAGGCCAAGAAAGAGACCCATTAATGTTTAAGTCATACTGAGCACGCTTTACTACGGGACCAACCCCGAAATCGCGAAAAAAGATTGACTTTCCCATAGGAAATTTCAACATCAGACCAGCAAAATGTATGAAACATCCAATTTTTTTTCCGCGTTTTCGGGGTTGGTCCCATAGTAAAAGTTGCTCAGTATGACCTAAACATTAATGGGTCTCTTTCTTGGCCTTTCGTTCTGATACATACTGTATACATATATAAATACTTAAGTAAATAAATATACAAGAATTGCTCGTTTAAAGGTATACAATAAAGGTAAGGTATATAATAAATATTTTTCAATTAAAAAGTGAAAGTGCCAAGATGTTTCACCAGTCTTATGAAAATATGACGTATACTACCACTTTGTTCTGTAGAAGGCAGACGAATCGCCTGATAGTAAGTAATTACCGTGGCCCATGGACACTTCTAATGGCTCCTCTACACGAATGGCCAACGCCGTCCAATCCAAGGGACGCTGCCATGCGGTAGACTGAGATAGCAATATCACTTGCTCTCTCTAATGCATAAATGCGTCCCTTGGATTGGCCGACGTTGGCCCATCGTGTAGAGGAGCCATAACACCAAAGGGGTTACAAGTGCGTTGCCGGCCTTTAATATGAGAGTACGCTCTGCTCTTTTCTGAAGGTTTAAAGTCGTTTCGTTCCGGAAATACCTACTGCAAAAGACAGTTCATACCAAAGTTAGCTTTACAAAATGTAAATTTTTGCCATCATTATTATTATTTATAATAATTATAATTTATTTATTTTCAATCATGTCTGGCTCACAGCGGAAACCAAATGCCAGAACATGGAAAAAACATGTCAATTGACAAACATACAAATTAATATTTAACAAATAAAACAGGATGTGAGCTGCGTACCTCCCGCGTTCTCAAACTGACCATACCTTCTCACCGTACTGGTTTTATGACTAATTCTTTCGCCGTCCAGGCTAGTCGTCTTTGGAATTCACTCCCTCTAAATATTAGACAAGCTCCAAGTAAGTTTTCTTTTAAGCGGTTGTTGCGTAAGCATTTGCTAAAACAAGAGTTCGAATAATATCCATCATTATTATATTTATAGTATGTATTGTATAAATATGTAGTAGTTTATATATATTTTATTTATTTATGTAGTTTATATGTATAGTTTGCTTTTTTTATATTCACTGAATAGGTATATTTCTCTCTCTGCACCAATTGTAGATGTCTGTTTGGCCCTATGGTTGACTGGTAGAGAATGCCATTTGGCATTAAGTCCGCCATTTGTACATTTTTGTATATACTTTGTGCAATAAAGTTTAAATAAATAAAAATAAATAAATACACAAGACAAGTAAAAAGACACAGACAAGTAAACAAAAAAAAAGCAAATTCATAATCATTAAACATAACAATATCCACATTTTATATTCTGGCATATCTCCCAACCGCTTTAGTCTAGAGATAAAAACAATTATTAATAATATTACTAGCCTATTATGGTGTCCCACTGGTGGGCAAAGGCCTCCGCGCTCGATCTCCATCCGTCTCAAAACAACCGCCCAAAACTGGATATTGCTCAAAACCTCTTTTTCCTCGCGTTTGCCATTTGCCACGGCTCATGGGAGCCTGAGGTCCGCTTGACAACTAATCCCAAGAATTGACGTAGGCACTAGTTTTTACGAAAGCGACTGCCATATATCTGACTTTCCAACCTACAGGGGAAACTAGGCCTTATTGGGATTAGTCCGGTTTCCTCACGACGTTTTCCTTCACCGAAAAGCGACTGGTAAATATCAAATGATATTTCGTACATAAGTTCCGAAATACTCATTGGTACGAGCAGGGGTTTGAACCCGCGACCTCCGGATTGCAAGCCGCACGCTCTTACCGCTAGGCCACCAGATTGCTCGGTGTACTTTCGTTTGCGCTAAATACCTTTGGCCAAATTTCACTTCCCAACAAACTTATCGCAATAGTTTTATTTCCCAAAGGGACCTTTAGCAAAGTTACACTTCGCATATAATTTATTTGGTCAAATTATCATTTGGCATGATTTTACTTTGTCAAATGTTATTAGGACAAAAACTTATTTTTGATGTATTGGCACCATTCGTACACTTTTTAGATTAAGATTTTTAAAAATGTTGGTTTTAAAGGGAGACTATTCCTTCGGCCATTATGACATAGCAGATACCTTTCGCTACTTATTAAAAAAATTAGAAGTGAGTAAATTTTACAACAAAAGAGCAAATTCAATTTTAGTAGAAGTTGTCAAATGCCCGAATCTACCCCTCAAAAGGGGCAGGTTCGTACATAGGTCGGGGAACATTCAGACAGTGCGGGGTAGCTTAGTACATGTTAAATAAAACAGCAAAATAAATATCAAAAATATTTTAATTGCCGTTTTAACATTAATATTGTAATTAACTAAGTGACAAAATCTTCTATCAATAAAAACAAATACCTCTTCTAGGTAAAAAACCATGTAGAGAAAAAACACAACACAGTGTAAACTATACTAATTATTTATCATTTTTAATGTAATTATAATCAGTCAACAAGAGATCAATCTTAGGAACCTTCAGTTATTTGATGCATTAAGCATCTAGTAATCTAGTACAAATATTTTTATATAATTATTGTGTGGGTACCTACCCTAAGTACTAATTATTTATCATTAGGTAATCTAATCAGTCAACAAGAAATCAATCTTAGGAATAGTTATTTGTATGCATTAGGCATCTAGCTATTTGGTGCATTAGATATAAATGCTAGGAAATCTTATTATCTAATTACTGGACATTAAATCGAGTCATATCAATAGGAAATGTGTATAATCTCGAGGTTCTGGCCGTAGAGGCTCCTGGAGATTTCGGGTCAGGAAGAATTAATGCGACATCAGAAATGTCCACGCTGTGTTCGTCTGCAATATTTGGAAACACAAACGACCAGGACAATCCTGGTTTTTTTCTCAAGTACGAGACCTTTAACTCCGTTTCAGAATAATGGTTGATGACTTTTGCTACGTAATAGACAATCGACTTCTTTTTTGCAAATTTCACCAATATAAAACAATTATCCTTAATCGTTTCAGGCAATACAGCAGCATCATAATCTTCTCCTATATTTTCATCTGAAGAACTATCTAATACAGATGTCGAACTTTCCTGCAGACTAACTTCCGATTTTTCAGACTCTGAATCACTGCTTTCTTCTTTTTTCTTTTTCACTTTTTTAGGCTTTGATTGTGCGGTAAGTTTTAGAGTGCGTTTTATTTCTCTCGCTTGAGCTTTTCTTTCTTGTTCTATTTTCTTTAATTGCTTTGCATTATGCAGGTCTTCCAGTCTATTTTTTTCAGGTGTATCGGTATAAATTCTAGATTTTCCTGGTTGTCTTCCCTTAACCGCTTTTTTCTTTTTTTCAGCCGTAGGATAAGGCCGAATTATTGCTGGTGTAATTGGACTTGGATTTTCCTGTGACCCAGAAGCCACAGATTGAACTTCATGTGCTCGAGGAGGAGTTTTCTGAGTGACCTCAATTTCTGGTGTAGATCTTACTTGAAGTTCAGGTGTTTCAGAGGTTACTTGCGGGGGGGTCTGAGGTGTAGTAGCTGCTTCTGTGTGAACATTTTGTTGTAACTCGTTACTAGAGGCCTGCGGTTCTTGCATCTGTTGGTCAGTAATCGAGCTATTACCAGACGTATACACCTTAATTGGTGCAAAATCTTCGTCGCTGAATGCCAACTGGTTGAAAGGCCATATCCCTGGCGAACTAAATGCACTCGTGATATTCTTAGCAGTGAACGCCTCAAAGTATGCTAGCTTGGCAATTTTTGGGATATTGTAAATGGTAACCGTTTTACCTGGATTTGTCACGTGCCAATCATTGAAAGCTGTTTTTAATTTGGACTTAAATGGCCCAAACACTGCAACGTCTAAGGGTTGCAGCTTGTGAGATGTGTGTGGTGGGAATGACAGATAGATTATACCATTGTCTCGTGCGTAGTTAATCGCTGCCAAACTTATGTGACTTTCATGATTATCACACAATAATAGAATTGGATTTTCTTTTGTACTCAGTGTATGTTTCTGTATATGCTTCAATACTTCTACAAATATTTCAGAATTGATCCAACCAGTTCTATTTGTAGTCCCAAGACTACCTTCTGGAGCTCCTTCCATAAAGTGGTCTTTATAATGTACTCGAGGAAACACAAACAGTGGAGGAATGGTGTTTCCACTCGCTGAGATAATGCCGCCAAATGTAACCAGCTCACCTCTTTCTGCGGAGACTATTTGTCCGACTTGCCTTTGTGTCTTTGCAGCTAACACTTTCGGAGTATCTAAAACAGTCGATATACCAGACTCATCGAAATTAAATATACGATCTGCAGTAAACCTGTGTCTTTCATATACAGTTTTCAAATTATCGAAAACTCATTTACAACTGTTTTGTTGAAACCAAAAGCTCTGGCAGCACTTGTGTTTTCCGGTTTTCTTAAACTTAAACGATTATTTCTCTTTCGAAACCCATGGATCCAGTCAATACCTGCCAATTCAGTTTCATCCCATTTAGGTGGATATTTTCGTTTCAATGCTTTGGCATACTGATATGCCAGTGCTCTGACTTGGAGTAGTGTGAGCCCGAAATGCATTTTCGAACTTTCTTCAATGTATTCAATCAACTCTGACTCTTCATCGTTAGAAAAATCTTGGTAACTTGTGAATTTAGACTGATATGTATGGTTCGGGCCAACCTCATCACTTTTGTTCTTTATTTTCTTTACTCGACTTTCCAAAGTTGAAGCTTTAACATTGTGTTTATCCGCTGCCTTTCTATACGACAATTTTCCTTCTAAAACATCTTTTATTGCCTGTACCATATCATTTTCATTTACTGTTGTACATCTTGTGTTTTTTTTCTTATAATTCCGCACCATTTTTGCAAATTTTCTGAAATAAAAAAAAACTTGTTACTAGGGGTACATTCGTACAGTCATGATTACGAGTGAGGGTAGATTCGTACGCGTATGAACGTGCCCCAGATGTAGGCGTACGAACCTTCCCCGAAGGTCAAAAATAAAATATTTTTACCTATACAGAAAGCATGCAGATAAATACGCAAAATGTGTACTTTATTATGAATATGATAGTAATTACTTACCGTTGGATAATAAACTTATGGAATTTGACACTTCACTTAAGCACGGAACATCCGAGAACATCGATAAATAAATTACTTTGGGTGCGTGAAAACACATAACGTCCTCTCGTGTCGCTCGCGGTGGCCGCACTGACGGCTAACTTCGTGTGATACAGGTCGCTACCGGCACCTACTCACACACACAAAGCCGCACAGATACGGTTGTCCTAGTACGCTGTAGTAGTGACTGTACGTAGGTTCCCCGTGTACGAATGGTGCCAAACTGCCCCTAAGTTCCGAAATACTCATTGGTACGAGCAGGGGTTTGAACCCGCGACCTCCGGATTGCAAGCCGCACGCTCTTACCGCTAGGCCACCAGATTGCTCGGTGTACTTTCGTTTGCGCTAAATACCTTTGGCCAAATTTCACTTCCCAACAAACTTATCGCAATAGTTTTATTTCCCAAAGGGACCTTTAGCAAAGTTACACTTCGCATATAATTTATTTGGTCAAATTATCATTTGGCATGATTTTACTTTGTCAAATGTTATTAGGACAAAAACTTATTTAGCAAACGTTTTACATAACACTATTTTCTGTTAATAAATTTGTTCTGTTAAAATTTTGAATTTATATATAATAATATTTCTACTCAGAATCAGTAGATTTCTCCATTATTACTGAGAAAAAATATCCCCAAGTTTTTGATGTATTTGTATGAAATTTTGGGGACACTTTTTTTCTCCTATTAACGCCATGTAATATTTTGAGACATGTAAGTTATGCTTGATGATAATGATGATATAATGATACATTTGACTAAATAATACTTGGTAAAATTTAACTTGTCCAAGTAATTAGTTGCTAAACAATAACTTTCCAAAAAAGACTATTGCTAACTGAAAAATTGCGATAAGTTGTTTTGCCAAACATTTTTTTGGGAAATGATAATTTGGGATGTGATACTTTGGGAAAAGTTTTTGGCCCATTCGTTAGTAAACCAGATTGCTCAAATTGCCGTAAACCAGAATTTTCCAAACGGTCCACCAGAAACGTTGAAAAAGCCCCAAATTTCAGTAAACACACTACAATATGAAAATGTACTGGAACATCAGTACAATACGATCTCGGACAAAGGCTGTTGGCTCAGCTGATGTATGACGTCACAAAGAGAGGAGGCCGACAATCCATTTTCTCTGTTTGTGTCATGTCCGGACGTAAAGGCCTAGTTAGATGTTTTGTAGTAGTAGTAGTAGTAGTAAAAAACTTTATTGTACAAAAATCAAAAAAACAAAACAGGAAAAATAACATTCGTCATTAGTACAAAGGCTTCAAGGGATCTCTTCCAGTTAACCTTTGAGCTATGTTGGCGCGTTATATAGGGTAATTCGCCAGTAACTGGCCACCCGTTACTAACTGGCCACCCTAAACTAAAAATTAATTATATTCACCTATAAATAGAATTCTTTTTAGTATAAGGTGGCTAGTTATTGAAGGCTGACCAATTATTGAAACCTTATATGTGACGTTCCACGGGAAAAGGTACCTTATGAGGGTTTCTAGTTTCGGAGATATTAAATGTTTTGTAAAGAGGTGAAAAAATGCTCAATTTTTTTTTATTGTGTGATCTGAAACCTTAATGCCTAACGTTTGTTTACCTGTTTTTATTTTTGTTATAAGTTAGTTATAAGCCTAGTAATGTCGTCTCAGAGTTTAGTAGAAAAGGTACCTTATGGAAAAAAGATTGAAAATTCCCAAAAAAACTAGTCAATACGGGAAAAGAAGTTTGGTAGAGAACTGTATTAGCATTCTGCAAAACTAATTTGATAATTTCAGTTCTGGTTGGGGCGCCTCGCAAATATTATAACCGTACATAGACCGACATCACAAATCCAAGTAGACTGCTATTATACCAAAGTTACTCTCGTCAAGTCTTTCTTAACTAGAATAATCTTCATTTGGTTTGGTCGCATGCAGTAAATCAGCCATTGGTTTGCTGAAAAATGCCAATACCCGACGCATTACCTTATGGAATATCTGAGGTCATTGAACCTCAATGCCGCTTATCTTCAATAGCAACCGAAATATATTATTGATAAGAAATAGACGATTTATACCATCTTAACCCCAAAATATTATTAGTTTATCCTAACTGTTCCATCATCATCATGCCTCATCATGTAACTTGACCACAAGGTACCTTTTCATTACATACAAATTATTGGTCTTTTTTAAGATTATTATGACGAAGAACTAATTAAATTGGGGGCAGTTTAATGTAAATTAATATTTTCTATTCATAAAAGATAAACTATAATATGATTGATATTTTGTAGTGATGTATTATTAGATTTATTTCCATAAGGTACCTTTTCGTAAATGTATGGAGCAAATACTGTTATTGTTATGTAAGTTTAAAGTGGCATAAGGGGTTAAATATAGTATTTAGTTGGGGGTTTAGGATTTATTTCATTTGAATGACAGAATTTCTTTCATATGTGCTCAGAAAAATTGATTGTGTGTCACATTAAAAGTAAAAATATTCAATTTTGTGATTTTATATGAAAAAGTCAGAAAATACATTTTTACCTCTAAATCGGTATTGTTTTTTGCTTAAACTGTCTGTCAGTGTCGTTTTCTAATAGATAAAATTTAAATCTTGAGAGCTCATTGCAATCAATCGTGAAAATGAAATAAAACTTTATTTTCAAGAGATTGGTTAGGGGTCATCCATTAATTACGTCACACGAATTTCTAGGTTTTTTTACCCCTCCCCCCCTCCTTGTCACACTTGGTCACATTTGGCAAACCCCTCCCCCCTGGTGTGACGTCACATTTCCTCAACGAAATCGGCAAATATTTATTTAAAATTTTATCGAAATATTTTTGATAAAAGAATTATTAGTAATTTTATAACCCAAAACTGATTAAGAAATAAAATTAAACGAATAAAAACGATTATCGTTTCAAAAACTTTTTATTTAACTGTATAGCGAATAAAATAATTTAAATAAATTTTCGATTACTGATGAAGTTAAAGTGACATCACAAAGTTTGTGACTCCCCCCTCCCCCTAGTCGCAACATGTCACATTTTCTTGACCCCCTCCCTCCCCCTAAACGTGTGATGTAATTAATGGATGACCCCTTAGTATACACATAAATCAGTCGATATCAAAAGTTTCTATTTGCATTACAGAACAAGTCGCAATATTTTTTTAATCTCAGATATATAAGGCATTATTATTTGTAGTCAACTATGTAACTTACTTCAGGAACATAGTTTTTTAGGCGGCTAAACTTAAAACTTCTCTATCGTAAAGTTGCTCATTTCACAACATTATTTTCAAAAAATCATATCTCTGTAACTACGCAACCTAGAAGGTTGATCTTTTGTGTTATCGATAGCTTATTTATTGTAGATTACTGGGGTATGCATAACTCCATACCCGCCATAAGGTACCTTTGACCGTGGGACGTCACATATTAAAATGAATTCTGTTTATAGATGAATAGAATTCATTTTTAGTTTAGGGTGGCCAGTTAGTAACGGGTGGCCAGTTATTGGCGAATTACCCAACCTGTCTAAAATGATGCGTCTAACTTTTCACATTTAAGATTTCAGCTTGTTCCTTGTTGATGACAGACAACCGACCACATACACACACGTAAAGTGTCATTTTGTATGGGATTTTGAGTTTCCAAAACGTCCCACTTGGCGCGCTGCTCAAAATCCCATACAAAAATAGACATAACGCAAACGCGAACGCTCGTCTCGCCATCGAATGAAATTTACATAACATAAACGTTACATTACAATTTGGCTACGGCGCTGCCACACTCTGTCACTGCTAAAATGGTGCAGAGTGAGCTTGGATGGGCTTTTGTGTAACCTACCCCTTAACAGGCTGTTTATATTTTCAGCGGGCGCTGACGAGCGACTGTTTACCGCGGCCCACGGCAGGGCTCGACATCATTTTGGTTTTAGACATGATTTAATTTGGGTGAATTAATGTGTTGAATCTTGCAAAATTATGAGTAGTTCCACGCTCTTTCTCTTGGTATAAAAAGGGAAGGTTTAATACTTTATTTTGGTGAATGATACATTTTCTTTCTGTATCAGAATCGATCGGTTGTTAGATAGTTTTGCAAAGAAAAATAAAACAATCTCAAACTAGAATACTTTTCTACAACAGGATGAAATTCTTGATCAGTATTCTTTAAAATATGTATTTATTTATTTAAACTTTATTGCACAAAACATAAAAATAATGTACAAATGGCGGAATTAATGTCTAATGGCATTCTCTACCAGTCAACCATCGGGCCAAACAGACATTAAAAATGTTGTCGATCGCTGGCGGGCAGAATGATTTCCTCTTCTATTGTCCGGGTCTAATTGGGTGGGAGTTGATGCGTTGACTATTTGCTATCAAAGGTAGCCATAGCAAGGCTGAGTTAAGTTTATTCATCGACTAAGCGCCCCTTGCACTATCCCACTAACCCGGGGTTAACCGGCTAAACCGTTAACCCAGTGTCGAGTACTGGTAACCATGGTAACTTCAGGTTTTACCGGATATAACCGGGTTAGTGGAATGGTGCAAGTGGCCATAAGAGGCCCACTGATTAACAGTCGGCCGGACGGTATCGACCTACCAGTTAGAACAAAATTTTGACAGTTCCGAACAACTGACAGGCCGATACCATCCGGCGGACTGTTAATCAGTGGGCCTAAGTTCCAGTATGGGGTCACTTACTTATTTTAGTCGAAGATCGTGCGACATGTTAGGCGATAACATAGGCTGATCCAGGGGTGGGTCATGGAGGGCATTCCCCTACGTTTGGCCCTGGTATGGATCGGATCTACAATCAATAAGTTTCAATATTTTATATTAGAAAATAATAGCTAGAATTTGACCACGGGACCTCCCTCCCCCATTCAAATTCGCATGATTGATAATCGTTATATAAAAAAACTATAAGAAACAATTTTTTCAAGTATCATAATTGTTTTATCTACTTATACACGGTGTTGCATATGCTGTTTCTGTAAGCTCTTTACTAATAAAATGTTTCACTTTGTATATAAATTGTAGGCCATTATGGTATTTTTACTCTGAAAATATTTATAGTATTATTTACCCAAGAGTGAAATTTCGATTAAATATTTCCAAATTTAAGTACTTCATTACAACAATCAAATGCAACATTGTGTTTTTTTCTCTCCACATCCATTATTCCTAAATCATCCTTCCCCATTACCAATAAAATCTATAACAAGTATCCTATTCAGCTCCCCAAGCCAATATAAATAAGTAGCTCATCAACAATTGCCCCTCATGGCAGCTGATAGAGATGATTAGCAATAAGTCCTCCCGATCGCGTGACGGAGCGCACGCGCAGTTAATTGGAGTTGAATTAGTCATTATCATTACAATTGTAGTAAATAATATACTGGACTTTAAAAAATGTTTACGATCTCCGAATTATTTTTTATATTCATACAATATTTCATAACATCAGTAAGGCTACCACCAGTTTGACTGCGTGTGCGTAACTTATTTATTTCTATGCATCTCGCTCGCACATAGTACTCGCATATTAGGGCAAGCGAGACGCAGACGTTAGCGAATATGTCAGTTTGACATGTTACTACTCAAGAATTTAGATTTAATAGGTAGATATTTTACAGTCAGACCAAGAAAAGTCTGCAGCGGATTTGATAGCCCACGCAGTGCAAGTGTTATTTTAAACGTCAATCTTCTATGAAATTATGACGTATAAATAACACCTGCAGTGCGTGGGCTATCAAATCCGATGCAGACTTTTCATGGTCCGACTCTATCAGTTTTTAATAAAATATTTCATATTTCGAAGCTGTTCCAAACCTTTTCCAAAAGACTTCTACTCTTAGCGACCGCCCAAGATCCATATGACACGTCAAAAATGATGGCCAAAATTAAATGACCAATGATGTCCAACACTTAATAAAAAAAAAATAATGATCCATTGTTTTTTTACGAAGTGCGTGACCATTCCAAAGGCAATATAATCAATATCATGTCATCGCGGACGCAAGGGCGTGCGCGCATTAGTGCCGGCTCATCGCGCGTATGTACATAGCCTTATTGAGGAGGGTGGCGTATTGGGTACATTTTAGGAATTTTGGGAAACGGGTGACGGTGACCAAGTTCTCAGAAATGGCGGGTTATATCAACGTTTCTGTATTTTAGTATAACTAAGGGCTCATTTAGACGATGCGAGAACTCGCATGAGTTTCATTAATTGCGGGTTTTGATCGGTCGGTTGAATTGGACGTAAGTGACGTAACCAACAGTCTACAATGTAACTAAAGTCGCATGCGAGTTCGCGCGCCGTATAAATTAGCCCTAACCTACATTCACAACTTAGTCTTTTAAAGGATGACTCACGCTAGACCAGGCCGTGCCCGGGCCGAGGCGTCCGACATGTGACATGGTGATCACTTGGTGCTTTCCATAGAAAATAAAGCTCTGGAAGCTCCAGCCCGTCCACGGCCCGGTCTAACGTGAGTCATCCTTAATATGGACCACACACATTTAGTAGGTAGGTATGCTTAACTCGTTGGAGTCTTTTCTGTAGAATGAATGAATGAAATGTATTTATTTGTCAGAATATGGTACATTTATGTGGTCTAAGATATCGCAATCTTAGGAGCATGAAAAGCTACGCGGCATACTCACTGACGGAATAAAAATGTTCAGTACCTACTTGTACTTGAGACTCAATTAAGAAAAACATGAACCTGCATGTACCTGGATCCGGGATGTTAACTTTTATTAAATTGTATACAGAAGCAACATTTATCTGGAATTTATTTAACCGGATCCCTATTGTTTGACATAATTATGGAAAGTCTTTCACGATTGTCATAAAACAAACCTAATCTAACCTTAGATTAGTTTGATTAGGTAGGATAACTTTACGAAAAACCTGAAAAGTGATAATCTGACAATCGGCGCGATTCGGGAAATGCATTAGAGACTCGCTAGATATGAAATAGTAAAGATATGTGACGTTCCACGGCAAAAGGTACCATTGCCCCGGCTGAACATTGGAGCGGCGTTAATAATAGCGCAAGCGCTAGCCGCTATAAGGTACCTTTTGCCGTGGAACGTCACATATCTTTACTATTTCATATCTAGTGAAGCCCTAATTCATAATCGCGCCGATTGTCAGATTATCACTTTTCAGGTTTTTCGTAAAGTTATCCTACCTAATCAAACTAATCTAAGGTTAGATTAGGTTTGTTTTATGACAATCGTGAAAAACTTTACGCGTTATGCAAATTATGACTAACGAAAATGCGGACAAACAATACTTTATGACCAGAGATATTATGACTTTAAACTTTAAGGGAAACAACAGAGACCTGTATTACGTTGATGTCTCAGTCCACGTTAGACCGTTGATGGATCTAGACTCCGATTAGTAAATCCTATCGGCGGATCTATCCAGGTGCGGATCGGCGATAAGCGCGCGCGCCGAGCGGAACTGGCACCTGCGTACGCGCCGGACTAGTGACGCTCCGTTTATCGATAACATTATAAAGCTACGGACACTCATCTTCCTCAGCGAGTACGTGCCCACTATTGGACTTCATCATCATAATTTAAGAGCATGGCTCTTGTCGGTGGAGTATGCGCCAGTTTTCACGGTCCTCGGCCAGGTTCTTTAGGTCCCTGTAAGACACGACGTTTGCTTTTGATTTTAGTTGTTGTGTATAGCCTGCTCGTGGTTTTCCTCTTCCTCTCCTAGCTTCGACCTTGCCTTCTAAATATAGTTTTAAAGAAATTGTCGTGTCTTATGAAGTGATCTATCATTTTGCCTCGTCAATTGATTCGGTTAAGTTGTGTTCTAAGTTCTAATGTATGGGGAAGACAAACAAATTATAGCCAGCCATTTATGAATGTAGTATGATACCTTTGGGTATGGTGCTTCACCCACGCTAGCGTCCCCTTCCCTCCGCCTGCCGCAACCCCCCCTTTTTGCATGAAATATGTCCCGGTTGACGGTTTTCTTTAATTTTTGAGAAAAGTATTAGAATTAGGAATAAAGTGTCAAGATAAGAAATAATCCTTAATAAATTCTAAACAAAAAAGGTTATATTCATTTTTTGGTAAGACTCACCATATTCATGTATTAACTTGTTGAAGTTCAATATAACATAGTACGTGATAGTACTGAAAGAAATCTTATACGGAGAATAAGCTTGCAAGGTTATTCTCCGTGTAGGCGTACTAGGGCTTCCAAATACCGGACTTCTTACAATACCGGTATTAATACCGAAACTATCTTCATCAATACCGGGATCCCGGGATCCCGGTATTGACTATGAATCGCTTAAAATTTTTGAGTTTTATTAAAAAAAGGCTCACTGTAACACCAGATATGTATGTCCTTAGCATAGGATATTAAACAATAATCGCCATCTGCAATAATTATCATTTCACCCTCCAGGTTGACAATGATTTTATCCGCCTTGTTGACTTCACCAGTTACATTTTTAGTTCAACCTAATAAACCAGCCAATAAATATTCAAATTTGGCATCAAAAATTCGTTTGCCATACTACAATTCATTTCTTTCTACGTTTTGATAAAATTTTGAGAACTACTTATATCTTGGACTTATATTAATATCATACCTGAACATCAGAATTCATCACCAAATATTTATCTAACGCATATGCACAGATCTTGTTTCAATTAAATGATCTTCTTTAATTAAATGGGCAAGTAATCTTCTTGATACAGCCGAATTTGATCATTTTAATGGATTTTAAACGTTATAATCGGTACATATTCCTTGTTTTTGAAAATACCGGGACCCCGGTATTGCTTTAAAAAATACCGGTATTGAAAAATGCGTTTAAACAGACGGGATCCCGGTATTTCGGGATCCCGGGATCCCGGTATTGGAAGCCCTATTACGTACTATGTTATATTAAACTTCAACAAGTTTTTCAACGGTTAAATTTTGTCGAAGTTCATCTAGCCATAACATGAATGTCATGAAATGGTGCGTCATATCAAAAAAATTAATATAACCTTTTTTGTTAATAATTTAATAGGGATTATTTTTTTCATTGACACTATTTTCCTATATTGTATACTTTCCCCAAAAAATTAAAAAAACTGTGAACCGGGACATATTTCATGCAAAAAGGGGGGGTTGAGGCAGGGGGAGGGAAGGAGACGCTAGCGTGCGTAAAGCACCATACCCAAAGGTACCATACTACATTCATAAAAGGCTGGCTATAATTAGTTTTTCAAAAAACACATTTTGGCCGAATCATGTTCTCTATGGTCCTCATTAGGTTTCTCTTCTTGCACTTACACGTCCCTAATCTCCTCCAAGCAGTCTGATTTGCTGCTTCTTTCCTCCAGAGTCTGCAATATTTTTGATGTCATCCTCCAATCGAGTTGTAGGTCTGTGATCTGGTCTTTTCGTCGTCTTTCAGAATCGTTGCATAACATTAAACCTACGACCCGTTGTTTGCGGTATATTAAAAATACACGCAGTATTAACTGCACGGGCAAGTTTTTTTACGATGTAGGTCTTACCTATAGAGGAAACTGAGCCTTGATGGAATTAGTCCGGTTTCCCTAGAATGAAAAGTCGTTAATTTTTAACGTGTGTCTATCTAACCTACAAGCTAAGGTTCGGAAACTATTGGTGCTCAATTTTACTGATCGAGACATTTTAATTTGTATAATTTTAAATATTTTTAGAAACTTATTTAATCAATATAAACGAAAACTTGCACAAGATAAAGTTTTACTTCCAATAAATATGATGTAGGTACCTCTATCGATATTTGATGTCTCTAGTCACATCACTATCTAGATCATCGATGGTTAGGGAAGATACCTCGCATCGCGTACGACAAGGCGCGTGCCACCTTTTTACTTCAAATTCACCCATTCCACTCCCAAACAGCCTATTCACCATGCCCCTACAATCTAAAACCAACCCTATTTTTGATATTTAGGGTTGATATTTCAATGAGAGTATTTGAGTAGTTAGAATAATGGTGGAGATGTTGGGATGAAATAATTGTTTCGGAATACACAGTAATGCTTTGTTAATTTGAATATGGGGCTGTTTTTTAGGGTTATTTTTAGGCGAGGGTGCGCACGCGCTGGTGGTTAATTATTTAGAACTAATACACGGTTGAGAATTCCGTTGCTTGAATTAACATTGAATAGCGTTGAATGGCGTTGGATATTTGCATGTGTTTTAGAAGCATTTTGTTTTGTATTTGCACATTTACATGAGTATTTTAAGTAATTGAGATCTAGTTTATTGGACTCGTTTGTAAAGAAGCGACATTGTAAGTGTAGATATGTAGACTTGTAGAGTAATGAAGTAGAAATGGTGAATTTCGTAATACACATATTTTTCACGTCTTATAAAAATTAATAATTTAAACAGGTATTTAAATTTAAAAAAATATGCAGAAGTCTAGACGCAGACAGTAAAACTAAAATAACTAAATTATAAATTTATTTAGGAAACTCTTTCAGAAACATTTATTTTCGCTAAGAGACTAATCGGTAGCTCTAAGGTTGTCTATCATTAGCTTTCATTTAATACTAAATAAACCGTGCAAGTATTATTGTATCAAAAACAAAGTTTTCATCACTTGCTTGCATATCTACTCATCGATATATCCGAGCGGCCAAGGTGTTCACAATATCTGAACACTCTAACGCCTTGAAAATAGAGGCGTGTTCAGATATTTGTGAGCGCCTTGACCGCTCCGATATATCTGATGGCGACTGTACAGTCAGCACCAAAATTAGCGTATCAGACTATGCGATTAATAGCTTATAACAAAAAGTATCCGAATCGGGTTGCATGTAAGATCCAATATAATATTTAATCTCTTTTGTAAGTACTTACTATAGTTCGTTTTTTTAGCATTAGAAAGAACTTCAAAGAAGGTAAGCGATCTTGACATGTCTTTTAATTGAAAAACGCTTTTTAAAAATCAGTAACTATTACTTATGAAAGCAGAAGAATATAAATGATCGTATTAGATTCATAATTGTTACATATTTGCCGTAACTTATTTTTAAAATGTGTTTTTCAATTAAAAGACACATCAAGATTGTTTACCTTATTTCTAATGCTAAAAAAAACGAACTATACATTTGTATGCAATTATGAAATAATAAAGAATAAAGTATATCTATATTATGTAGTACGTTAATTACGTAGAACGATTAGACTGAGGAAGATACTTTAAAATTTTTGAACGCGATCTGATAATCTATTTGGAAGTTCTGGAACAGTTATACTTTTGATTCATCGGCTTCTATTGAAGATTGGCACGATTGATATTGAAAATTCACCCAGGCGGCATTCTTTAAACTACAAATCGATTATTTCTAAATAACACGAACACGAAATTAACCAGAATCGAATTGAATGCCCACGCGATCTTCAACGAGCCAACCTAAGCATTACAAAACCGCAACTTTTAGCAGGAGCCGGTTAAGGTTTAAGAATTTATACGGTTTTGACGTTACATAGCCACGCGTTGGGTGGACAGGATAACGTTAAGAGACAAAAGCCACAATACAGGCTTGCACAGGGGTCGGAAAACTTTTGAGAAAAAGAGCCAAAAGTAGAAAACACCAGATTTAGGTAGCTCAAAGAGCCGTAAATGTTGATTTCAGGGGTCTAACAACTCATGTGTTCATTTTCTGGGTCACTTGAAGAGGCGCAATTGTATGTCCAAAGAGGCGAGGCGAGCCGCGTTTTGCCGATCCCTGGGCTAGCATATACCGGGCCCAAGATAGAGCGGCTTGGTGAGCACTGGGTGAAGGGTGTCCACCATCCTCACGTCCCTCAGGCATGAGGATACGACAAGATTACGGTTTTATACGACCTTAAAGATTACACACTCTGATTGCATAATGTTATTTACTTATATTAGTTATGACTTAGAGTTCAACAAAGCTTTCTTGGTTATACATTTAATGTTATGGGGCTTAGCCTCTATATTATCAATGACATAGCTAGCAAAACTATTCAGGATATTTGGTAAGTAGCTATACCATACTCTCTGGTGCGTGCGTGAGTTGCGCTTCAATCACAAACCCCCTTATTTATAAACGCGCTACAAACCTCTAGCTAATAGTCGTTTGTCTTTATCTGTCATTTTGACTTATGTATTTGTAAGAAAGGGATAAAATATAATTTAACTAAATCAGGCCCGTAAAGTTTTATGAATAAGGGTGTAAGACGATCGCCATGGTCGTATCGAAACCAGTTAACGTAACAAGTCCTTGAATCAGAATCGGGTTCGAGTTTGCCTTTGACTGTGTAATTGTTTACCTCTCCTTTTCATCTTATGAATGGTATTGACAGCTTCCTGTGAGTAAAATGTATGGGACCGACCGTTTAGCTTAATGAGACTAAACTTGACTGACAGACAGCCACCAGACAATAAGACACAGGTTTGAACGGCATTAAAAACTACAAGCTTTTCATCTCATGTTGTTTGCTTGTTAAAGCCAAATTTAAAGTAGTTTTTGATAGGCTGGGGGGGAGGGGGGGTTAGGTTACTAATTTTGGATGGATGTCAGTTTTGTTACGGTCCATACGAAATGTACGTGAAAATGTGTCACAAAACTGTTTTTTTTTTGTACACATTTTTTTACTTTTTATATCGATAGGTCTCGTGATTTTGATGGTTATTCGAAAAAAAGTTAATGGTACACTATTTTGTGAAAATACTCACTTTTGAATGCTTGAATCCGCCACTCAGTCATCAAGTCTCCTGAAAGGTGACATTTAGAACCTTTCAGGTGACATTTAGATGACGACTACAGCAGCATTACTGTTGCAACGTTACAACACCTTTTGCTCGCAGGCCTAAACGATTCGTCAGTTCGTTGCCTTCTTTATCCTCCTGATTTAAAGTCCTGAGTTCCTTTAAAAAGAACAAATTGAAATCGAATTTCGAACTATAATGGAATAAAAGAAGGTTCCAAATTCAAAACTGCAAAAATGACTCTGGGTCTTCGGAGGATCATGAAAAAACACGAATGTCACTTTTCTGTTTAATCGACGATAATAGTACATTATTGTCGAGGCTCGGAAGTAGCTACTTGCAGGCTGAGGATTCGTTTTAAACGGACGACCTTGGGAGTCCGTTTAATTGAATCCGAAGCCAGCAAGTAGCCTTCCAGCCGAGTCATATATAGTGCTTTTCTCAAAAATGGTGCAACAAATATAAATATCATAGAAATATTTTACAAAAGCAACTTTCTTACGTATATATTTTCACAGAAAAAAGTAGAAACAATTGAAAAAATTAGCTTTGCCGCCTTTTTATTTTTTTAATAAAAAAATAGAAGTGTATTTTTCTGCCGAAAATACGCCAACCTATTTGAGACAGCTAAATAGTCGCGGTACTAATCATCTGTTTGGCTGTTTAATGGGCCTGTGCCTTCATTTGATATGGCCATTTCAACTTTTAAAAAGTTTGGAACTCGACAAATAATGGAATTTGTATGCAACATTGCAGTCCCAAAATCGAGACTGCAATGTTTTTAACTTTTTATTTTTTGACTGACCATAAACTTCGCTTCGCAACCTATTTTTTAAACGGCAAAGTCGACTTTGCCGTCCATTTTTGAGAAAACATACTTTGTGTGTAGCGTCAGTAGCGTGTAGCCTATGTGATTATTTTTTGCGTGATGGAAGCTCTTCCTCCTTGTGGTCCCCTGATAGCTGCCTTGTTAATATATTATAGATATTACGGCAACCTTGGCATAATGTTGGACATTACTGTCACGGAAGAAAGCTGTGGTAATAACAGTGGAGCCATGCAGCCAGCGTTCTCAAAAGTTAAAGCGTAACGGAATATAATGATCACGCGCCATGTTGCGGAATTTCACTGAAACTATTTTTTTCATGCTAATCTGAACTTTCAGCCTATACATGAGCATAACCGCGCCCTCTTGACAACGATCATATACTCCTGGCAATCCAAGACTGCCTTATAACGCACTATGTCGCCGGTCCTCCCGAAGAGATCCCCTGAGCGACGAAGCCATAAAGTGGCTGAATGGTCTTAGTGTAGACATCTGATTGTATTTGTTTCTATTTTTACAAAATGTTTGCCGTACGATTAAATAAATATATTCCCGGTCAGACTTTACTTTTATCCACAGATTTGTGAAGTAATAGCAATGTCATATGAGATTTTTATGGATTTCGCCTAAGTTTAACGAAATATTCTATAAGAGGATTGGCAATTACTCGTACGCAGTGGAAGACGGCTTCTCCACTCAAACATTTTATTCTAAAATAAGTTTTTGGCAAAAATTTCATTTTTGGTACAAGCTTTTATCGCTGACTGTACTTTTCTTACGACAGACAACTAATACTCATCGAGACAATTCTAAAAACCCCTAACACAATTAGGTTGCGTTGTTTCATCACAGAGTTCCTATGGCCACCTCCTGTCTCCATCATCAGATCAGCTCGATGGTACCATAATATTGCATTGTCATCCGATTTATGCATGCAAAATTTCAGCTCAATCGGAAACCGGGAAGTGGCTCAAATTTAACTTGCAAGATTTGATTACAGACAACGGTCAGGTGAAACTATAAATAAAAGCTTGTAATTAATGTGATTAATCGTTGTATAGTCCCAAAAATCATTGTATTTTATTGCAAGTGCATTTCAAATACAATCTTGTGTTGTTTATGAATAAAACTACTAAGTAGGTACTTACTACTGGTGCAACAATGTATTAAATTAACATTTCCGCTGGTTTTGTAGCTTCAGTGGTTTGGGTTCAAAAGGTTTTCAAAAGAAAGTCTTTTAGGGTACTTGAGAATCTGGGATTACAGTAAAACATACAAAATATGTATTCAGATTAAGTATTCCGTATTTTAACCAATTCAAAGCTAGAATTTGAATAAGTATAAGTATTAGGTACCAAATCATCATCATCCTCATACGCTCACAGATTTCACAATAATCGTCATATGAAAGCTGAAACGTAAACCTTCGCATTCGCTCGGTCAATTACCTTAGCTATAGTATATTTAATGAAAAACCTACTATGTTGCCAATTTGGCAATAAACGCCATCCTTATCATCGTCAAATTGGCATAAATGGGGCATTAGCGCAGCGTGTAGTGGCGCCGCGGGCGGCGAGTTGCGCACGCGCATCGACGACTGCACGGTTAACGCGCACAGAGTAACATTTACTGAGTCTCCTTCTTCCAGTGGGGAGACACTCCTGACTTCGGTCGAACTCGGCTCCGTTCGGCTCAGCATTGCTCCGAGCAATTATTAGAGTTGGCACCACTTGACTTCCTTTTCCGTGCACGACCACAGATAAGATAATCACTTGAATTTTGACAACCCTAAATAGCCGAAAGGGATAGTGCCATATATTAGAAAGGGATAGCTTGATTCGACCCTGAATCGCTGTCAAACTTCGGGTTTGTAGGAAGTGTCCTTTCTGTACGGTAGTACTATTATTTGTTCTGTGCTTCTTCTGCCTAGCGTTATCCCGGTCTTTGTCAGGGTCCGCTTTCCTACTTGCTTTCCTCCACCTTGCGCGATCCTGGGCATCGTCTCGCGTGAACCCGTTCACGCTCATATCTGCTTTCACAACATAGAGCCATCGCTTTTTAGGGTTCCGTACCCAAAGGGTAAAACGGGACCCTATTACTAAGACTTCGCTGTCCGTCCGTCCGTCCGTCCGTCTGTCACCAGGCTGTATCTCACGAACCGTGATAGCTAGACAGTTGAAATTTTCACAGATGATGTATTTCTGTTGCCGCTATAACAACAAATACTAAAAACATAATAAAATAAAGATTTAAATGGGCCTCCCATACAACAAACGTGATTTTTGACCAAAGTTAAGCAACGTCGGGAGTGGTCAGTATTTGGATGGGTGACCGTTTTTTTTTTTTGCTTTTTTTTTGTTTTTTTTTTTGCATTATGGTACGGAACCCTTCGTGCGCGAGTCCGACTCGCACTTGCCCGGTTTTTTGGTCTGCCTTGGGGCCGTCAAGGGCTAGTAACATTTACTGAGTAACAGAGCAAACAGTTAGGTATCTACTGGATACCAATTATTGTCCAACTGTGACAGCAACTTAATTTTTTGTTCTCAAAGGTATAGGGCACTGGGTAGTCGCAGCCCGATAGAGTGACCCAAGTAATGCTGGAGCTCTGCTTCAAACAAATACAAAATACAAATACAAATACAAATGCTTTATTCGTCGATCATAGGTGTACACAACATGATATTGCATATGATGGTAAAAAAGGAAAATTGTTCCACTATGTCGTACCCAAGGGCATACGAAATTAAGTTTGATTCAAACCTACAATTCCTAGAACGTTTCGGTTCCTACCAATTCGGAAGATGGCTCAGCAGTTGAAAGGTAAGTAGTAGAGGACAGCAACCTTCGATATAACAGTGAAACTAAATACTCTTCCAAATCCTTAAAAAGTTTCTTCTAGACACGGCCCGGACGCAGCGCTACTTCCTCATATTTATCTGGGCTGGCATCCCGGAGCCGCGAGTTTGATTCTCACCCAGTCCACAACAGTAAAGGGGCCCACTGATTAACAGTCCGCCGGACGGTATCGGCCTGTCAGTTAGAACAAAATTTTGACAGTTCTGAATAACTGACAGGCCGATACCGTCCGGCGGACCGTTAGGGTAACATTCCATTTCCAACGACAGCTGCACTACTGGTACTGAAAGCGTCGGAGTTATTGTCAATTTCCTCAGTAAAATGAACGGTAGTGCAACTGTCGTTGGAAATCGACTTTCACCTTTAATCCCTTAAGACAGTGAATTTTCCCACTTTTCCTTTATTTCTAACATTCTGCAGTCCAGCCTGGGTTGTCTCTGAATTCACCTACTCTCTAATCATACCGCTATCAGAGCCTCCGAGCGACAAACTGCCTCTTTAGCAGAAAGCAATTCGATCAAATTAGTATTATGTCAGACTTGTTCGTGCTACCGGAACATTTGATTGACTGAACGGATTTGGCTGAATAATATAGTTAACAGAAACGGCTCGCATGCGCATGGCGATATTGAGAAAAATCTGTCTTCAAAAACCATTTTTAGGGTTCCGTACCCAAAGGGTAAAAACGGGACCCTATTACTAAGACTCCGCTGTCCGTCCGTCCTACCGTCCGTCTGTCACCAGGCTGTATCTCATGAACCGTGATAGCTAGGCAGTTGACATTTTCACAGATGATGTATTTCTGTTGCCGCTATAACAAAAAATACTAAAAAGTACGGAACCCTCGGTGGGCGAGCCCGACTCGCACTTGTCCGGTTTTTTATAAATTGGGAGAACATTTAAACGCCTTTTAACTACAAATACTACCAATACATGTTCTTACTATTTTCATTTTGGTGTTGTTCGAGACTCTCCTGTACGTCTATTAAAGTTTGACAATTTACTTATTCGCTAGCGTGTGCGTAACTTGCTTTCTATGAATCTCGCTTTTACTCGCTTATTAGTAGCGAGCGAGACGTATTAGAAAGTAAGTTACGCAGACGTTTGAATCCCGGTAAGGGCATTTAAGGTAAACGTACTTTAGTGCTTGACTTGCTAATGCCCAATAGATGACACCTTGCTGTCACCTCTATTGACAATGACTTCAGTTTCAAGATGACATGTACTGGGACCCCGTCGAGCACCAGTACGTTTACCTTATTTGTGTGTTTATCACAAATCTATGTTCCTGAGTACATATTTATCTATGTAGGTATGTAAATATTACTTACTTAGTTCCGGGCTAGGCTGTGTGAAATAGTTTTATTTATTTTGACAAAATGGCAAAAAGGACAAACCCGGAATTCACCCTTATCTAATTACGAAGTGTTTACGCCAAGTATAATAATTTAAAGTATAATATTTGCAATAAAGTCAACACCGGAAGTGATATTTGTCCGAAGCTCACGCCCATTCGTTACCGACTTCCGGCGCAGCCTCCACGTCCGGTTTTAAGGTTATTTATGTGGAGTCATAACTTAATTGTAATCTGCGGGTGTTGCACTAAACGGATTATTAAGAGAGGCTACAAGAAAAATCATTTTTTTTATCAGGCAGTAACCTACGTCTGCCTGCCCGATTCGAAGTTTAAGATACGTCAATTAATAGATCTACAAACTACAAACGATATGGATTAGATGTGTCAGTGTCAAAAGTGACATTTTTGTTTGAAGAAACGTCACATTTGACACTGTATCTTAAAGTGCGAATCGGGGAGGCAGACGTAGGTAACTGCCTGATAAAAAAAATGATTTTTCTTGTAGCCTCTCTTAACAATCCGTTTAGTGCAACACTCTCTTTACTCTCTCTCTTACTCTTACTCTTTTTATAAGTTCCAGTTTTTGAAAAAAAAATCTCCTGTACCTCGAGTGTAAAGTTCATTCGATAGCGTGCCGTGACGCCCGTGACGTACGCGTTTGCGTTAAGTGTCATTTAGTATGGGATTTTGAGTTTCCAAAACGTTCCGCTTGGTGCGCTGTTGAAAATCCCATACAAAAATAGACAACGCAAATTAAGCGAATGAAATTTTACACTAGGGGTTCACGTGTGTTAAAATCAAATACTAGCACCCACTGTATAAAGAGGTACAGTCACCTGCAATAATATGTTACACAACGAAGGCCGCAAAAATATCTGACACGATCTTATTTGTAGAGCCATAAGAGCGTGTCACATATTTTTGCGGCCTTCGTTGTGTAACATATTGTTGCAAGTGACTGTATATAGGTAGAGCACATAGAGGTAGGTATGTATACATATAGTCGTACACGTAACTTGAGCAGTTGATAACTTTCGCTTCGTTAATCGCGGCATATCGTTCAGGATTAGTACAAAATTGCATTTTAAATGCATTTAATCGACAATTACCTTTCGAAGGTCGACGCGAAATTAAAGATAATCTCAAGTTCGAGTACGGACATGCAGACAGACGGACAGACAGACGGATGTGCGCCAATTACGCTGTCGGCTAAACTTGCAAGTAAAAGTTTAAATTAGATTTGTTCGGCTTTTTGTAATCACGACTATATTGTTTTTGGAAAGATCGCCGTGAGAATACTTACTTGAATTTTGTACTTACATACATGCCACATTACATTAACTAAATGATCGCGGTATAGTACCTTGATTCTGTATGGATTTACTGGCTAAAGCGATATCAGTGTACGAATTTTTTTTGGTCCCTTGAAGGAAAAATAATTTAGCAAACTTCGTAAGTATTACGTGAGTTTTGTTATATCTATTGCTTCTCAATAATCCCAAACAGCCTTTAACAATTATTATTATTTATTTTTCGTTGTTAAATTTCATGCTGGTAAATGCTATACAAAAAACGTATGTCTTACTAATGTATGCTTATATTAATGGTTTTAATAGTAATTTATTGCAAAATTAATAAAAAGGGCGCAATTATCCGCTCATATTAATACGTTTTTTGTATAGCATTTACCAGCATGAAATTTAACAACGAAAAATAAATAAATAATGATATCAAACACTAATCCAGTAGCGGGATGAAATATGATAACATTATTAGAATTAATATTCCACGGAGGAAAAGGCGTGGCTTGCATCGTCAGTACTAGTCTCACACCATTCACAAATACAGTCCGCTACAGCCTTATTTCTATAAAAGTAAAGTTTAAATTTGAAGAAACTAGTGACAATTAAAACAGAATCATAATGAAAATTAACTTTTTAAAAATTGGACCACCGAGCAAAAACTAGGGAATCTAAACAGCCATGATTGAAACCTCTTCATTAGAATGAATTGTTTTTAATCGGATTGTTTTTAATGGCTTCCCAGTTTTCGGCCAGGAAGGGGAGGGCATACTTTTTAGGTTTAATTGGAGTAAGAAATGTGGCTCTGCTAAATATTGGATAGAGGAAATTTGTTTTAGAGTCTGTACGGAAAGAAAAGAGTCGTAGAATGTATTGAGCCCCATACATTCCACGACTCTTCTCTTTCCGCACAGACTCTATGTGTTGCAAGCTTTTTTATGCTGTCATTGGCAGCAAAAATACAAATTTAAAAAATCTGGTCTACATCACTCCCACAACCCACATGCTAAATGTGCCATAAAAATATTTAAAGGAAAGAAATATTGATAAAGTCTGTCAAACAACTTTGTCAGTAGAAAAAGGCGCGAAATTCAAACTTTTGTATGGAACGAGAACCCTTCGCGCCTACAATTTATAGTCGCTTTTTTCTACTGACGGAAATGGCTTGACAGAGTATAAACGTATAATACCTACTTAATTAATAATTACTTCATCTTCTTTATCAGTATGCTCATTTTGGATCAAAAATATCGTTTTTGACGATTTACTACGATACAAATCTAAAAGGAGGATCGTTGATTCTATCCGAAACATAAAATAATGGCAATAGCGCACCAGCTTGCATTTTTTATAAGATTTAGATATTTTCCCATAAGAAAACCGTGGGTCGAGTGTTATGACAAACGTTATTCTCTATCTCTATCTCTCCCCTCATCTCTCACCTGTCATCGCTACCGTACAAATTGTCCGTTTCTATCTTCGACATCTATAGGTAGACGACGTAATTTATAGCGCATAAAACAAGCATAAAATTATCTCGATACAAATCTTTAAACGAACTAAAACAAACGATAAAAATATAAAAGACATCGTGGAAGAGGGACGCAGCTCTACAGATAAAAGAGACGGAATGCTGGGAGTTCTTCCGGTGGCGTCCGCGCAGGTGACACGAAATTTATTCCGAATTTTAAAACCGAAAGATATTTTATGCTCAAACGGCTTTTTAAATATGGACATCCTTTATTCTGCGGTGACATTTTTATATTTGTCGTCGATGATGGCAAAAAATGTGATTTATTTGAAAATAATGCCGACTGTACGTGAGCTTTATCTGCCTCCCGACTCTGTCCGGATATTATTTATCGCTTTTTGATACAAATGTTAAGTGGGTGACCTCTCACCGCTAAATTAGATTAGGGGATAAAAGAGCAAAGGCTTTTATTAGAGTTATAGATACATTTGGGTTTGTATACCGTACTAATGAGATTATAATGTAGGGAGAACGCTTCATCTTGGTATTTAATTAAGTATCTCCTTAGAAAAATGTAGTTACAAATAATGAATGTTGACGTGTGTATGTCAACTTTCATTATTTGTACAGTCGACGTCAAATATATGTTTACACTTTTTGCCTTATTACAAAGGAGTAAGGTGCAAAAGTGTAAACATATTTTTGACGTCGACTGTACCTACATTTTTACATTTTTATTTCTAATACAATCAGCAAAGTTTACTTCTTTTTATTAAAATGTGCATTTAATAATTAAATGTGTATTCAGTGATATTATTTGAGTCGCTTAACTTCAAACTTGGGTAAATCCGTCTGTCACATTATGCGATTTTGGTATTAAGAACAGGCCCCAATTTCACCACGGCTACAATTGTCAGTGACATATGTCGAGCGACAATTGTCAAGCGACAGGTGACATATTACAATTTTATAAAATATTTTCTATAGAAATACTTACAAACATGACAGGCATTTTGCTACAAATGTATGTATTACAATTATGTTATGAAACAAGAATTATTTTTTCTAGTCGACATATTTGTAGAATTGTCGGTGAATCTTGACAGGAAATGAGTTATATGTCGGAATTTCGTGACAATTGTAGTGTTTCTTGTGACAATTGTCATAAACTTAGCAAGAGAAATATCTGTTTTTTTCCGATATAGTAAAGTTTTTTTTAATAATACAATGATGGTGGCAAACAGGAATACGGCCCGCCCGATGGTAAGCGGTAACCGCAGCCCATGGATGCCTGTGACGTCAGCAACAGTGATGTTTTACAATTGTCGCACCTGTCACCCTGGTGAAATTGCGGCCAGGTAATACACAGGGTAGGTACTTACATACTTGCTGAGAGAGTCGAATGAATTTACCCGAGTTAGAAGTTAAGCGACACATTTCTAACTTATATTTCTTTATAAGTATTATTTCTATGCATACGTAATAATATTAACTAATGAACAGTATTTTAGGTAAAAAAATGCTACCAGGTCAAAAAACAAGTCTCCCGCTGACCTAAGCGCTTCTTAATTTGTACAAAAAAATGGAATCCCGAATATCAATGATAGAATTCGATATTATTTATTAGTTATGCATAATATTACAATATGGAGGCGACCTCTACTATTTCGTTACGCTTAACAAATTAATGATACTTAAAATGATTTAAAATATGTGAATTTCAATAATATTTTAATAAAGACGGTCGTATCTTTGAGATTTTTAAAATTTCTTGATTGAAGGAATGAAATGTCTCATTGAAATATGCAACCTCGATAGAAACAAGCAAAACGTTTGAAAAACTCGGTTTGGCTAACCATTGCTAGCATGGCACTTGCAGTGACAAAGTATGGCCATGTCATCATGAATTAGAAATTTGACATTCATGATGGCATTTTCACACTTTGACATTGCAAATGTCATGCATAGTTAGCTTGGTCCGAGGTTGGTTATAGGTAGAGATCTATAGCTGAAAATAAATATTTTGACCCATTAAACTCAATTGACATAGAGCGTGGAAATTAACTACAAGGAAAAGGAACCCAGTAGGGACAGGGACGGTCTTTTATAGGTACCTACTATAGCGAGTCCGTACTCTATAGTGCAAATAAAAAGTTTTATGAGAATTTTCTAGTTTGATAAGTTAATGGATAGGGTATACCTAGAGTTTTTTTATTTAAACAACGTTCCCAATATTAATTACACACTATTTCAACCCTTATCAAAATCAACCCTTGACAAGAAGGTGTGAAGAACTAAAATAAAGATGTATTTTAGTTTTATCTTAATAGTTAGTTAACAAAATGATCGTAATTAAAATAATTAAGAGAAACCTTTTACCTCTCACATGGAAGCATGGAAGTGTGAAAAGTAGGCCATATTTTCACTGAAATATGAATGATACTTGTGAAAGAGCCCTTAAGGCCTACTTACAGAATACAATTTTGAATTTTAACTAGGTATAGAGCATGTAAAACTTGTAATTTTTGTTCCCCGTTGTTAAGTCAATCATTAAAAAAAACCACACCAAGAAATAGCTATACGTAGCTTTTGAGAACAGAAGATATATACAGTGTACGTGTAATTTACGTGTATTTTTTTTTGTTATGTGTTTCAGTATGTCATTGTATAGAGTCTGTGCGGAAAGAGAAGAGTCGTGGAATGTATGGGGTCCAATACATTCCACGACTCTCCTCTTTCCACACAGACTCTACTACTTATATTACGGGCACAGTCATCAGCAATAGTATGTTACAGAACGAGAGCCGCAAAAATATGTGACGCGTTCTTATTTGGAGCGCAATAAGAGCGCGTCATATATTTTTGCGGTCCTCGTTGTGTAACATACTATTGCTGGTGACTGTACCTATTATATGTCAGTGTTATAGGATTAAATGATTATAGCGTCAAAAAAACTTTGATCCAATATTATGGAGTCCCCTAATATGGAGTGGTCTATTCACCATTCACTAATCTTTTTTCTAACGGCTTATTCTATGTGCGTTCTACAATTGAACGGGCGTGCGCTATGCGCCGCGCGCTGATTGGTCGAGAGGCGGCCAATGAGGCGACATGCCCGTAGCGCATGCGTCGGTAATGTCAAGTGATAGATAAGTCGTACGCTATACGAATGCATAAGTATATTTTAGTGGTTTTCGGTGCAGCCTATACATACACAAAAATACACTTGTAGGAATTTTCCGTCAAAATTATAATATCTACAACTTAATATGTAGAGATAAATTTATATGATAATTATATCTGGTGGCCTAGGTGCTTCTTTATGAAACAGGAGGCAAGGATGCGAGCTCTTTTTAGGGTTCCGTACCCAAAGGGTAAAACGGGACCCTATTACTAAGACTTCGCTGTCCGTCCGTCCGTCCGTCCGTCCGTCCGTCTGTCACCAGGCTGTATCTCACGAACCGTAATAGCTAGCAACTAGACAGTTGAAATTTTCACAGATGATGTATTTCTGTTGCCGCTATAACAACAAATACTAAAAACAGAATAAAATAAAGATTTAAATGGGGCTCCCATACAACAAACGTGATTTTTGACCAAAGTTAAGCAACGTCGGGAGTGGTCAGTACTTGGATGGGTGACCGTTTTTTTTTTGCTTTTTTTTTCGTTTTTTTTTTTGCATTATGGTACGGAACCCTTCGTGCGCGAGTCCGACTCGCACTTGCCCGGTTTTTTTGATGATTTGAAGGTCGTATCGGCCCGGAAAACCCGCAAACGACATCTACAGTTCATTCCACCGTTTAGCTGTACGAGGCAGGAAGTTTCTGGAGAAACGCAGAGCATAGTTGTGTCTTTTATTTTTTGCCATTTTTATATGTTGTGACCTTTTTTGCTACTTTTGTGTTATTTCTACCAAAGACATATGTAACTTCGTATAAGACGAATAAAGTCTAAGGAAAAAACATGCCTCGGAATTCAAGTAAAAGTCATTCTCGAATAGATGTCGCACACACCTTTAGCCTATCCTCGGCTAGATGGCGTGACGACGCCGTATCATATTTAACAATTTTAACACATAGATATCAGTGAATGAACATGGATCAAAATGATATAAAAATAATAAAATCATTTATCCATATATATACATATTTTGATAACTTTATACGTTTTCATTTTGAGTTTTAGTCGTGTGTCGATAGATGGCAGTAAATTTACAGTGACTACAAAATTTACAATGACAGGACCCCTCTATCTATACTATCTATTCTTTTTGTTTCTACTTAGAATTACGAGCTCTTTTGATCCTAATGGGATAAAAAAATGTCCCAGTGTTTTTTTTTCTATTGTGTTACCATTTCCCCATATACTTTGTACGGCGGTAACAAAAAGGAAAGTTTGAAAAATGTATGGAAATTTTAGGACACTTTTTTCTCCTATAAGGATGAAAAAGGCTCGCGATCCTGACTAGAAATTACACAAAAGTGGCAAAAAAGGTCACACTATATAAAAATTTAAAAATGACAAAATAAAAGAAACGCTTAGTTGAGGACACATAGAGGAGGAATAGGTATTTATTCTATAATTTGTATAGTACTTATTAGCCTAGATATTCTACCCTACTGACCGGACGTTTATACTGAATTTTGTCTCTACAACATTCACACTATTGCAAACTAATCTTTCTACACTAAACCTTAAGTATGATTATCCTTTAACAATCTTTATCAGGGCTGCCAACATTATTTATATCAAGGATACACCTATCACATCGTTCGTTTAAAACCCAAGTGCATTAAACTTGATTAAACGTCATTTCAATTTAAGCTTTAGCGTGTTTGATTTAAAGTTCAAATTATATGTAGCTTAATAAGGAAGTTAAGATGTTTTTCTTTGGATAGAGCGACATCTGGTGTTTTGCATAGGGTTGACTGATTGTTCTGCCACTCGGACTTTAGACGTTGACGAGACTTTGGAAATAATGACGCAGGGACCCCACATTAGGGGTTTTTAAAATGAATAAGATAATTTTCGGGTCTGAAATAAAATTGGCAACCCTCTTCTGTTACAATGCTGTAAGAAGTAGATAAGTACCTACTTAATTTTATTGAAGTTGATTTATTAATTAAATTCTATTATAGGTAAGTAGAGTCATTAAAAACTAAGCCAATTTTAAAGAGTCCACTCAATTTCTTAACAAGGTTAAATTTTTAAAGCCTTATAACGTTTTATATTTATTTTTGCAAGATTTGTAGCTAAGTTTTTTTTTATTTCATAGGATCGAAAAGTTATTTTTTTAAATGACTTAAAAATATACCTACGTAACATTTTAAATTTTAAATTGGTTATCTACCAGAAATGTTTCATAAAGCTACAATTAAATATACTTTGACGACTTCATTCCTTCATTAAAAAAACGGAAATTAACATTATACCATCCCAAATTACACCCCAACGACATTTAAAATTCCTAAAAAGTCCTTAAAAAACGTTAAAAATCCCGCTCAGTTATTAAAAGAGCAACGTGTGAAGCTAATGACAGGTTCTGTCAAACTTTTGACAGCGGCATCTTACTGTCAGTGTCAAGTTGCGATAACTTAGCGGATTTTGATAGGATATTATTAGTGTCATTTACATTGTTAATGGGATTTGTATGGATTGTATGGGTTGTATGAACGGTAGACGGATATCATCCAAAACTGCATGTCATTGATACTCGTACAGCTATTGGTTATATGATTGACCCCTAATAATGTATTGGGTCATTACAGCCCCGAAATTGAGTCTGTTTTAGGTATACATACCGTAAGAGTCACTCGAGAAGAAAGTAGAGAGAGTAGAAATTTGGTAGGTACCTATGTAATAGTTACTTCTACTCGCTAATTTCTTTGTAAATATTAAGGTAAACGTGGTGCTCGACGCGGTCCCAGTACATGTCATCTTAAAACTTAAGTCATTGTCAATACCTAGAGGTGACATCAAGGTGTCATCTATTGGGCATTAGCATGTCGAGCACTAGTACGTTTTCCTTACAATTTCTAGCAAAGACACGTAACTAGTATAGTACCTCCCTATCAGATGTGTGACAATGAAAATATTCAATGAATATTTTTCATGTCTTTCGTGTTTATTACAGAATGTCGTTTGAGAGCGTAAGGACGGAGCCCCACTGCTGCGCACGCTACATCCACGGCCCACGTTTTAATACAAACCGTGGGCAGTATTAAAACGTGGGCCGTGGATGTAGCGTGCGCAGCAGTGGGGCTCCGTCCTAACATCTATTGTATGGCGGCGGTTACGTTCATGTGACTCAATATAAGACTGCACTATGACGCACCCGATAAGGCATTCGACTTTCAAGACATACATAGATCACAGGTTCGAATTCCGGCGCGTACAATTGATTTTTCTGGCCTCCGTCCGGAAAGCGTAAAACGGCCCGCTGCGCTAAACTAAGTTGCCGCTTTCTGAGTTCGTCGAAAAGAAAAACAGTATCTTAGACACCTCGGCCAGCAAATAAGAAAGACTCAGATCACATGCACCTAAGTAATTTTTGATCATAGTACCTATTAGGATCAAGCATTTTCATTAAAAACTGTCGCATTTGATGAAGTGGATCTGCTGATGATGATCAGAATCAGGAATCAATTACGAAATGCCCATCTCGGACTAAGTAGCACTGCATTCAATTGATCTTTTTGGCGAACCGCGAGTTCTCAGTTCGGGGTGAACTACTAGTTATTTGATCCTTAGGTAAGCAATCGCTTTTCGTCCTGATTATGAGATACGATAAGGCCTGGTTTCTCTTCTGGGTGGGATCCTCTTCTTGGATTGTATTATATGATTCAACTGTCATGGCGATCGTCATATTTACCGACTTTAAAAAAGGGCGTTTGCTTTTTCAGCAATCCGTCATGTGTAAACCGATTTGAAAAACCTTTTTTTTTGCACCAACTACTGCAAATATATCATTTGTTGGGCATATGAAATTAGTGATAGGTACTTTATTTATTGTTTTTGAAATCGGTTTGTTCTTTGCGTTTTTATGCAATAGGTAGGTATCGACAGTCGGCGTCAAAGATATGTTTACACTTTTCACCTTATTACAAAGGAGTAAGATGCATAAGTGTAAATAAACATATCTTTGACGTCAACTGTACTTACGTAATGACTTTTTTTTTATGATCAATTAGATAGACATACTTTAAATATCTGAAGGTTGTGCAATGTGCAGTCGTCATGAATAGTATCTGTACTACGCTTAATTAGGTGCTCAAAACTATCTCAACAATTACTGTAACATCTTGACAATCATAATTTAGATATAGAGATGCACTTTGACCGCTGTGATATTTATTTTCTTTCGACTGAAAAACGCACACACACTTATGTTTAGATTAAAGTATTATATAATACGATACATATCATATTATACTTACAATTAGAAATATAAGTTGATAAGTTATTAGTCTGTGCGGAAAGAGAAGAGTCATGGATAATAAGGGAACCCATACATTTTATGACTCTTCTCTTTCCACACAGACTCTATAGAAATTATTGGTAAACATAACTGTGTGTCACTGAAATTCGATTAAAGTAACCAAATATTGTGACACTTAAAGAACTATTTAGGGGTTGGAGATGTTGGACAGCACAAATAGAAAATCACACATAAAATTCAAACATATTCGTATATTTACAAATAAAAACATTGTTTGACTGGATTTGCCATAATATAACTATCCGCAATACATTCTAAATATACTAATAGCATAACAATTTATCTACAACACTGACTTCGAAGTCCCTAACTACAAGGAATGTTTGGACACACATAATACTTTCTTGGCAAGATGAAATACCCTTTACAGGTAACTACTTAACACTAAAATTAACTTAAATCGGTAGGACGGATACTGACAAGCAAAACTTAAATAAAAAGAAAATACAAAATAGTAAGCGTGCAAGAAACAAGACACCTCGTAACTTTAAACCGCAAAAGTTAATTAAGTGCTTAAATTGGTAACACTGAGTATTCTGGTACTTAATTTTTACAATAAATAAAATCCCTGTATTAATCATTTCTAGACGATTTTGGCAAGTCACTACACTGGACACTATTACCTATTGCAGTAGTTCGTAGAGAGCGGCGATGTACGTTTGTGCCATCTGAAGAGTTTCGTACTTGGACAACTGACGATCGGCACCAAGCGATGGAAGATGGCCCCGAAGTCTGTCAAATGCCTTGTTGAGGTTCTGCATTCGCCGCCTTTCCCTCGCATTAGCAGCTAGACGTCTCCTCTTCAGCACAGCAGTGCTGGTCGCTCGTCCTCTCCTTTTTCCAGAACCTTCAAGCAGCTCTGAGTCTTCAGCACTGTCTTCGAAAACTTCTCGCGAAAGTCCTCGATATGCAATATGGTTCGGAGAATCGTTGATGCTGCCGTCCATGGAAGGTGTCGGCTCCAAACTCGACCTTCCGGAGTCAGGAGATCTCGGCCAGGACAGATAACAGTCTTCAGTTGAGTATTCCAACATTTCAGATGGGAACATGTCTTTCTCGGAGTAGATTAAGCGATGTCCGTAAGTTTCGGCGGCCATAGTGACGTAAATTCGAACAGGTGCGTACAGTCGGGTGTCCCACGGGGGAATGTCTCGGGGCGCTTACCTGTTGTTCTTTATATAGATTCCCTGTTCGCGTGAGAGGGACGAGAGGCGGTGGATCAGGGGTGCGCGAGCGGGACGTCGGCGCTTTTGAGAGGGTAATTTAAGGCCAATCATCATTAAATATTTCCTCCCCGCATTGTTAGAGAGTTCTCGATCTAGTTTTGCGGGGACTATTCTGTTCGCTTTGTTGTTGACCTTGGGGAGTCTTCCGTGTGTGTACGGGACATTAATATTTTGCGAGGAATAAGTTTGTATTAAATTAAGCTTTTCGTCTCCCGTGACTTCGTGACACGCTCTTATTACTCTACAAATAAGATCGTGTCAGATATTTTTGTGGCCTCCGTTGTGTAACATAATTATTGCAGGGGATTGTACGAGTGTGAACTAAGGTATCTTAGATTACAAATAATTTTCAAATAAGAAAAATATCCTATTGGATTTATCACAGTATTTCATAGTCACTTCTATACTATGGTTACGTCTCGTAGCTAACTTTAAAACCATAGTTTTATCAATTTTAAGGGCCAATTAGATCCACATTTGCGATAAAGAAAAAATAGAAGCGAAGAAGAACAAGTGTCGTTTTCTGTTTCACGAAATACCAGAAGCACTACCACCAGTTTTAACATTGACATATTCACTCACGTTTAAGTAACTTACTTTATATGCATCTCGCTCGTACTCGCATATTAGTGCAAGCGAGATGTATAGAAAGTAATTTACGTAGACGCGAGTTAATCTGTCAATGTCAAAACTGGTGGTAGCCGTACAGAACTAGTGTAGTAAATAAAGTTAGTGGACCCCGCAGTAATTCCTCAGCCAGAAGAAACTTTACAGTATGATAAAGTATCAATAAATGAAAAGTATTCTATAAATTTCCAAAGAATAATAATAATAGAATTAAAGTAAATACCTAAAGTCTTAAATCGTTAATATCTTTTTACGGAAAAATGCTCCGTTCAAAATTTCTTCACCGGACATACTCATGTAACGTATTGCAACAATATATGAAATATCAAAAAAAAATATCCCAGCAGAAATACCAATATATATAAAATATAATTTTTTGGCGTGTCTTGGACCGGAAAATTGCTCCGTCTAATTTTTTTACTGGAATGCCATATTATTGCAGTTTTATACCTACAACATGAAAATCTATCAAAATTACCATGTAACTGTACTATTTTCAGAAATTTACTTTTTACTCGCTGTGGAAAATTTATCTATCCATTTTATTTACTGAATTAAGTTCACAGTTGTCTTTCTATTCAACTATAAAAACATCCAAAATATAACGAGCGTATTAAAAACTAAACATATCGGGAGCAGTGTGTAGGGAGCGGGGTGTACAAGGGATTATATTTCTTTTGGATATTTTGGATTTAAGTGTATACGTGACTACTTAGTACATATTTAAACAGAAATCAGGCTGAGAAATTTTCCACTCTCAGTTTTTAATAGTTCTAAAATACATAAATTTAGGTATGTATTTTTTTTTTATTTGCTTACCCATTACGCCAAATTATATTCTAAGATCATATAAGAAGAAAAAAAATGACAGAGCAATTTTCCGATGAAAATGAGCGGCAAAAAAAGGATTAATCATAAAAAAATATTCTCATGTTTGACAAAAGTTTTAGATTTTTTTCTAGTATTACATAATGATACAAATAACTTATTTGGTAAAATAATTTTGGACGGAGGAATTACTCAGTTCAATATGTAAACAGATTTGTACTTTTACTTATAAATACCTAACTTAGGAGACTTTTTTTTTTGGATATTTATATGTTAGTTTCGGCTCATACTATACAATAACCAAGCAAAATTTCATCGACTGAGAAATTAATGCATGGGTCTCCATACAACAACTTGCTTCATTTACTACACTTAACATCTTTAACAATATTTGACATGTAGAAATACTTTGTCATTAATCGCGAAAAATTTTCAATGTTTGATATTTTTGCTAAAAACTAGGTATTTTTTTACATTTCAAATACCTGTTATTAACGATGTCCTGATATTTGGCGAAACGGAAAACGACTCTTGCTCGGACCCGACCTCGGGTCTGGGTCTAATTGGCCCTTTAGGTAAAATATCCTGTAGTCCAGCTCTTTCACGACCAATCTGGTACAAAATTCATAGACTGCATTAAATCTAGGTAGTGGAACCAGTCGGGACCCGACACCGGCCGGGAACGGAACCCGCGATATGGTTTTCACGAGTCGCGTGAAATTTAAGACACGCGAGTGTAGGTGGCCCGGTGGTACACGGAGCTAGGAAGGGACGTAGAGATGAGAAGGGTGGATGCGGTATCTTGATGTTGTAGAATACATGCCTATTCACAGAAATATTATGTGTTTTATGTTTGTAAACAAGTGATAAGACTACTGGTGATCTCGATACAAAGCTTCTTTTATTAAAATCAGCAAAAAAAAATATTTTTTTTTTCTTTAGTGCCGTACACCGTAATCAGCCGGCCTAGCCAAGGTTACAATCGCTATCGCTTCGAAAACGAAAAGCATCATGTCTCTCTATCACTCTTCCATATTAGTGTGACAGTGACAGTTGCGTTTCGATCGCTACGAAGCGTAAGCGATTGGCGTCTTGGCTACGCGGCCAGACTCTTTAAAAAACAAAGTAGAGCTTCGTCAAAAAATATAGAGATCAAATTTTAACGTACTCAATTCCCCAACGTACACATCTTAGTCGAAACATTTTAAACTAATGTTTATACTTTCCGTAGCAACAAACTCTGTTAAAATATTAGATGACAGCCTTTGTTTTCATGGTGCTTCATTACCAACCGTCAATTAAGGTTACGTAGTTTATTTAATGTTTAAGACACTCCTTGTCTTTTACATGATTTCGTAAAATGTTTTTATCATACATAACATACCGCTACAATTTTCATACTATTTGCTTTAAATGCTAATTTAGTTGTGTAAATGTAAATGTAAAAAAAGTTTATCACGAATAAAATGCTTGATTGATTGATTGATTGATTAAATGTAAATGACTGTGTAAGCTTCAAATTGCAAATTCAGGATTAGGGTCAAACCACAGGCCCTGTTATAGAATGCTGATTTCTCAGCCCTTCCCGGAAAATCTCTTCAGATGAACACCTGATTCGTGATGACATGTTGACGTTGTGTCTTATTTATTTCACAACTTATTATTTCAAATGTTTGCTTACTTATATACACATTCACGATACGATTATAGTATTTTATGCAACCGTTGTTTAAGAGAGGTCAAAAAAGGCGAGTGGCGTGAGTAACAATTTGAGGCGAAGCCGAAAATTGTTAATAAAGACGCCACGAGTATTTTTTGACTCAGTTAAACAACGTTGCATACAATACTTTTTCTACGACCAAGCACTTACTTTGAAATAAAATTGTAAATTCAACAAATATTTTTAATTCAAGAAGTAGCAAAAATGGAGGATACGGGCGGGAAAAGAATGAATGAATTAATGAAATTAAAAAAAATGTCTATGGTTCACTTATTTGTCAGAGATGAGATTTAAAATAAGGTTGGCAACACTGTATTTCATTCAATATTTTTTAAGTGGTCAATACGCGAAGTATTGTAAAATCGCCAAAAAGATACTGCGTGTATGCACAAATTCTTTTTTGGGGAATAGACTAAAGACTTGACAACTATAAGGTAGGGTTTTAAAGGTGTGTGCATGACCCTTTAAATGACAAATAAAAGTACGCGAGTAGAAAAACTAAATAAAAATTAAAAAACATGGAAGTGTGCTCTGTGCCTGAAATGCCGCATCCATTCTTTCTTGCACATGCGTTTGCGCATCTCCCCCGGCGGTGGTCCGCGTTTTCAGCAGAGCCCACTGCACACTCTCACGTCTACTAATTAGTAATTAGCTCACTGAATGAGGTTAGCGAACCTGTGGATTACACTTGAGGAAAAGTGTAGGCAGGCAGGATACCTGTGCCAAAAAAGGAAATAAAAATATTTTTTGGATAATAGGCATATTATGCATCATGTCATTGTCATCATACCGCCATCATACGTGTCTAATCAGCAGTGATCGTAAATTTTCCAGCAATTTTGGTGCAGCATTGTTGGTTAAAAGCATCTGTATGCCCATCTACGTGAAATAGATAATTAGGGTTAATAACAGTAATATTAACCTTAACCAATCCTCTCCCTAGAAATAAAATTGAAGAAAATCATTTATTTTTACTATGCTGCACCAAAATTTGCAGTAAAATTAACGATCACTGCTAATCAGATTATATTGTCATCTTAAATTTTAAGTTAAGCCTGATTTAGACGGTTGCATGCGATTTTCGTTACAGTGCGGTTAATGTATCGAATATTGCATGCAATTTCTTGAACCGTCTAAATGGGGACTTTATACTACATATTTTTCTAGTCTCGAGCTGTAACTTATCTTAAGTTAGCTGCTTTTTTAACTCTGCTTTTTTAGTTCTGCTTTTACTTTAGCTCTGCTACCTATTGAAATCTTAGTAACAACACTAGCAACCACTTTTTCTATATACATATTTTATGTGATTTGTTTCATCTTTGTAACTTTTAGGAATAGAAAATCCAAATCTCTATAATACATACTCCAGCGCGGCAATGCAACCAGCATTCTTGGCACCTTGCCATAAGGTACCGAGCTGGGGCCAGTTTTTTATAGTTAGTTGTAGTTTTATGTAGTTTTTAATTTTAGTTTATAATTTTTACTTTAAGGCTTTATTTATTTTTGTTTATATTAAGTACTTGTTATTGCAATAAATATCCATCCTTTCAATTTTTTTTCTCCGTGATTTAAAAATAAAAAAATTTCAACCAAATAGATTCGTCAGTTCTGTCTAAATATCCCCGCGGAGGTCAGAAACACGTTTTTTGCGATTGCTTCACGGCCCATTAGGCAGGGATCGGATTCCGTGGCAAAGGCTCTACGCGACCCGAGCGACCTGATTTACTCTGTATACTTGATGATATTGCACGTCGAACTTTCTGTTCAAAAGTACGGTCGGTGCCCCAACTTAAGTACCCACGTCGCCATACTAATTGTATAGAAAAGTGAATACTTATGTTAGGGACCCGACTTTGTACTTTACACAGTTGGTTGAATTCTATTAAAAAAATAACGTGCAGGAAAGATTTGCACTAAAATAAAATGTAGGTAGGTAAAATTTGCATCAACAGTAGTGAATAACTGATCTGCCACCTACATAGGTATGGGATTTTTTGTAAGGCTATTAGAAAATGTTATGATGTTGTTTACTTTTGATGAATTCATTCGTCCTCTACTGTTGATGCTGATTTTCCCTAGATGCAAAGAAGTTGTCAATATCATATAAATTGGCTTCTATACATTTACTGTTATATTTACTTATGCTTATGTAGGTATGTCCTTCCTTTCAATTATCTTTACACTTTTCACAATAACGTTCACATAGTTCTAACGTCCATGTACACAGTCACTTTACATGTCCAATCAACTGCAATAGCAGTACAGTTTCAGTTGATAATGCGGCACACAGTGACTCTGGTCACCATAGAAGTTGAGTCGACTGACAGCGCCGGCCAGCGACCAGCGACCAGCCCCCCTCCCCACAGTCGCCTCGAACACACCATCCCCCGGCCACGTCCGCACCACCACACTTAACTCACGCCATTTTGAATCCTCGCTTCCTGATAGCAGAAGCTCAGTAACGCTCATCACCCCAGCCAACTTCAGTTCAACGCATTGAGGATAATCCTTGAGAATATCATTCAGATGTGATACTACAAACTCAGCTGCTTCTTTTGCTTCCAAACTTTCACGAGACGCAACCACTCCGCTGTGACACGCGCACCAGTGGTCATCTATATCTGCTGATTTACATGTCCTGTTACTTGGGACAGGGAGAAACAAACTGATATTGCGATGTTTGGAATAACTTTCGTTGCTGCGTGAGTTTATCTTTTCATTTTCAATGTTATCTAAAGCTGTTAAATCTAGTAATGTAGAATGTATATCGAAAGGCGTGGTTAGACGACGACTATTCAGCTTGAGATTTGCATAGGCCAAGTTGTATTTTTCACGAAACGAAGGCGGGAATAAGGCAAATACAAAAGGCAGTCTGTCTTCTAAATATCCTTGTCTTGTTTGACGAAATGCACCCCAGCGCATGCCGTGGTCACTCATGAAGAAGATAATAGTTTCATTCAAATATCCAGAATCACGCATCTTGGTAAAGAAATTGGCATAACTTTCATCCATTACCATTGGATAGTTTAATCTACCGTGACTCATAGTGATTTCCCAGAAGAATCCGAATAGCTTGTTCTTTAAAGTTGTTGCCAAATCTTCAACATAGTCCAGGAGGATTTTGAAGAAAAATTTTTCGTTCATGCACAGGAAAGCGTGATTATCCTTATTTGTGCCAGCGTGATGTTCAGCTTGGTGGATGAAGGTGTGGAAATAGTAGTCAGTAGGGAAACCCACAAAGCCACGTTTCACAAAGTCAAACATGCCCATGGAGGCATTGTCTTCTGCCAACGCGGTTGAATATCCAGCGCGTTGAAAGCGCTTCCAGATGAAGGGACAGTTGTCAAAAAAAGCCCGTGTATTCGGAAGACATGTATCTTCCAGCTCTGTGTCTTTCTTCCCAAGTAGCACAGCTATCAAATTGGGAAATGTGTTATCTCCTATTTTATTGTATCCATATAATTCTATGGCATCCAAGTATTTCATATAAGCTGCAGTCTTAGGCATCGTTCTGTGGAAATTTAATCTCGACATAGAATCTATGCCTAAAACTAATACGTTGTAAGGTAAATCTTTATTAACCTTAAAGTCGTTGCCTGCTTCTTTCTCGCGAGCAAAAATTAGAAAAGTATCAAATACAGTTTCATTATCTCCGCAAATAATTCTAATAAATTCATGAGCAACCTCTATTGTGTCATTAAAATATACACATTTGTTATATTTCACTCTTTCATCGTTATTGGTTGCCGTTATGTCGTCTATCTGCGTTGGACGATAAAACGATTTGTAACAGCATTTTAGGTTCTTTGGATCTTCTATTTTATAATATTTTATATTTTCTTTTTGAATCCAAATGTGAGTCTTATTTGATTCTACCAAAGGATTACCTTTACAGGGTTCCATATCATTCGGATAGTTTTCAGGGATCAATTCTCGTACAGATTCTTCAACTGTATTCATGAAAGGTATACGACATCCTTCCGTACGAATAGTACTGGTATTTTCATATTTGTATTCTTCGTTATAATCTTGGTTCTCATGCAAATCCTCGTAGTCTTCTGATATTAAGAACAAGGTATTATTAGACCTTGATGATACGATGAACATGAGAGTGCTTCCGCTAAATAAGGCAGTCAAGAGGCACACACATTTGAATGTAAAACGGGGTCCGGGTGGGGTCCTACGTTTGATGATACCCATGATGTTGCACTGTCAAAAATTTTAAACCTTAAAGTTTCAGCGTGATAGTAGAGACACTTTACAATCCAGCCAGTTCACATTTTTGTGTTAATAGTGAATCTTCAGAAACGTATGAAGGATTGGCAACGCACGTGATACCTAATATGTAGACGCAAGCGTCCGTAAACGTCCATAAGTACTAGACGATACATTTGTTTGACACTTTGCTGTTTTACTAAACAGTTTTTACCAATGGTACCTACTACTTTCAACCACAGACTGGTCAGAAAAACATTAATTCGCCTCTTTTATCTACTAGGCCTAGGGAAGCAGGAAGCAATCGTCTAACTAATTAGTTTCCGTGTAAGATTCTACATCCTCATTAACAGTTCAATTTCTTTTACTCGCTGCTTTGAAGTAAATCTTGCGAATTGTCATTTCAATGCTGTTTGAATAATAAAGGTCTCTTTCTGACGAAATATAAAATGTTAGTATGTATGTTTGAATGGTATATCTTATATTATGTTTTTAACAAGGGACACAATATTTGATAATCTAAAGATCGTGGTTTTTTGTTTGTCAAAATAAAATGCGAAGACAAAACAACTGGACCGAAACGCTAACGAATTGATAAAACTTGTAAATTGAGTTATCTATTATTTTAAATACTGTCACTGACTAAAATAGCAGAAAACAAAATGTGTGATAAACAAAATAAGTGACGCTTTTCTAAATTTATTTTATAATATAACATGTTAACTTAATACCTATGATAAAAAAATACTTATAACAGCAACGTCGTAAAGTACAAAAACTTATAAGTACCTTAATTAAAATCTATAGGCAGTATAGGTACCTACTAAAATATTGTAAGTATTAAAATATACATACCTAGTAGTTTCTTATCTCAAAAAACGAAAAAAAATACTGTAATTACCATCTTTTGTTTGTTTTATCGTAAAATAAATGCCTCGCCATGATACCCAAGCGTCCCAAATCTCCAATCAGGATTAAGAGGAAACAGGTGCTGAGATTTAAATATTTTAGGTAAATATACCCGTCTCGCTAACGGAAGCGGCACCTAAAAGTAGTGCGATAAGGACAAGGCGAAAAATCCTGCGTAAAAATCTCAAAAATCGAGGTTTCGTACTCCTCTGTTTCCTCCTCCAAAACTTAACCAATCGTAACCAAATTTGGAAATCTAAATGATTATGAAATTATCTGTGTCGGACCGTTTTGCTTTTTTGGCTAATTGATATCAGTTTTGAATGCCACGCCTCTCATTGCGGCATAGTCAATTAGGCCATTTTGGCCATTTTTGAAAGGCTCTAGCGCCATAAAAAACAAAAATATCAAAAAAAGCAAAACGGTCCGACACAGATATTGACAATATTAATCTCTGTTGAAAAAATCATTGCTGTAGCTTCAAAAACCACGGAGGAAAACGAGGAGTACGTTTGTATGGAGAAATGACCACTCCCGTTGGCTCTTAAACAACATTAAGGTAAAAGTAACTGTGCCTGTCAATCGGAAGTTACCCCGGAACGGAATAGGGTAACGGTAACCCTTGCGAACAGTATCTCGTGTCTAGTTTTTGTGTGTTTCCAGATGACTTGCTTCCGTCTCCGATTACCTTGGTTTTGTTTACTATGAAATAGTCAGATATAAACAATGCTTTTAAATTGCTGTACTTATACGTAATATGCTTTTTTGTACCATATCGGTGGCAAATACGCGTGCCTGATGAAATTGGTGAAACTGTTTTATTTATTATTATTAAATATTTATAATATTGAAACATGAATAAAAATACCTTGTTACAGCTTCTTAATACATACATACGAGTCTCGGAGTAATTAACAATGGAGCCGCCATTAACAGGCGTTCCCCTCTGTCGAAAATAGGCGGCCAATGGTCAACCACATGTCAACCATATGTATGGACTGACGTTTATCTGACATGACGTACCTATACATTTGATGTGCCCCTCCCCCGCAAAAAACGGCAGACTATTTTGTACTGAAAAATTTAGACATGGCGTCTCCGTTGGTTATATCCTCTAAGATACGAGTAGTATACATACCTACACATTTATTTAACCATCATTCATAGATGTATACAGTTTACGTACATGCTACGTGTATTTTAAAATTTCAGACTAAGGTACTGCTGTGGCGCGACGACCGACGCGAAGAGAATCTTGGCCTCCGAGACCAAAGACGACGCTTCTGTCCAATCGACTTTTTGTACTTCGTCTCAATGAAGTCCAGATGAGTGATGATCGTCCAGTCAGATCATACTCTGGAGCACCTATTGACCGAAGACCGTCGGGACGTCCTATAAGTATCGCTAGAGAGATGAATTACAAAAATACCTTTAAATTTTATACGAAATCTATTTCCATCTAACTACAACCCAAGAGTTAGACCAAGAAAAGTCTGCAGCGATTTTGATAGCCCGCGCAGTGCAAGTGTTATTTTGAACGTCAAACTTCTATGAAATTATGACGTATAAATAACACTTGCACTGCGTGTGCTATTAAAATCGCTGCAGACTTTTCTTGGTATAACTCTACCTATATGTCTATCAAATTGCAATTCATTATCAAATAACTACCTATTATTAAATTATCAGAACAAGTCTTGTTATTAGATAATGTTTTAGACCGAAGCCCACCAGATTATCCCCCTGTGTGGCCTAACTTGATCGAATTATCATAATTTATATAACGACCATGTTAGCAACATGATAAAGAAATTAACCAATTCGGTAGCTTAGAATCTTTTTTGTATAACCTAGTTTTTGCTGGTTACTGGAATATGTTAGGCTTAATTATGTTTAATATGGTTTAACTTGGCAAAAACGCAAGTGCTCAATTTATTGACTTTGAGAAACCACTTGAACATTTACAAATTACTGAAAACATTATATAAATAAAAAGACGTATTTTTGATTAACTTTAGTTGTATGTATTTCAACGAGCTGCCCCTTTTTTTGCTCAAAAACTCAGCCTCACTGTGCAGAGGGGGAACGCGGCCAGCGTCCTGGGAACAATGCCACAGGCTAATTTAGGGCTATATCTATGATTTATTTATTTATTTTGTTATTTAATCTCTGTTTTATTAATAAAAACATATGCGTTTATCAACATCCTTTCAACGAAGCTTAAATCTAAAAATAAGTAAGGAAAGTCCATAATAATTTTGAAAGTTGTAATCGGTACTCCACTATATATTTTAGTAAACGCGTTAATTATTTCTATTTGCTGTGAGTGCTGTGACCATTTCCATTCTTTGGCCGCCATGTACCTATACATTTTACTTCCAAGAATCGATAAACACCTCAATAAATCTGGTAGTAAATAAGAAGTGTTGTCGTTCTGCACTTGTGGTTTTCAACAATTTAAGGATAGTTGAAAACAATACACAACTCAGTAGTAGGGCAATGCAATGTCATAGTCATATTCATAATATATGACTATGACATTGCATTGCCCTACTACATAATAATGCATAATGCATTATTATTCTCTTTATTCATTTCTCATCTTAAGTTAGGTTATTTTATAATATGAATATAAAAGTAAAATATAAAAACACTTACAAAACAATAAAAATTAATATAAACACATTATAAAAAACCTAACCTAGGGTGCCGCCAGCAGCGGGGCAAGGCCCAAGCTACCGGTGGTCAGGGCTGCAGAGAGAGGAACCGGCGGACTATCCGCGCCGTGTCCAAGATCACCGCCTTCTGCATCTGACCCTTGATCCAACCACCTAGCGAGAGTCTCTCAAGGTGTTGGTCGAGACTCTTCGCTATTAGACCGTTTACTGAAACGACTATCGGGACGATGATCGTCGAATCAACATCCCACATGGCGGTTATCTCGTGAGCCAAGTCTAGGTACTTACTGGACTTGTCCTTCTCGGCCTTCACGAGATTCTCATCATGGGGGATGGTGATGTCGCATTATTATTATTATTAAGGATGACTCACGTTAGACCGGACCGTGTCCGGGCCAGAGCTTCCGGCGCTTACTTTTCTATTACATGACAGGCGATCACGTGATGCTTTCCACAGAAAACGATGCGCCGGAAGCTCCGGGCCGGACACGGCCCGGTCTAACGTGAGTCATCCTTTATTCAGAGCCCACCGTGTCCCACCGCTGGGCAAAGGCCTCCTCCCTCTTTTTCCACTCGTCTCTGTTTAATGCAAAAGCATAAGGGGGTGGTACCAGTGCTCGACGCGGTCCCAGTACATGTCATCTTGAAACTTAAGTCATTGTCAACAGAGGTGACAGCAGGGTGTCATCTATTGGGCATTATCATGTCGAGCACTAGTACCTACCACCACCTTAGTACGCATAATCTAACATTAACAATAAGGTTTTCTCAATAAAATATTCTTATTCTTCTTATCCTTATAAGCTTTCTGCAATCTGAGAACTGTCAGAACTTCAAGTAAAATACACAAAAAGTACGTGTAAACCCCTTAACTTCAAATCTCCAAATACTTGTCCATAGATTTCCTTAACCATACCACACAAGATGTTTTATCGGAAATGACATAAACGGAAGTCAACACAGATAAATGCAGTCATCATAGAGATGAGTGTTTAGCAAATTACAGGGCGGCACGGCCATAGATAGTAGAAGCTGTGAATTTTGACGGTTTTACCACCTTGGGAGGTAAACTACCGTTTTTTGACGAAATATTCTATTGTTTTGATCAAAAAACTGTAGTTTACCTCACTCAGCACGGTATTTATCTTTTAAATTGTTTGCAGTATTAAAAACCGTTTCAATATATCGGTTTCTTTGTTTTTTATTGAGCAAAAAGACATGTAGAGGTTTTAGATAAAGCCGTCCTTGTAAATAAAAAATATAATAAATCGTGCATCGATGAAAAATAAACTTATTAAATTCTAGCACACTTTAAAAACTTCATTTGATCTTGAAATTACTAGGTACTTTTATAATAACATTAATAACACAATAATTCATCGAGGATTTATGAACCTTACCCCGTTGCAATAAGATTGACAAATGGTCAATTATCTAACATTGTCGACGACGGTACTCAAAATCATTGCATTGGTCACGTCATCGTCATTGCATCGTCCCGTTGGGACAATTTGCCACATTCTTAACATGGCAACATTCCTGGACAATTGCGGGTAGTGGTACGGAACTAATGTTGCCAGTTAGCTGGCCAGTGCGCAACGGGGAGTATATAGTTTGTCAAAGGAATGAGGCAGTCATTGCAATCATAGACAGAGAGAATCATACTATATTTGTTTTACACTAGTACGTGCACCCAAAATAAAAGGATGAGCATAGTTTTCCTGGTTCTTACTGACTGACAAATTGCTTTGACCAACAGTAAATGTGATTGTCCAGTACTTCGACGCGTGAACTCGAAATATGTGTAACCTGACTACCCTTAGCAATTTCTTCTCTTCTTCAAACATCAAACATCATCAAACATCAACATTTATTCAGCAAATAGGCCACAAGGGCACTTTTACACGTCATCATTGAATTTACATACATGCAAAAATAATAACATCAACAATTTTATAAAATAAAACTAAGAATTCAATCTAACGTATTACAATTACTAAGAGATGTATATGGTCTCTTAATGTCGAATTACATAAAAAATACAGATTCAAAACACAAAAAAAATCTATAATATTTAGAGGTGTAAATGTCTCTAGGTGTCAGAACTATAAGATTATATAGTTTATCAAGTTATCCTTAGAGATGTATAGGGTCTCCAAGAGTCAATATCCTGTATAATTAATACATTCATTAAGAGAAAAGAAACATACGAGAGCAGAATGAGGCGTCTCACTGTAATTAATTAATAAAAATAAAGTTACTAAGTATAATAGCTTGTGTTAGCTTAAACAGACCAGTCTCCACAAACAGCACCCGTTCACGAGTATGACGCGTATCTCAGCCATCGCCTTTTTTTTTTTTTTTTTTTTTTTTAAGAGGGGAAATGCTTTACGCATACCACCCGGCGCGGGGACGGGCCGGGATGGTTATGTGGGACTCCCTGTTGTGGGCTAATGAGACCCCAGGTTTACCCACTAAAACCCCTCTGTTGTCGCCTCGCTGCTATATGGCGAGGTCCCAGGAACGCCGAAGTACTCTTCCGCAACCTCGCCAGGTATCTCAGCCATCGCCTCCCTCAACCTTCATTCGGGAAAGTGGCGACCCGATCAACGACGCCACCGTAAGCAAAGACTTTTAAGCGAGCATGACATGTTCAAGCTACCGGCCTATAATAATATTAAAATAGTAATAACATGTACGAGTAGCTGTAAGACACGGCATTTTGTGCTCGTATGTTACATAAAAAAACAGTATAGCTTCACATAATTACTAGCCTAAGTTGACTTAGAGATGTAAAGGTCTCTAAGTGTCAGAAACATTAAAAATATAGGTATGTACAATCAAAAATAAAATATATAAATAAATACTTAGAGATGTATAAGGTCTCCAAGTGTCCAAAACTAAAATTAAATTAAACAATTTAATCAAGCGAGAACATCATTGTCTCATGTGTCAATTCTACTATTCTACTACTACTAAAAAAAACAATATTTATTTAGCTCTTATTATACTAATGAAATCAAGCTACCTGCTTAAAGGCATCTCTATCGTTTATAAAATCATTTACAGTGTAGTACGCCTTACTTAACAAGGAGCGCTTAATGTGCGACTTAAATTTGTGAAGTGGTAAATTCACTACATCAGTGGGGACTTTGTTATAAAAACGTGTACAGTTCCCGACGAAAGACGTACTAACCTTACGGAGGCGGTGGGCGGGCACAGCAAGCTTATGTTTGTTTCTAGTGTTATAGTTATGGATATCACTGTTAACCTTGAATTCGTGGATGTTTTTCCGAACATACATACTTCTTTGTCGTATCCTTATGGCTGAGGGACTTGACGACTGTGGACACTCTTCACCAGTGCTCTCCAAACCGCTCTATCCTGGGCCCGGTATATGCTAGCCTGTAATGTTGCTTTAGTCTCTGACATTATTCTGTCCGCCCAACGCGTGGCCATCCTTACGCTTCCTGGCCATGCGGCCAGTGATCATGAGCTCCACCAGACAGTCTGGGGGCTACGAAAACCGAAATTCGCAAATTGCGGGGATCTTTCTCTTTTACTGCCAATGAAGGCCTAATTAGAGTCACAGAGAAAGATGCCCGCAATTTGCGAACTTCGATTTTCGCATTTATAGCCCTGGTCCGGTCCTTAGCAATTTACACATACGTAAATAGACTATGGTGTGAGCACATGTATACTAAAATGGTTTCCGTACTACGCGCGCGGCTATGAGCGGACACGCCATAGTCATACGTCAATATACAAATAATATTCATTTTCCATACTTCTTGTTTTAGAATTAAATTTTTTTTAGAGAAATGAAGACAATTTTATCTGTATGTTTTACTCATTAAATGAAATATGTGTTGTATAGCTGTACAATTTAATTTTTGGCACGTAATTTGCTCGCGGCGTCGTTACCGCCGCTGCCGTTTGGCCCAAGGCGGCGTCCTTGCGCCGGTAGCTCGAGCTGCTCTTATTGACTATCTGCCTTTGTGGCGCTGTTGTGCTTTCAACACACATGGCCGTATTGCAAAATGTAATATTTTAATGATCCTTCTTGCCTGAGCATTAGCAAAGATCTCCGTTTCAGATTGGGCAAAGTTGATTTCGTATGTCCGGAAGATTTCCTTTACAGGTCGCAATTCTCAACCTATTCTCGTGAAATTATGTGAGCAGGTTTGATGGTTCAATAGATTTTTTTTGTCGATTCAGGTTTTGTCAAAATGAATAAGGAATGAAAATGAAAACTTTGTATAGGTACCACCTGTTTTGTACGCTTAGTAGGTATTTGTGCAAATATGTAAATATTTTTAGAATTTCGAATTTAATTGAATGGCGGACCACGTTTATTCAGTTTTAAGTTATGCCGGCGAGGGTTACTGCTCACAGAGCTACTAGTATAAAATAAGTTAAGATATCGTAAAATTCTACTTGACTAATCCTGAAACATACATTCATCGCAAAACAAATTAGTGAAATGCCGGTTAAATTTACTTGTTCCATGATAAGGAGGAAGGTGAGTCGCGCGAGGCCCCTTCGGGCACATTGAAAGAAAAGGGCCTCGTAGCTGCGACTTCGCCCACGGTTACATTAGTTCACGCTACGACACTGACCGTGAGGAGGTTTTACAGTAGGCAACCTGCTGTAGCACGGACTAGCAAGCGCAGCGTAGGACGTCCACCCACAAGATGGACAGACGACCTTGTTAAGGTCGCCGGAGGACGCTGGATGCGGGTCGCTTCCAACCGGTACGAATGGAGGTCCAAGGGGGAGGCCTATGTTCAGCAGTGGACGTCTTATGGCTGAGATGATGATGATGATGATGAACCTGCTGTAGTAAGTTGCAAAACCATCAGGGGATCGTCGAACGAAGTTACACAAACAAAACAACCAAATGGGTCATGGGCGTATACGCGAATTTCATAAATGGGTTACCGATGCAAAGTTCATTCCCTCCGGCCATTGTGACAATGGATACAATTACAACACTCTGAAGATCACGCAACGCGCATTACTACCATACAAACCCATACAAAAGGATAACAGGCGTATTCGAGTTTTAGTTATTCGATCTATTTCCGATATAGTTTAGTGACGTTTTTGGTTGAAGCTTTTGACACTGACAGTTACAGATCACTATCATAGGGTTCATCCACATATTACATCACAGCAACAGACCTATCTCTTTCCTATGAAAATATAACAAAGGGGGAGGGGGATCTAAAAAATCGATTTTGTGTGAAGTAGGTAATTATAGTTCGTTTTTTGGCATTAGAAAAAAGGTCTTGACGTGTCTTTTTATTGAAAAACACTTTTGAAAAATAAGTCACGGCAAATATGTAACAATTATGAATCCTATAAGTATGTACGATTATTTACATTCTTTTGCTTTCATAAGTAATAATTACTGATTTTAATAAAGCATTTTTTTTTTCAATTAAAAGAGTAAAAGACACGTCAAGATCGCGTAGTCTTTTTCTAATGTCAAAAAAAACGAAATCTAATGGACCACGTCATATCGGAAATAGATTGAATAACGAAAATTCGAATAAGCCTGTAAGGTAGTTACAATTACATAAATGAATACACCATTAATGCTTTATTTTATGCAAAATTAGTTAACTACAACAATACGTTTGCCGGTGGTAAAATGGGAAACAAAGGAATTTCTGCTCTCTTGCTTCAATGATACGGTATATTCTTACAATTATTAAACGAAAAATAAAGTTGGTGAAGTGTGAGAGTGCAAAGTTAATAATACTGATGGTTTAAGCAAATTTAGGTCTTAATTCTTTAGAAATAAGAAATGCAAGTTGTGAATTTTTTTTAAGGGTCAGAGAGTCGTCAGTTCGAAGACCTAAATCTGACGTAAAAGATATCCTCTACTTTTAACGATGGACACTTCGTGATATATCTTGAAAACGTGCAGTAATATTTGATACAGCCTTAACCCTTTACCGCATATGGGTCCAAATTTGGAACGTAATGATATTATCCTCTTGGATTGATATAAGCGTCATCTGTTTTACTGAACTTGTAAGAGGTAGAAACTATGAATACTACTGAACGTTTTCTGTACTTGATACAGCTTCTAACTAGTTCGTGGTCCATATGACGTTATCTTTTCCACCGACGTCCGGCAATTTTACTTGCAAGTGTGATTGACTATTTTGTAATTAGCTTTTCGTTGTTATATTTAGTGCAATAAATAAATTTCCAGCGTTGAGTATTAGAAAAATAGATGCCGCGAGATTTTACGGTAAAACATGTAAGCATTTATATTCAAATTACTATGTATGATGTCGTGAAAGTTTGTTCCTGAAATGGAACACTATGCGTTATAAGCTAGAAGGATTGGACTAATATGGAACATTATGCATTAGTGATTTTTTTATCAGTTTGACAAATATGGAACCTTATGCACTCAGGCAAGCTACTTCTTTATTTTATTTTTGTTAAGTTAGGTACGTTAGCCGGATTGCTAATAATCTGTAGATAACCCGTGACAGCTGGTAGCTACAGATAACCAATAACGATCAAATTATTTTACTACGTCAATGACAAACGTTCATACGTTCCGTATGGTGGTAAGACTGGTAAGTGGCTACTATAGCCTAAACCTTACCAAAAATAAGTATAAAAATAATTATTAGTTTTTGAAATTGTAAGTGATTTTTTTAAACTTACTTTTCCATACATATATTGCATACAGTTCCAAATTTGACCAGTTTAATAATCGGGCTCCGTTTAGCTACGAATACATAAAGTTCCAAATGTGGAACAAATTGTTATTTACTATTATTTTTAATTGGGTCGAATATAGATTTTTTTCACAATTTTTTTTATGTTACATTTATAGTGTTTTATTAGATATATTTAATTCAGAGAGAATAAAAAATCCATGCGGTAAAGGGTTAATTCTTGGTCGTTTTATACGAAAATATTAATATTCACATGAAAGACAAGAATCATTTTACACCTAGGTACAATATACCTAACCACTTAATAGTTATTTGTTTTACAAGGTAAAGTTGTTGTTTAACCGCTCGTGCTAAATATTGATTCCCGAGCAAGCGAAAGATTCCAAAATTGGAATCATGATAAAATATGAAAAATGGAATCTTGAGCGTTGCACGAGGGTTAAACAAAATTTGCCCCCAAATGAAACACAAAATTTTTCAGCAGATATTTAATGTAAAATATCAAACAAAATCAAATCAAATTCAAATGAATGTTATTTAATATTTATCATCCAAAATCATCATTTAAAAGTCAATTCTAAGAAAACAACTCAAAATTCGCATTTGATTACTTTGCCTCACATGTGAATTACTGATACAAAGTTGCACTTTGCTATCCGTTTTTGAAGTGCAAAGTAAGCCTTTCCGAGCTGGTGTGGTGAAAAGAACTTTATCTATCTCTCCCTTAGGGTCATAGTTATCTATTACTCTGTGTGATATTGATATTGCTGTTATATTTCGGTTTGTTTATACGAGTATACGTATTTATATGTAAGTATGTATGTCTATTTATTTATATATTATGTTTGTTTTATTGTAACTACTACTACTATTTTTGACTAAATGATTTGTTTCCACTACCCAAAGGTTGTTTGGGAGAGATTGCTATTCAGCGATAAGACTGCCTGTTTACTACCTCTATATTTAATCAATTGCTTTCTTCAAGCTGTATATTTGACTAAGGTGTGTCAATAAAGAGTATTCTATCTATCTATCCATCCATATAACATTAAATCTACATTCCTCACTTTCCTGTATTGCATCAAAATATAGAATTAAATAACAATCAAATCAGTTATTACGTAATTAGATCGAAGCTAAAACAAAGGTGTTTGATCGATTATTATAATAACATTAAACTCGATTTTTATTTTTATTTATTTGAACTCGATTGTATACAATCATCGAATCGTGTTGATTTTGCCCTGTGGGCCTAATTCACACCTCGGCGGACAAAACGGTGAGAATTACGTTACGTTCCAGTTTCAAAACCAAACGATTTTATACGAAACTTGACTGGAAACGTAACTTAGTATTAAAGTTAGTTTAATGACTTAAATGTGTAGACAGTTGCCGAAATCTTAGACGTGTTAAATGGACGTTGTTTTATATTAGTTTTGTATAAGTTTAATCGATAATTTAGTAAGACACGAGAGCTACCTGGAAAAAGCATGATTTTGAATTGCATAAAGAAATAAAATACATAATATCGTAAGAAAGATGTTTTACTTTAAGGCAGATTTCATGCATAAGTTTACGCAGCTTGTTGAATTGTTGAAGATGAAACATTTACAAAATACAAGACAGAAAAATGCTAACGGGCAGAGTTTTATTTTGTTGCCAATTTTTTTTCTGTCATATGTCGATAAAATTTCGTGGATAGATATTTGTAGAGTTCCCTATTCTGTGCATTGTAAGCGCCATTTCATATGTCCTATTAAAAATCTTCCTCTGAGTTACGGAAATATACCTATTATATTTTTGTAACTCAACGGAAAATGACATATATTTCAGAGCAAGTTTTGATTTCTTAATAGTTTTGGAGCTCTTCAAAGCAGCCAAAATATTTACAATAAAATTAAAAAAAATGCTCTAGCTTACACGACACATCTGCAAAAACTTTTGTACGGAAAGGTTAGGTAGCAGTGAGTAAAGCCTGACCAGTAATATATGATCATTGTCAAGAGGGCGCTGTTATTCTCATGTATAGGATGACAGTTCAGTACAGTATGAAAAAAATAGTTCCATTGAAACTCCGCAACATGGCGCGTGATCATATATTCCTGGTCAAGCTATAGGTAGGAAGCATCCTTGCTTCAAGAAGTGTATAATTTGGTTTTTAAAATAAAATTTTCTTAATGTATAAATTAAAATTCAACACATTTGAAGGATATTACTTAAGCATCCCAAAATATCAGCGAGTAAAATGTAGATGCAAAACATTGTCAATTTATCGTAGAGAAATCAAAGTCACTTCCCAGTCTTCGATCTTTTTTTCATTCGATCCCAAGCCTCATTTTTTATCTCTTTTCCGCGTACGAAAAAAACTCTGACCTCCAAACGAAGCATTCTTTGCGGCAAACGGTACGAATGCCCTTGTAATGATAAATATTATATTAATGAAAAGAGCTCCCTTATTGCCCCCAAGTCACGCGATCGGATGAAAGGGCCTTTTGAAAAAAGCCTTTTTTACAAAAATTGTACAAAAAGCCATGTATTTTTAACCAAGGACAGTGCTCCTTTCTATACATTTTAAAGTGTGTTAAAAAATTAATATGTTCAAAGTTTTTATGAAAACATTTTAAAAATGGAGGCTACTGTCGCTTTTCGACATGTATTTTCGTTTGTATTAAATAAATGTACTTTATTTATTTTTTCTTTCTTTCACACAAAACTAATTATCGCAAATATAACACACAAATCAAATGCAAATGTAACATAATGATTCCTTATAAAAGTGAGAACATTAGTTTCCGTTTTGGCAATTGTAGTTGTATTTACGTGCGGTATGTTCCGCACTATGTATCTATGTCTACTACCATTTACTTTATCTTTCATATAATTATAGCTTTTGTTCAATTTTAACACAAATCAATGAAATCTATCCACTCGGTGATTTAAAATAAGTTTTATTAAACAGATAAGCAGTAGAAAAAAAAACAAAAGGTACCGCATCGAATTATGACAAATAGATGGACACGCAAATATGATTTGCAAGTCAGCGCGCAGGCGCCGACCACCGCAATAGGCCCGAAAAAAAAAGAAAAAAATGTCTTTGTCGCAAACCGCAAAATGGACCAATGCAAATTAACTCCCTTGCGTGTGAAGAAAGCAAGGTTTACTCGAAATTGAACTTTGTTTGTATTGAAATAGGGACACGGTTTGAGCGAACGATAAGTAAAATTAAATTTGTACTTGTATTTTCATGCAATAATATTGATGCTGTGAATTTAAAACCGTTCCTGAGATTTTAAATGCTATTACCGATACCTAAGGTTTAAAATAATAAAATAGAATGCAAACATAACATTGTACATGCGGATAATTATCACACACTTCATTAAACAAATACTGTTTTGTCACGAGACAAAAACCAATAATTAGGCTCTTTATAATGCCCCGGTTATTATAACAAATATTAGTTATCCATATTGAAATTAGCCGGTGACAGTTCTGTTTTCGGTACCGTTTCTTGTTTTTCTACGAGTCACGAGCTTTTGTTTAAATTTGCATGTTTTTTGCTGTAATATTTAATGCTAGTTCAAAACCACTGGGCTTTTTAGATTTATTGTTTTGAATTGAATACTAATTTAAATTGAATATTTATTGGTTTGTTTGTAAGATGTAACGATATGCATTTTATTATAATAGGTAAATTTTATTACATATATGGTGTACCTACTTAATTTCTAGATATCTTACTAAATAATTCTATAAAAATAATAAGTATCTGTTAGATCTATTTGAGGTATGTTTCATTTTTAACAATAATAATAAATATAGACTCCGAGGGACTAAATATTGTCAACTTACAGTCATCAACATCATTTTGCATCATTATTTTCTGTTTTACGTCATATCTTTGCTTGCGCCTATATTCTTAAACCTTTACACTGTCCCATTCACGTAGTAAGGGGCTCTCAGTGTCATTGTGTCATTGCTAACATATTATATTATATAATATACACAAAATCGTTTATTTACATTTGATTGTTTGTTAGTAATTTTACAAAAAAAAACTTTTTAAGTAAACATTTTTTTTTTTAACACCCCGCGTTTTGGGCAAACAAGGTGATTAAAGCTGATTACTGGGTGCGAGCTTTTGGGTTCGATTCCCGATTATAGACATTTATGGCTGTTGGCCCAATCTTTCGTGTAATAATGAATTATGCTCTTGTTTGTTTTGCTTTTTTGGAAGCCATTTTCTTTATTTTGTAAATTGTTAGAAATTGGTAGGCAAAATGTTATTTTTACCGGCTTGTCTTAAAAATACAGACGTCAATAATTTTCACATTGGTTCTTATTTGTGATGTATATGCCATAATATAATATGATACATAAGTAGAACTACCCAGGATATTATTTCTATAGGTACCAATGACATCTCATAAATACGCTAACAAATGGAAGGCATTATTTACGACGATGGTAAAATAAAGTATTAGCTCTCTTGTTCTTTATATTTAAGAGCTGTGCTCTTGTCGGTGGAGCAATCTCCAATTCGTCCAGTCCTCTGCCAACTGCTCAACCTTTTGGTATGACACGAGCTGAACCTTTTCTTTTATTTGGTTGAAATAATTTATTCTCGGTCTTATGTTTCCTCACGATGTTATGTTTTCCGTCGCCGAAATTGTGAAGTGTAACAATATTATCAAGCATGACAAGAAATTTACATTGTTTCCTGGCAAATGTAGCAGAATCAAACTTACTCGTGAAATTACTGAATCTAAAAATCACATTAGTTAACAATCGAATCTCACGACTTAAATCCATTCAAACATAATCAACATCCAAAAACTACGAGTATAATGAAGATAGTAAACATAAAAATGTTTGTGTTGCTACCATTTTTCGGCTGTTTCTACGAAAACCTATGATTACTAACCATTGCCTTCCGACTAGTAGCAATAAAATTCACCAATAAAACAATAAAAAAACATGGCGGCCTTAAAAAAGATTTTGGCGCCATTTTTTTATCTTTTGTGGAGCAGAGAAGATTAAGTAATAATCTAAAACCAACAGTGGGCGTTAGGAAATTTAGTTTTTTGATAATAAAAACTCTTTGGTGCCCGCTAAATGTTTGGCGTTAAGTTTGTAGATTGTCTTAAGGATGGAGGAGTCGAGGGATTTTAATTTTATTCTGTACAACTTAACTTACAACTTACCTGGTGAGTCATTTAGGACTATTTTAGATGGCGGGTATACATATATTAAGCATAATATAGCTTCTTCGTGGTCGTATAAAACTAAGAAACATAATTATTTCACTAAGAAATACGTACTTAAAAAATAAAAAAGAATTTTATATATTTTGTTTTGTAATTGCTATGATTAGCCCACTGGGTAACATAACTACCATAATACCGGAACAATGCCCTGGATATCGATCTGCTTGCATGTATTTTTTAATAAGAGACATTGAAGTAAATGAATTAAAATTAAAACTTTTTTGACAAAATGCTCAAGTTTTATTGACAGATTTTTGGAGATGGATCCTTTTCCCCAAATTTCGTACATAATAGGTACCAATATATTTTTATTGAACTATTGCAATTGAAATTGCTATATTTTAAAACTAAAAGTATCTATCTGGTCTAACATTTAGAAAATCTTTAATCAGGTCAGTTTCGGCCTGATCACAGGGTTGAAAGGTTTCGGCCATATTGTTTAACAGCTCCAAATCATTTTAGGCGTAAACTGCTTAGGTCGATGTTTTATGTTCTCATCGACAAATTATTTTTGTGTAAATTGGTCATGTTACCTTAGTAGCTTGTAGAATTTCTTCATTTTGTGATGAATATTATAGAAACGTTCTTTATAAAAATAAATAGGAATACTAAACCAAAAATATCACTAAGATTTTTAGCAGTGGTTATTAATATATTATAATAAGTGGTTAAGTGGTTATAATTGAATTCAATTAATATAATTTTTCGCCCGTTCAGGGGTTGTGTGTTATGTATATTTAACACTTCAAGTTCTATCTGCACATTTTCTTAATTAAAATCATGACAGTAATGCAGCAAATATTGTAAGAGTTAAACCAAGAAAAGTCTGCAGCGATTTTGATAGCCCACGCAGTGCAAGTGTTATTATTTTGTCATAATTTCATGTAAGTTTGACGCTTAAAATAACACTTGCATTGCGTGGCCTATCAAAATCGCTGCAGTCTTTTCTTGGTCTAACTCTACTCAATTAATCAAGGAAGTTGATAATTATATCGTCCTTGTTGTAATACTGCATACTTAGCAATGTTTTGCAACAGAAACGTAACCTTTTCTTTAAATCACATCACAATCACACAATACACTTCGCCAGAAGGAAACGGCACTACAGCCTCGATTATAATAAGAACACTCATACCAAAAGGTCATATGTTAAAAGGAAAAGTAATAAAGTCACGCCCTTTTGTAAGAACGGCGGAATATAGCACCTGATCGGCGGATTTGATTGGGATGCGCAAGAGTGGCGCGTCTCCGCTCTGCATAGAGTAAGCTGCATAGAGCAGCAGCAGGCGTGCCGGTTTTGTTTATGGATATATCGCAGTACGATAGATAAAGCCGTTATATAGTTATAACCCTAGGGATATAATTATATGTCGTAACATAGTTATACGAAAGCGATTCATTACTATCTTACTAGGAATATAACTATAATACGTCTTTAGTTTAGTGATATAGTTATATTACTGGATTAAGTTTAGTGAAATAATTGTATATTATATAGTTATATTCCTAGTAAGATATTACTATCTTACTAGGAATATGATTATAATACGTACTATACGGCATATAACTATATCCCTAGGGATATAACTATACCTCCGCCGCACCGCCGCACTACCTACCTACAATTATTTGACTAAACTTAATCCAGTAATATAACTATATCACTAAACTAAAGACGTATTATAGTTATATTCCTAGTAAGATAGTAATGAATCGCTTTCGTATAACTATGTTACGACATATAATTATATCCCTAGGGTTATAACTATATAACGGCTTTATCTATCGTACTGCGACATATACATATCATATGTACATGTCAACAGAATTTACAAGGATTGACTTGACTTATCCTTCTTGACTTGACAGATATCAAAAAGTAACAAGTAACTAAAGATGTAGTGCATATAATTGTTTTCTATCGTATTTTCTCCGAAACGTTCGTATTTGTCTTGCTACTTCAGTTATTTTTTGTACCGAGGCTGACTGAAACAGCAAGACACGTCCCGTTTCCGTCATTGGTTTCCGTGAAAAAACGATGGAAAATAATTATGCGCTACATCTGTAACACTGCAAAAACGACTTGGGTTTCACAAAAAAAAACCTACCAATTCATTTTAAGTGACAATTTACCAATAAGATTTACCTACTTTTTTATTTACAAATACAAAACAAAGAAAAGAAAACAAAGTTTTTTTGCCGAAAACGACATTCAATAACATTTTTTCCTTTTTATAACCTCAGAAAAGCGTGGTAAAAGTTTGTGTATGACTCTCTGCGCTCATAATCTCTGGCGCATCCAATCAGGTTTGATTTATGGCGGTCCGGATGTTTGTTTAATCGATTACTTGTCGGTAGCGCCTTAACTGGGAGAGACGCGCCTTAAGTGTTGGGAGGAAATTGAGCCGTGGCTATAATGGTGTTGTTATCGAGTGTAGCTTATTGGTTTTGGCTTTAGTTCAGTAGGTGTCCGTCAGCAGCAGAAGTTGCTATGCGGGCCAGGTGTCCAATTTGATCTTGAAGCGACTTAATTGTTAAGAGAATAAGAGCACGTCAAGGTAATTTTGAACACCTCGCCCGCTTAGCAACTTCTGCTGCTGACTGTACAAAGTTGAGGTATCCGCGGTTTTTTGGGTACCATTTAGTCAGTTGCGGATTGTATACAGAAGAAGCTCTTAGTACATTTTTGACTTACTAAAATTTAAAAAAAATAAACGTGAAAGTTATCCCTTTTCCATAAATACACCCCGCCCGCCTTCGCACGGGTTACACAAAACCGTAACAGATTATACACCTAAACCTTCCTCAAGAATCACTCTAATGATAGATGAAAACCGTATGAAAATTCGTTCAGTAGTTTTTGAGTTTATCGCGAAAATACATACACACAGAGACGCGGCGGGGACTTTGTTTTATTACGTGTAGTGATTCCAGTTCGTTGGGATTTAATTTTCGAAACGCGGATGAAGTCGCGTGCAGAATCTATATTGGTACCTACTTAGGTACGCTGTAGGTACTAGTATAAGAAGAAGGAAGAAGGGTAAATTAAAGAAGGCAATTTCAAGTCTACAGAATGTGATGGTATGGAACAGACAGGTAGCTTATTGGAACCAAACGGACCCACAGACAGACGAAACCACGGCAGTTAAACTTCTAGTAACATATGTTCGAAGAGTCACACAATTTCCATATACCTACAGATACTTACATGTAGGGTCAAGTCCACAGAGTGTGACGGTGGTTTATGGGAACAAGACGGACGGACAGACGGGCAGGTGGCGCGGTTCCCACGATACGGCCAATTACTGCGTGTGTACTTGCGCGCGCGCAGGGTCAGAGGTTTCTTTTTGGGCAAAAGGAGAAATTGCCAGAAAAAAGTTATTCCAACAAACTTTGCTTTTGACGATTCTTTGCTAGATTCGTTGCCAGTAGAAAACGTAGAAGTTTTATATACCTACCTACGAAACTTCTACTCGCTCTATTTTGTATGTATTAGGTACAATTGTTAATATCAAGAAAAACTACTTAACTAGTAGGTATATGTACAGTAGGTACTATATAAGTAGGTACATAGATATGTGTTACTTTGCCAAGCCAATTTATATGTTATTATAGCGTGTCGTTTTAAATTGAGAGCGTCACTTCGATTGTATGGGAGCGACTTTTTCGGCAACGGGTTCGTGTGACCCTTAAGTTAACGTCCAACTTTAGAGACAATTTTTAGAGCGACAGTGTGCCATACCGTTTATATGCTAATACACCGTCACGCTATGTGCACGTATTGGGGGTAACCCATATAACCATTCCAGTCGCAGAATCACAAAGTGGTAACTAAATGTCAGATGTGTCGTAACAGAGTCCACACAATGTGTCTAGAATTGTTTCGAAACAAAGTGTCGTCGCCGTGTCTACACTTTTCCGTAACAAGGTGTCGACACATTTGTGTGCACTTTGCGTGCGGTTTGCGACTAAATCTGACAGCAAATTTGTGACAGCAAATGTCAATATAAAATACCTCTTGAAAACCAAGGTTTGTCAAACTACTATTAGTGTCTCGTGTACTCGTAATTCTAGTAAGTCATCATGGGCAATGCAAATGATAATAATCGACCGAAACCATATAAACACCCAACACCCGTCAACCTTTTACAGAAAAGTTTTTAAAGAAATTCAATAAGCTACTCTTAGGTCAGGCAACGAATGCTCCAAAAGTTGTAGAGGGAAATGCTCGGAACACAATTTTTGACTCCGTAACTCGGTTTGACAAGTTAGGAGGTGAACATATCAAAAGTCCCCGGCCGTAGCCCTTGAGCGGGGGAGAGAGAGGGGGCTTTGAAGGTCCCATTTTCCCGTTTTTCGATTATATCTCGGAAACTATGCATCTCAGCGACATGGCCACTTATACAAAATGAAAGTTAATTTAATTTGTTACAAGTTTATTCCGTCAATTTTTTCGATATGTTGAATAGTTTTTGAGATATCCGCTCTTGAAAGTTTATTTAGGGCTCTCAATTTTATCTTGATATATCTATATCAGTGAAGGTGCTAGGCCGTGTTTGGTATCGTTTTCGTATAAATCTGGGGTGCTGAATCCATTTAAGATATCACATTGACACCATTCCACAAAATAAAAATAAATCTTTTTAGGGTGCCGTACCTCAAAAGGAAAAAACGGAACCCTTATAGGATCACTCGTGCGTCTGTATGTATGTCCGTCTCTCTCTCTCCTCAGCATTATTATTCCCATCTGATTGTGGGGTCTGCTTTTCTGGTCTTTTCTCTCCACTTCGCGCGATCGGACGTGTCGTCTACTGAAACGTCGCAGGCCCTCATGTCTTTTGCTATGGTGTCTGCCCATCTCATAAGTTTAAAAGAAAGTATTTTAATAAGTTTATATGTTTTTACTTCGGAATGGTGTCAATGTGATACCTTAACTAAATTTGGTACTGCGAATTTATACGAAAACGATACCAAACATGGCCTCGTAGCTTTACTGTTGTAGAAGTCAAAATAAAATTGAGAGCCCTAAATTCTTATTACTTGGCCAAACTTGTGTAGAAGGAAAAGGTAAAATAAAAGTCTTCGGCAGGAATATAAGACACAAATATATATTTTTTTTGCGTTACTATTTCATTCATCAAGTATATACATACCTTGATTATACTATTCTAGTGAGATCCTCATAGATAAACAAAAACATTTACTTAAAAAATTACAAGGTCGAAATGTCACGGAACTTGTGAGAGTAATATGTCAAAAATATAAACTTTTATGACAAAAAAAATCTGGACACAATTTAAGAATCACCCAATTGCGTCGAGGAATCATCTGTATTTTTGCTTGTTTCATTACCTCCTCGCTTCTTTTTTGTCCTTTGTATTCTGTAGCAATTTGTTAGATCTGAAAATAAAGATAACTTGCGTCGTCACGGATGTCGATTTATAGGTTTTAGGGAGTGCAGAATTCGAAAACGATGATCATTTTATAATCCAAGATGGCGGCTACGTATTTTGTCATAAAAGTGGAATCCAAAATAGTCATCATTTTCGAAATCTGCGCCCCCTAAAACCTATAAAACGACATCCATGACGACTTTTATGACATAGTGCATGGCCGCCATCTTGGAATCCAAAATAGTCATCATTTTCGAAATCTGCGCCCCCTAAAACCTATAAAACGATATCCATGACGACTTTTATGACATAGTGCATTGCCGCCATTTTTAAATTGAAAATGTTATCATTTTCGAAATCTGCGCCCCCCAAAACCTATAAAACGACACCCATGACGACTTTTATGACATAGTGCATGGCCGCCATTTTGGATTCCAAAATAGTCATCATTTTCGAAATCTGCGCCCCCTAAAACCTATAAAACGATATCCATGACGACTTTTATGACATAGTGCATTGCCGCCATTTTTAAATTGAAAATGTTATCATTTTCGAAATCTGCGCCCCCCAAAACCTATAAAACGACACCCATGACGACTTTTATGACACAGTGCATGGCCGCCATTTCGGATTCCAAAATGGTCATTATTTTCGAAATCGGCACTCCCTAAAACATATATATCGACACCCATCTCGACTTTTATGACAAAGTGTTTTGCTACCATCTGCATGCAAGACATTTCTATTATTTTTACGTACAAAAATGGCCCCCTGTCAACTTTCAATCGAGATTTAATCGATAATTTATTCGATTAATATTCAGATTAATTCAATTTCAATCTATGTTAGGTCGACTAAACTAATCGCGATTAAAATTTGAGAATTAACTTTTTTTATTGCATTAATTAGTCGAATAAACAGTTAATCGATTAATGCCCATCTCTGACCACGGCATTTTTACACTTTGAGAATATCTGAAAACAAATCAACACAAGGAGCCATTTTGCAAATCCAGTAACATACCAGTAACTTTGTTATTACTTTTGACAGCGCGTGTCATGTGTCAACACAGAGTCGACACAAAGTCGAAACATTGCAACTACTTTGTGACTGCAATATTTCTCAGCCTTAAACCATATTTATACATCATAATTAACAAGTTTCGTAGTATGTAAAGCGTTATTTCTGTTATTTAAGTATAGTATACGCATCGAAGTACTAAAAATGCTTCAAATAATATAGTTATGAACACAGGCACTGAGAAGTAAACAATTTCATTTCCGGCTAAACTAAAACAATGTGGTGGCGCGTTGATTATATTACACTTAGTTTATCAAATCACTCGAGCAGTTTAATTCCCCATAATAATTTAAGTCATATTGTAATATAAATGCAAACAATATATAATTACGTCTTGTAATCCGTTTAAGTGATGGCGTATTAATGTCACTTATTTTTATTTAAGTATTTTTCCATCTGACAGTTTCCATTTGACAGGAACAAAATGAACGAATGAACGAATGATTTTGGCATAAAGTAGTCGCAAACCCGAAACAATGTGTGCACACGGCGACCACACTTTATGTCACTTTGTGTCATGTGTCGACCCTTCCCCATTTCTGGTAACTGTGTCGACACGGCGACGACTCTGCGACTGGAATTGTGACCGAAACAGACGGTGTCGACACAAGATGTGTCAACACCGCGTCGTAACGGCGACTGGAAATGGTTGTATGGGAAGTTCCATTACATATTCCTCAATTATAAAACGATATGATCTTCGTTATAGCATCATTTTAAACTTACAGGGGCAGTACAGTCAGAAGCAGAAGTTTCTAAGCGGGCGTGGTGTTCAAAATGATCTTGACGCGGCTTTATTATTAAGAGAATAATAGCGTGTCAAGGTAATTTTGAACACCTCACCCGCTTAGCAGCTTCTGCTGCTGACTATGTACATGGAAGCCAATAGAAACTTATAAATATAAGTGTACCTAACATATGTAGTCACTGTAGTGCATGATTAATTTCCATCGTATTTTTACGGAAACGTACGAACGTGTCTTGCTATTTCAGTCAGTCTCGGTACAAAAAGTACTGAGGTTGACTGAAGTAGCATGACAAATACGAACGTTTCCGAGAAAAGTACGATGGAAAACAATTATGCACTACAACTTTCATCCGAACGATTTTAGATACACTCAAGAACAATGAAAACTGGTTACGCTGTAGCATTTACACCTCTTGACCCATTTTCTCTACTCTTGCACGTATCATTAGATTCAGTCTGTTATTGGGTGACCGGACAGACAGACAGACAAAAACGCCGCACGTGTGCTCTCAGGTGCGACACGTGGGCCAACGGCTGCGCCATATGCCACGGTGAAATTGGTTTGGAAATCCGTATTTACAGAATGAGAAGATTCCGCCACCACCAAAACTTTGAAAAGTACCTAGGTAAGTATGTTCTTATTTAGGGGGTTGGGGCATTTATTTTGGTGTCTATGATTTTTAGTAAATCAGATAAACGGAGCGACTTTGACCGATTTTGGCTAAAGTCTGCTTAACTTTGCACCAGTTTGAACACTTTGAACAGACCGCGATATAATTTCATTGTTTTTATCTTTAATTCCGACGTTTCAGCTGAGTTGCACCATTTTTGAGTAGCACCAGTTTTGCCAGCTTGACTTTGCACAGGACAAAATGAGTGAGTCATTTTAATCGTTATATAATTTCACAGAAATTTGACATTGTCACATCTTGTCATTACAGAAGCCATGCACGGTTAGTTTGGTCCGACTGTACATAAAAGCGGCCATAGAGAAATTTGTAGAAATGCTAGTATTTTTTTTGGAAAAAACAACATTTTTAGGTATATTTTGTATACTTATTATACTTGGGAATTCGTAGTTTGAATTAGACTTTTCCAGTCTGGAATAGCTCCACGAATTATGATAAAATTTCAAGAAAACTACTCGTGTAAGTATAAACTATACTCTGTGTTTATTGTGTTCGGTTAAACTTATGTATTTATTTATTTAATCCTTTAGGAAACCAACAGGCAAATACAACACACATAGGTATTAAAATCAGAGTACCGTAGACCGGGGTGACTTTGGAAAATTTGGGGTTACTTTGATAGATTTAAAACGGCCATAGAATTTAATATATATTATGGCTTAAAAACTAGAATTTTAAAGTCGCCCCTGCATTTGAAAGTCACCCCGGTCAATGGTACACATTCACAAGCCGCACAGTTTCCACTAATTAATTAATTAATATATATAATAATCTCTGCTGCTCAGAGTAAACACTTAATTAAACTTATTTGAAGACCCTATGAAGTGTTTATTTCTAGAATCCAGCCCCTTTTATATGGCTAAAGACGATAAATAATTATTTTAGCGCGTTCACGCTTGGGTGGATAGTGGCCATAAGTATTGTAGTGTTGTCGATAAGTATTATATTTAATTCAAGCGTGAACGAATACAGGCCGCGTAGCCAACATGCCAATCGCTTACGCTCCGTAGCGATCGAAACGCAACTGTCGCTGTCGCACTCATATAGAAGAGTGATAGAGAGACACAAAGCGTTTCGTTGTCGAAGCGATAGCGATTGTCACCTTGGCTAGGCCGGCTGTATAGATAACTCTTTAAATCCATTTTCCCTTCTTATATAGCCTGACAACAGTTTATTTAACCCTGAGATAGTGTCGCTGCAAACAGCTTACGTATGGCAATAATGTGCGTACGTCATGTATAGTCGGGGTAGTGGGCATTGGCTTCATGTTGATACTCGTATAATGTCAGAAACATTGCTTACAGAGAATTCGGTTCTTTCAATTTACCTATTCGTCAAAATCTGATTTTGAATATTCAATATTATTATATTCTTCGTTTTCTTACTCTGACGAAGTCTGATTTTCATCAGATGTTGTGTCGCTTTCAGGACCACCAACCTCGATTATAAAACATTCAGTCTCCAATTCGATTATAGGATTTTTATCGTCGATCTACCTTAAATGAAATATTAAAGTTCAAACCTAACAACTAACCAGTTCAATAAAACCGCACTATAAAATGTCAATACCGGTCATGTCATCAACCAACTTTAAAACATTGTTTATTGGAATGCTATGTAATCCTTCGTCTTTTTTTAAGCTGTAAGTATTTGATTGCATTCACTACAATTTTTTTCGCATCTTTGGTAATTTTTTTTGGAATTTTTGTTATAAAACCGTTTATATTTGAATATATTCGTAGATATTTTCCGTTTGTTTACATCGGTGACATTCGATGACATCCAACGCTCGTTGTCAAAGAGTACTTGTTGCCAGTAAAAGAAATTAGTACCATTGAAAATCCGCAAAATGGCGAGGGTCAAATAAACTGTTGCCAGGCTTTACATCTCTAAACCTAAGAGTTTCCTATGAATACTGAAAAAAAATCATGTACTTATGTATTTACATTTTCGCCATTTTCCTCAAAGTATTGCGATAAAACCTATTAAACTATACCTTACATATAGCCAAAAGACCGGGTTGAACAATATGTCACCCATCCTGAGTCAGCAAGTCACAAGGTCGGACACGTTCACTGCGATGCACCGCGCGATATGGCAAGAGGGTGGAATGGGGTTACTCTTGTATCACTCGACTTAAGATGGTGGTACTAGTGCTCGACATTCTAATGCCCAATAGATGACACCCTGCTGTCACCTCTATTGACAAAGACATAAGTTTCAAGAAGACATGTACTGGGACCGCGTCGAGCATCAGTACCACCATCTTATAGTCCGACAAGAAATTGTAGAAAATTATTAAGGGCTCTACTGCCTGCATACTGACTGCATTAAATTTTGTAGTTCCATTTTATTTTATTTCTACTATTTTATATGTACTACTTATATCTGTAGTAGGTGTTGTACATAGGTAGACATTGTAGACATTTAATTCCTATCCAAAACTTTAAGTCATTGTCATCAATGTCATCATATCATAATTTTGATCATTGTCAATTATGACAGACTGCTCGTGATTTCGTCTGCGTGTAATGATAAGTCCTTTCCTTTCCCAGGCCTCAAACTTTCTCCATACCATATTTCATCTAAATCGGTTCAGTGGGTTAAGCGTGATAGGAAAATTTTGGATAAGAACAGCGCACAACCGGGTGTTATGGAGATCCTTGCCTATGATCAGCGACCGCCTTCGGTTAATCTGACTTTGAACTTAATTAAACAGTAGCCATGAGTAGTTTGCGAATGAAAGATTCAAATGAAGTACTTCACTTGATGTCACTCTTTCATTCACTAGTTCAGCTCGGATTCATTTAGTTATTTACTTCAGCAGTTCAGTTTAAAAACCTTTTCATTTACTTGCTCATTCGCTTAGAGACTGACAAGGACACCATGTTAAACCCTCGATTCATAAATTAATTTATTTGATTGATTCAATATATCAGCGAATGAGAGAAATGAAACCAATACTTTTGATATAGATGGATCTGTTGATCTACTGAACTAAACTGCACTAGTGAACTAAAAGAGTGAAGTACTTCACAGCGTATAGTACGAAAGATGCATAATTATCAATCTTTTCTTTTCAGTGACACATTTTGCGCATATCTAAACAGACTGGAATATGCCCCCAAACAACATGGGGTGCAATGATAGGTAATGTCAGTTAGATTACGACCCCTCGGGTCATTTTAATTAGCCTAACCGACTCCACAGCCGGTCCGGGGGTCAGTGCTATATGGTAAACATGGCGTAAGGTCTGTGGGGTAACAGAAACATAGTTTATTTTACTCAGGGCAAGAGCAACAGTATGAGGATTCCCTACAAGAGGAAAGAGAAGAGTCGTGGAATGTATTGGGCCCCATATATTCCACGACTCTTCTCTTTCCGCACAAACTCTATCTTTGACGTCGATTGTACCTTGCCATCTGTCATACCGATACATTTTTTCTTGTCGTTTAGCGTTTGTCAATGTACAGTCACCTGCAATAATATGTTAGGTACTCTTCGAAGGCCGCAAAAATATGTGACACGTTCTTATACTCAGCTCTACAAATAAGAACGTGTCAGATATTTTTGCGGCCTTCGTTGTGTAACATAATTATTGCAGGTGACTGTACGATTATCATCATCCAAGGCTTGAAGAATAAAATAAAATACTTACCTATAAAATGCGTTATCTCGCGACTAGTAGTATAAGTATCTGCGTGACGACTACCTTCCCTTACATCAAAATGTCGTGTCGAAAACCCGGGATCCGAGCCCGCTAAACGGCCGCCCTAATCACAATCTCGGCGAATCCGAAACATTATACATCCCCTAATCTTCTACCTGCCTTTTTCACCCGCTTTTTACGGTCTGACCGCTATTATTTTGTCGTAAAATATTTATAGCAATAAAATTGTGATTGGAAGTCGACGCCGGTGAAGCTAAATAAAAAGGGAATGACATTTGACAGGTCGGGACGTATGACCTGACCCGGTTATTACCTCTAAGTTCTTTTAGTGCGCATTTCTAAATTTTAGTGTGTGGATCTGTTAGTGCGTAAGGTGGTGGTACTATTATATTGACAATGACTTAAGTTACAGTACCACCACCTCACTTAACCCCTGGAGCGCCCCAGAATTACCGTAGTATGGAACTCCTATACTAGTTACCAGCACACGTGTCTGTTTAGGGCGCTCCACGGGTTAAATCTAAATCGTTTCAAAGTGATGCAATGATAGCCTAAGCCTAGACGCACTCTACATGCATACACTCAAAATACATAATATCGACAATCCTGTTACCGGTTTTTTTGGCAACTTCCACCTTTCATAAACTTAATAGTTTTATCGTCGCCAAAGGGGTGGCAAAGGGTTGACACGTCGCGCGAGAAGTGACAAATGTCGCGTCATTATTATCATTATTTAGCGATCAACTGATCCATGATCCTCGATACGGTTTGTGTGTTGACACCTTTTTTGACCTCGTTAGGGATGGTTTAGAAGGAATTTGGGTTAAAGCGTGTTTTAAATGATTGAACCGTTACGTAAGTGGGTGAATCAACTTTTTTGTCACTGTCGCATGGGTCACTCTTGAAACAATGGTTTCCTGATATTTAAAATAACCAAACATATACTTACATTTCTTCTAACAAATTTTGTCAATGTTGTCGCCCTGGGAGACTGGACAGAATAACAACAAAACAAAGTTGATCCAACCAAGTTTATAAAAGTTATCATTTGAACTTACCTATATATACAATACTTTTATAAGCCTATAAGGAACCATGTACTTATTGTAAGAAGACCTCATTAGCAGGCATCTATATTTATCTACTAGGGTGGAGTAGGTAAATCTGCTTCTACATTTACCAATTACCAAAGTAGAGTGAGATACTTAAGTGAAAAAGTATAATTTTTGGTAGTTCCTTCTAGTATGTACTTACAAACTATTACCTATCTTAGGTTAGGAAGGTTAGCTGGAAGAGATCCGATATAGAGATAAGTTCGCTTTTGTACCTTTATTTCTGTAAATTTTATGTAAATCTGTGTTGTGTACAATAAAGTGATTACTTCTACTACTACTTATCTTATTAATCCTATTAAAACAAATTGATATATTTTATAGTTAAGGTTTTGAATTAGTAGGTAAGGTGGTATAAGGTTGAATACTAGGTATTATAAAAACCGGACAAGTGCGAGTCGGACTCGCCCACCGAGGGTTCCGTACTTTTTAGTATTTGTTGTTATAGCGGCAACATTCATGGCTATCACGGTTCATGAGATACAGCCTGGTGACAGACAGACAGACGGACGGACGGACGGACAGCGGAGTCTTAGTAATAGGGTCCCGTTTTTACCCTTTGGGTACGGAACCCTAAAAATACCCAATACGCGTGGAAGTAAATATAATGCAACTGCTTAAAAGTGACATCTAGTGATTGAATGGTAAACTGTGCTAAATAGCGCCATCTATCGCTGACTCCCTAAATTATTTAGGAAAGTAGTTTTCTACTTACACACGCCAGTTCGCTGTTAGGCTCGCTTGAGTACATTAAAAATAACGCCTCATCATCCCGCTAGATGGCATAAAAATAAAAACAAGCTAATTCCTATTAACGTTTTATTAAAATGCAAAACGTATAAATACAAAATTGTAATCATTCTATCATTCAGTCTCACGTAGGCAGATATTATCTAATTGGAACATTATATTAATCTTTCACTGACACTTATAACTGAGCATAGATGGACCTTAAAGTCTTTTGAATAAGGTTGAAAATGGTCAGTTAACAGTGTAAGGTGGTACTACAACTAGGTAGGTTAGTATGAGAGACCCTTTTCTTCCATTTCGTCTCGAACCGCTTGAGGGTTGGGCCAGAAGAGCATAAGTAGCGTTGAGCCTAGAACAATAGTTTGCTATTTAGAATTGATAGTATTAATTTAACATCAATATCACATTAAATCAGCGATATTTGATTACATATAGGTAAAACTTTAAACTCTCGCGTTTTGTACACATATTTAATTACACAAACGGGTCTACCGCGATATAATTTAATTGTTTTTACCTTAAATTCCGACTTTTCAGCTGAGTTGCACCAGTCTTTCCGTGACCACAGCTGAGTTGGTGCAACTCAGCTGAAACGTCGGAATTTAAGGTAAAAACAATGACATTATAACGCGGTAGACAGTAGACCCGTTTGTGTAATTAAATATGTGTACTTACATATAGGTAGTAGTAGTAGCTAATACCTGCCAACCTAATATGATTTTACTGATAATTATGTAAATCTATGTTTTTTTTCTCACAGTCCTAACCGTACCTACCTAAGGTTCTTATATTGAAAAGCTACGTTACTATACCTATACCTACTTATAGCTGGTGAAATTGCTTCATAAAATAAATTAATCTTGATCTTCCACTGTAAGTAGGTAATAGTTATTTTCCCTTTGTATGTTCTATTTTACTTTTACTGCTCTATACCTGCCTGCTTTTTATTAAGTTCTACTAGTTCTGCGAATGGCACTTACCAGCACTAAAAGCCCCCATAGCAGTGAAAGCTAGCTCGCAGTGCGTGTGCAGTGTGGCTCCCAGCAAGTAGGCCCCCACGGCGGCGCCCAATCGCCCCACCATGTACATCACGCACATAGCCATAGCTCTGTAACAATAAGATTATGATTAATTATATAACGTCCGTCTAAGCTAACTCTGCAGCGACATGAATAGAATAGAGGTGAAACAGAGTGAGGCAATGTCAAATTGTCATAAGTACCTATTTTTCTTCATGAAACTTGACATTGCGACACTTTGTCATTGAAAATGCTATGCATAGCTAGCTTGGTTATATGATCTGTGGCTTGGTCTAACCATGCTATCTAGTTTCACGAGTCCAAAGTTAGCCATCTAGTGAAAATTTGACCGCTATTAGATAAGGTCTCACCTACTTACTACACTCTTTGATGAGTAGGCCGGTAGCAGCGCCCCCCTCGCAGTATATAGGCCGCCGCTATGGCCTTAAGAGCGACTTCTAGTTTCACGGGGCCAAGATTCGCCATCTACCGAATAATTTGACCATAATTAGGTCTCACCTTAGCGAAGTAGGGAACACGTGAACAGCTATGGCGGCCAATATGGATGCCGCGCAGCCTGCGCATAATGCTATGATGAGTAGATCGGTAGCAGCGCCCCCCTCGCGGCATATAGGCCGCTGCTATGGCCTTAAGAGCAACATCTAGTTTCACAGCTCCGAAGTTAAGCGCCATCTGGAGAATAATTTGCCGACTATTCTTACCTTAGCGATGTAGGGAATACGTCAACAGCTATGGCGGCTAATATGGATGCCGCGCAGCCTGCGCATAATGCTAGGATGAGTACGATGGAAAACAATTATGCACTACAACTTTCATCCGAACGATTTTAGATACACTCAAGAACAATGAAAACTGGTTACGCTGTAGCATTTACACCTCTTGACCCATTTTCTCTACTCTTGCACGTATCATTAGATTCAGTCTGTTATTGGGTGACCGGACAGACAGACAGACAAAAACGCCGCACGTGTGCTCTCAGGTGCGACACGTGGGCCAACGGCTGCGCCATATGCCACGGTGAAATTGGTTTGGAAATCCGTATTTACAGAATGAGAAGATTCCGCCACCACCAAAACTTTGAAAAGTACCTAGGTAAGTATGTTCTTATTTAGGGGGTTGGGGCATTTATTTTGGTGTCTATGATTTTTAGTAAATCAGATAAACGGAGCGACTTTGACCGATTTTGGCTAAAGTCTGCTTAACTTTGCACCAGTTTGAACACTTTGAACAGACCGCGATATAATTTCATTGTTTTTATCTTTAATTCCGACGTTTCAGCTGAGTTGCACCATTTTTGAGTAGCACCAGTTTTGCCAGCTTGACTTTGCACAGGACAAAATGAGTGAGTCATTTTAATCGTTATATAATTTCACAGAAATTTGACATTGTCACATCTTGTCATTACAGAAGCCATGCACGGTTAGTTTGGTCCGACTGTACATAAAAGCGGCCATAGAGAAATTTGTAGAAATGCTAGTATTTTTTTTGGAAAAAACAACATTTTTAGGTATATTTTGTATACTTATTATACTTGGGAATTCGTAGTTTGAATTAGACTTTTCCAGTCTGGAATAGCTCCACGAATTATGATAAAATTTCAAGAAAACTACTCGTGTAAGTATAAACTATACTCTGTGTTTATTGTGTTCGGTTAAACTTATGTATTTATTTATTTAATCCTTTAGGAAACCAACAGGCAAATACAACACACATAGGTATTAAAATCAGAGTACCGTAGACCGGGGTGACTTTGGAAAATTTGGGGTTACTTTGATAGATTTAAAACGGCCATAGAATTTAATATATATTATGGCTTAAAAACTAGAATTTTAAAGTCGCCCCTGCATTTGAAAGTCACCCCGGTCAATGGTACACATTCACAAGCCGCACAGTTTCCACTAATTAATTAATTAATATATATAATAATCTCTGCTGCTCAGAGTAAACACTTAATTAAACTTATTTGAAGACCCTATGAAGTGTTTATTTCTAGAATCCAGCCCCTTTTATATGGCTAAAGACGATAAATAATTATTTTAGCGCGTTCACGCTTGGGTGGATAGTGGCCATAAGTATTGTAGTGTTGTCGATAAGTATTATATTTAATTCAAGCGTGAACGAATACAGGCCGCGTAGCCAACATGCCAATCGCTTACGCTCCGTAGCGATCGAAACGCAACTGTCGCTGTCGCACTCATATAGAAGAGTGATAGAGAGACACAAAGCGTTTCGTTGTCGAAGCGATAGCGATTGTCACCTTGGCTAGGCCGGCTGTATAGATAACTCTTTAAATCCATTTTCCCTTCTTATATAGCCTGACAACAGTTTATTTAACCCTGAGATAGTGTCGCTGCAAACAGCTTACGTATGGCAATAATGTGCGTACGTCATGTATAGTCGGGGTAGTGGGCATTGGCTTCATGTTGATACTCGTATAATGTCAGAAACATTGCTTACAGAGAATTCGGTTCTTTCAATTTACCTATTCGTCAAAATCTGATTTTGAATATTCAATATTATTATATTCTTCGTTTTCTTACTCTGACGAAGTCTGATTTTCATCAGATGTTGTGTCGCTTTCAGGACCACCAACCTCGATTATAAAACATTCAGTCTCCAATTCGATTATAGGATTTTTATCGTCGATCTACCTTAAATGAAATATTAAAGTTCAAACCTAACAACTAACCAGTTCAATAAAACCGCACTATAAAATGTCAATACCGGTCATGTCATCAACCAACTTTAAAACATTGTTTATTGGAATGCTATGTAATCCTTCGTCTTTTTTTAAGCTGTAAGTATTTGATTGCATTCACTACAATTTTTTTCGCATCTTTGGTAATTTTTTTTGGAATTTTTGTTATAAAACCGTTTATATTTGAATATATTCGTAGATATTTTCCGTTTGTTTACATCGGTGACATTCGATGACATCCAACGCTCGTTGTCAAAGAGTACTTGTTGCCAGTAAAAGAAATTAGTACCATTGAAAATCCGCAAAATGGCGAGGGTCAAATAAACTGTTGCCAGGCTTTACATCTCTAAACCTAAGAGTTTCCTATGAATACTGAAAAAAAATCATGTACTTATGTATTTACATTTTCGCCATTTTCCTCAAAGTATTGCGATAAAACCTATTAAACTATACCTTACATATAGCCAAAAGACCGGGTTGAACAATATGTCACCCATCCTGAGTCAGCAAGTCACAAGGTCGGACACGTTCACTGCGATGCACCGCGCGATATGGCAAGAGGGTGGAATGGGGTTACTCTTGTATCACTCGACTTAAGATGGTGGTACTAGTGCTCGACATTCTAATGCCCAATAGATGACACCCTGCTGTCACCTCTATTGACAAAGACATAAGTTTCAAGAAGACATGTACTGGGACCGCGTCGAGCATCAGTACCACCATCTTATAGTCCGACAAGAAATTGTAGAAAATTATTAAGGGCTCTACTGCCTGCATACTGACTGCATTAAATTTTGTAGTTCCATTTTATTTTATTTCTACTATTTTATATGTACTACTTATATCTGTAGTAGGTGTTGTACATAGGTAGACATTGTAGACATTTAATTCCTATCCAAAACTTTAAGTCATTGTCATCAATGTCATCATATCATAATTTTGATCATTGTCAATTATGACAGACTGCTCGTGATTTCGTCTGCGTGTAATGATAAGTCCTTTCCTTTCCCAGGCCTCAAACTTTCTCCATACCATATTTCATCTAAATCGGTTCAGTGGGTTAAGCGTGATAGGAAAATTTTGGATAAGAACAGCGCACAACCGGGTGTTATGGAGATCCTTGCCTATGATCAGCGACCGCCTTCGGTTAATCTGACTTTGAACTTAATTAAACAGTAGCCATGAGTAGTTTGCGAATGAAAGATTCAAATGAAGTACTTCACTTGATGTCACTCTTTCATTCACTAGTTCAGCTCGGATTCATTTAGTTATTTACTTCAGCAGTTCAGTTTAAAAACCTTTTCATTTACTTGCTCATTCGCTTAGAGACTGACAAGGACACCATGTTAAACCCTCGATTCATAAATTAATTTATTTGATTGATTCAATATATCAGCGAATGAGAGAAATGAAACCAATACTTTTGATATAGATGGATCTGTTGATCTACTGAACTAAACTGCACTAGTGAACTAAAAGAGTGAAGTACTTCACAGCGTATAGTACGAAAGATGCATAATTATCAATCTTTTCTTTTCAGTGACACATTTTGCGCATATCTAAACAGACTGGAATATGCCCCCAAACAACATGGGGTGCAATGATAGGTAATGTCAGTTAGATTACGACCCCTCGGGTCATTTTAATTAGCCTAACCGACTCCACAGCCGGTCCGGGGGTCAGTGCTATATGGTAAACATGGCGTAAGGTCTGTGGGGTAACAGAAACATAGTTTATTTTACTCAGGGCAAGAGCAACAGTATGAGGATTCCCTACAAGAGGAAAGAGAAGAGTCGTGGAATGTATTGGGCCCCATATATTCCACGACTCTTCTCTTTCCGCACAAACTCTATCTTTGACGTCGATTGTACCTTGCCATCTGTCATACCGATACATTTTTTCTTGTCGTTTAGCGTTTGTCAATGTACAGTCACCTGCAATAATATGTTAGGTACTCTTCGAAGGCCGCAAAAATATGTGACACGTTCTTATACTCAGCTCTACAAATAAGAACGTGTCAGATATTTTTGCGGCCTTCGTTGTGTAACATAATTATTGCAGGTGACTGTACGATTATCATCATCCAAGGCTTGAAGAATAAAATAAAATACTTACCTATAAAATGCGTTATCTCGCGACTAGTAGTATAAGTATCTGCGTGACGACTACCTTCCCTTACATCAAAATGTCGTGTCGAAAACCCGGGATCCGAGCCCGCTAAACGGCCGCCCTAATCACAATCTCGGCGAATCCGAAACATTATACATCCCCTAATCTTCTACCTGCCTTTTTCACCCGCTTTTTACGGTCTGACCGCTATTATTTTGTCGTAAAATATTTATAGCAATAAAATTGTGATTGGAAGTCGACGCCGGTGAAGCTAAATAAAAAGGGAATGACATTTGACAGGTCGGGACGTATGACCTGACCCGGTTATTACCTCTAAGTTCTTTTAGTGCGCATTTCTAAATTTTAGTGTGTGGATCTGTTAGTGCGTAAGGTGGTGGTACTATTATATTGACAATGACTTAAGTTACAGTACCACCACCTCACTTAACCCCTGGAGCGCCCCAGAATTACCGTAGTATGGAACTCCTATACTAGTTACCAGCACACGTGTCTGTTTAGGGCGCTCCACGGGTTAAATCTAAATCGTTTCAAAGTGATGCAATGATAGCCTAAGCCTAGACGCACTCTACATGCATACACTCAAAATACATAATATCGACAATCCTGTTACCGGTTTTTTTGGCAACTTCCACCTTTCATAAACTTAATAGTTTTATCGTCGCCAAAGGGGTGGCAAAGGGTTGACACGTCGCGCGAGAAGTGACAAATGTCGCGTCATTATTATCATTATTTAGCGATCAACTGATCCATGATCCTCGATACGGTTTGTGTGTTGACACCTTTTTTGACCTCGTTAGGGATGGTTTAGAAGGAATTTGGGTTAAAGCGTGTTTTAAATGATTGAACCGTTACGTAAGTGGGTGAATCAACTTTTTTGTCACTGTCGCATGGGTCACTCTTGAAACAATGGTTTCCTGATATTTAAAATAACCAAACATATACTTACATTTCTTCTAACAAATTTTGTCAATGTTGTCGCCCTGGGAGACTGGACAGAATAACAACAAAACAAAGTTGATCCAACCAAGTTTATAAAAGTTATCATTTGAACTTACCTATATATACAATACTTTTATAAGCCTATAAGGAACCATGTACTTATTGTAAGAAGACCTCATTAGCAGGCATCTATATTTATCTACTAGGGTGGAGTAGGTAAATCTGCTTCTACATTTACCAATTACCAAAGTAGAGTGAGATACTTAAGTGAAAAAGTATAATTTTTGGTAGTTCCTTCTAGTATGTACTTACAAACTATTACCTATCTTAGGTTAGGAAGGTTAGCTGGAAGAGATCCGATATAGAGATAAGTTCGCTTTTGTACCTTTATTTCTGTAAATTTTATGTAAATCTGTGTTGTGTACAATAAAGTGATTACTTCTACTACTACTTATCTTATTAATCCTATTAAAACAAATTGATATATTTTATAGTTAAGGTTTTGAATTAGTAGGTAAGGTGGTATAAGGTTGAATACTAGGTATTATAAAAACCGGACAAGTGCGAGTCGGACTCGCCCACCGAGGGTTCCGTACTTTTTAGTATTTGTTGTTATAGCGGCAACATTCATGGCTATCACGGTTCATGAGATACAGCCTGGTGACAGACAGACAGACGGACGGACGGACGGACAGCGGAGTCTTAGTAATAGGGTCCCGTTTTTACCCTTTGGGTACGGAACCCTAAAAATACCCAATACGCGTGGAAGTAAATATAATGCAACTGCTTAAAAGTGACATCTAGTGATTGAATGGTAAACTGTGCTAAATAGCGCCATCTATCGCTGACTCCCTAAATTATTTAGGAAAGTAGTTTTCTACTTACACACGCCAGTTCGCTGTTAGGCTCGCTTGAGTACATTAAAAATAACGCCTCATCATCCCGCTAGATGGCATAAAAATAAAAACAAGCTAATTCCTATTAACGTTTTATTAAAATGCAAAACGTATAAATACAAAATTGTAATCATTCTATCATTCAGTCTCACGTAGGCAGATATTATCTAATTGGAACATTATATTAATCTTTCACTGACACTTATAACTGATCATAGATGGACCTTAAAGTCTTTTGAATAAGGTTGAAAATGGTCAGTTAACAGTGTAAGGTGGTACTACAACTAGGTAGGTTAGTATGAGAGACCCTTTTCTTCCATTTCGTCTCGAACCGCTTGAGGGTTGGGCCAGAAGAGCATAAGTAGCGTTGAGCCTAGAACAATTTAAATCAGCGATATTTGATAACATATACTTAGGTAAAACTTTAAACTCTCGCGTTTTGTACACATATTTAATTACACAAACGGGTCTACCGCGATATAATTTAATTGTTTTTACCTTAAATTCCGACTTTTCAGCTGAGTTGCACCAGTCTTTCCGTGACCACATCTGAGCTGGTGCAACTCAGCTGAAACGTCGGAATTTAAGGTAAAAACAATGACATTATATCGCGGTAGACCCGTTTGTGTAATTAAATATGTGTACTTACATATAGGTAGTAGTAGTAGCTAATACCTGCTAACCTAATATGATTTTACTGATAATTATGTATATCTATGTTTTTTTTCTCACAATCCTAACCGTACCTACCTAAGGTTCTTATATTGAAAAGCTACTATACCTATACCTACTTATAGCTGGTGAAATTGCTTCATAAAATAAATTAATCTTGATCTTCCACTGTAAGTAGGTAATAGTTATTTTCCCTTTGTATGTTCTATTTTACTTTTACTGCTCTATACCTGCCTGCTTTTTATTAAGTTCTACTAGTTCTGCGAATGGCACTTACCAGCACTAAAAGCCCCCATAGCAGTGAAAGCTAGCTCGCAGTGCGTGTGCAGTGTGGCTCCCAGCAAGTAGGCCCCCACGGCGGCGCCCAATCGCCCCACCATGTACATCACGCACATAGCCATAGCTCTGTAACAATAAGATTATGATTAATTATATAACGTCCGTCTATGCTAACTCTGCAGCGACATGAATAGAACAGAGGTGAAACAGAGTGAGGCAATGTCAAATTGTCATAAGTACCTATTTTTCTTCATGAAACTTGACATTGCGACACTTTGTCATTGAAAATGCTATGCATAGCTAGCTTGGTTATATGATCTGTGGCTTGGTCTAACTCCATGCTATCTAGTTTCACGAGTCCAAAGTTAGTCATCTAGCGAAAATTTGACCACTATTAGATAAGGTCTCACCTACTTACTACACTCTTTGATTAGTAGGCCGGTAGCAGCGCCCCCCTCGCGGTATATAGGCCGCCGCTATGGCCTTAAGAGCGACTTCTAGTTTCACGGGGCCAAGATTCGCCATCTACCGAATAATTTGACCATAATTAGGTCTCACCTTAGCGAAGTAGGGAACACGTCAACAGCTATGGCGGCTAATATGGATGCCGCGCAGCCTGCGCATAATGCTAGGATGAGTAGGTCGGTAGCAGCGCCCCCCTCGCGGCATATAGGCCGCTGCTATGGCCTTAAGAGCAACATCTAGTATCACAGCTCCGAAGTTAAGCGCCATCTGGAGAATAATTTGCCGACTATTCTTACCTTAGCGATGTAGGGAATACGTCAACAGCTATGGCGGCTAATATGGATGCCGCGCAGCCTGCGCATAATGCTAGGATGAGTAGGTCGGTAGCAGCGCCCCCCTCGCGGCATATAGGCCGCTGCTATGGCCTTAAGAGCAACATCTAGTATCACAGCTCCGAAGTTAAGCGCCATCTGGAGAATAATTTGCCGACTATTCTTACCTTAGCGATGTAGGGAATACGTCAACAGCTATGGCGGCTAATATGGATGCCGCGCAGCCTGCGCATAATGCTAGGATGAGTAGGTCGGTAGCAGCGCCCCCCTCGCGGCATATAGGCCGCTGCTATGGCCTTAAGAGCAACATCTAGTTTCACAGCTCCGAAGTTAAGCGCCATCTGGAGAATAATTTGCCGACTATTCTTACCTTAGCGATGTAGGGAATACGTCAACAGCTATGGCGGCTAATATGGATGCCGCGCAGCCTGCGCATAATGCTAGGATGAGTAGGTCGGTAGCAGCGCCCCCCTCGCGGCATATAGGCCGCTGCTATGGCCTTAAGAGCAACATCTAGTTTCACAGCTCCGAAGTTAAGCGCCATCTGGAGAATAATTTGCCGACTATTCTTACCTTAGCGATGTAGGGAATACGTCAACAGCTATGGCGGCTAATATGGATGCCGCGCAGCCTGCGCATAATGCTAGGATGAGTAGGTCGGTAGCAGCGCCCCCCTCGCGGCATATAGGCCGCTGCTATGGCCTTAAGAGCAACATCTAGTTTCACAGCTCCGAAGTTAAGCGCCATCTGGAGAATAATTTGCCGACTATTCTTACCTTAGCGATGTAGGGAATACGTCAACAGCTATGGCGGCTAATATGGATGCCGCGCAGCCTGCGCATAATGCTAGGATGAGTAGGTCGGTAGCAGCGCCCCCCTCGCGGCATATAGGCCGCTGCTATGGCCTTAAGAGCGACATCTAGTTTCACGGGTCCAAGGTCCGCTATCTAGCGAATAATTTGACCACTATTAGGTCTCACCTTAGCGAAGTAGGGAACACGTCAACAGCTATTGCGGCCAATATGGATGCCGCGCAGCCTGCGCATAATGCTAGGATGAGAAGGCCGGTAGCAGCGCCCCCTTGTGGCACATAGGCCGCTGCTATCGTCGCTAGGCCGCAGATGAACATGATACCATCTGTAATAAGATGGAATAATAGTTTTGTGATTTTCTTCCTAAAATAAACTTGGGAAAGAAGAAACATTACTTAATCCTTGACGCACGTAATTGCGACTATTGTGGGTTTCCGAGTATATTATCACTCAAAACAAAGTTTTTCTTACGAATATAGTATCGTATTCATACGGCCTCCAAGTGACATTCGAAATTTTCGAATCGAAAACCATTTATATATTTTCGCGCAATGACATTGGAGTTCAAACTGATTCTCACAACGCAGTAAGATATTTTTTTTTTCAATCTTATTCATGAAGATACATACCTACTAAATAAAGGCGATGTACGGCTATCATCTCAGCCATAAGACGTCCACTGCTGAACATAGGCCTCCCCCTTGGACCTCCATACGTGCCGGTTGGAAGCGACCCGCATCCAGCGTCTTCCGGCGACCTTAACAAGATCGTCTGTCCATCTTGTGGGTGGACGTCCTACGCTGCGCTTGCTAGTCCGTGGTCTCCACTCGAGCACTTTTCGACCCCATCGGCCATGGATTTTGACAATTAATGACCCCACAAATATATTTGAGTTGCACACAAACACAGAGTAGAACGAACTTATTGAGCCTTCTTCCCAACCTTATTTATGCCCAACCTTATTTATGAAGACTCCAATAGCAAGGCATGTGATAGCAAATACAGCATCTATAGTCATAGAGATAGTAGACCACCTACACAGATATGTTAAAGTTCTAGATAAATAAACAAAAGTAGGATGAACTTACTGTAAAGTGCTTTCTTGCCAACTTTATTGATAAAAACACCAATAGCAAGGTATGTGATGGCGAACACGGCCCCCATGGCCATGGAGATTGGAAACACCCCCACTGATATGTTGGGGTTGCACACCGCTTCCACATGCGATGCCAGGGCTTGCTGGAACATGAAATACAGGAAATTAAATTATAGGTACAAACTGCAACACTCTTAACTGTCCATCACCACACATTACCTGGCACATTAACTGGATCTTACGCCTTTAGTAATAAAAGGTTTACGAACTGTCAGTTAACAGTGTGGGCTTATATAAACTTTTAGTATAATAGGTACATTAGTTAACAGTTACTCACAGTTTTATTTAGAGCCTTCTGCGTAATGATCTCGCAGATAGAGATGCTCCTTTCACTGTCGTTTTGAAGGATGTTGTTGATAACTTCGGGCACCCACACGTAGAGGCCGCTTGCTCTGAAAAATGTACGTTGAAACCGTTATAGGACATTGCAAGAATTTCTTCGTTGACGCGCAACTAGTAAATGTCTGTAAGTCCCAAGAAACTTATTGTGGGTTAGGGTCGGGATTCTAACCAGCGCTATGATCAAAAGAAAGTTAACTTACAACAATCCTGACAGGATATAAAACACAAAGATATCTATGAGTCCATATCGTTGGTACAGGATAGTCATTCTTTTATGTATCATGTTAACACAGAGTGGTATGTACCTATCTAAATAATCTTTAAAATTAAACATACAGCATAAACACGGCGAACATAGATATGTGCGATATAAACACACAGCGCAGCAGCGGCGGTCGGAAGATGTGTGTAAAGTTCTTCAGAGCACCAGCGAACCCGCCCTTGAACGCCTCTGCGTCGCCGATGGTGGTAATTTTTTCTACCTGGAAAATAATATACCTACTTAGATATATCCGCGAAATAAGGTAGCATCACTGCTAAGCAAACTGCGGGGCAGTAACAATCGTATTCTGAATACTATAGCGGACAGCTTTGATTGTCCTATAATATTTGGATTAGTTAAGCTTGTTAAAACAAATTTAGAATGTAATGTTGTTAGAATGTAAGTTTTAAATTTAATATACATTAGAATTTACTAACATTTTTTTAAGATCTTTAAGACACTAACCAAAAAATGGATCTTGTTATCTGACAATAAAGAAATTTGTATTTGTATTAAGGGCCTTTTAAAGTCATATACTATGCACACTAATTACACAAATGTAATGTGCAAAAACATGCAAGGAAATGAAGGGTTGTACTGTACTGTATCCAACAGTGCGGCACCCACACTCTCACTTCCCCATATTAATTCATGGTCATCAGTCTTATATTTATATCAACCTAATTTTTTCCATTCGCTCCTTCAATTCCATGAATGGTAAATTAAAATAGTTTCTTACCGGATAATTATCAGCTCCAGTCCCGTGATTCCAAGAGTACATCTTAGCCAGGACAGGCAGCGCAGCCTCTGGGCCTTTAGAAGCCAGTATGAACCGTGGACTCTCAGGCAGTAAAGACAGGATCCCTGCTGCAGCCAGCCCTGGGACGCACCAGGACCACATGAACGCACGCCAGGAGCTTATCCTGATGCTGAGGAGGTGGAAGGACCATTTGCCGGGGATTATTACCCAGGCTAGACCTGAGGACAGCATAAAAGAAAACTGTTAGGTACTGTCAAAATGATGGTCCCCCGATTCATTATATCATCCCAAAGACGTCCACTGCTGGACTTTTCTACAACAACCTGTCGTATACCCCGCGATCTTAACCAGATCGTTGGACCATCTTGTTGTGGGACTAGTCCTGCTGTGTTTTCCGGTTCGCGGTTGCCACTCAAGAACCTGTCCGCCCTATTGGTCCTTCGAGGAATATGTCCCACCCACTTCCACTTAAGTCTGGCAACTCTCTGAGCTATGTTAACAACCTTGTTTCTCATCCGGATCAGACTCAAAGGATTTCATATAAAAAAGCAAGACAAATCAATTAGAATAGGAACTTACCAATAAGATGAACATCGAGCCTCACGCAATGGCGGCGGGACTTGGTGTGCATCTCGCCCAGGTACTACACTGTGGTACTGGAAGCTGACTCTGTAGAAGGGCTGTAGTAGACTTACCAGGTAAGATAATGAAGGAGAATGATTGAACACGGAGCCCCCAGCGATGGCAGCAGCTCGCCGAGAGTTGGCGTGCATCTCGCCGAGGTACTACACTGTGGCACTGGAGGCTGACACACTAGAAGGGCTGTAGTAGACTTACCAGGTAAGATAATGAAGGAGAATGAGATGAACACTGAGCTCCAAGCGATGGCAGCAGCCCGCCGAGAGTTGGCGTACATCTCGCCCAGGTACTACACTGTGGCACTGGAGGCTGACACTGTAGAAGGGCTGTAGTAGACTTACCAGGTAAGATAATGAAGGAGAATGATTGAACACGGAGCCCCAAGCGATGGCAGCAGCTCGCCGAGAGTTGGCATGCATCTCGCCCAGGTACTAGGTACACTGTGGCACTGGAGGCTGACACACTAGAAGGGCTGTAGTAGACTTTACCAGGTAAGATAATGAAGGAGAATGAGATGAACACTGAGCCCCAAGCGATGGCAACCGCCCGCCGAGAGTTAGCGTGCATCTCGCCCAGGTACTACACTGTCGCACTGGAGGCTGACACACTAGAAGGGCTGTAGTAGACTTACCAGGTAAGATAATGAAGGAGAATGAGATGAACACTGAGCCCCAAAAGATGGCGGCCGCCCGCCGAGAGTTGGCGTGCATTTCGCCCAGGTACTACACTGTGGCACTGGAGGCTGATACACTAGAAGGGCTGTAGTAGACTTACCAGGTAAGATAATGAAGGAGAATGAGATGAACACTGAGCCCCAAGCGATGGCAGCAGCTCGCCGAGAGTTGGCGTGCATCTCGCCCAGGTACGCGTACACCGTGGCACTGGAGGCTGATACACTGGAACGAAAAATTGTTGGCTGTATAGTTAGGAAATAGTTCGGCAAACCAACTTGTTAGTAGGTAACAAAAAGTCTTTCTGGCAAGCCAACTTTGGAGACGCAAAATGCAAAATTTGTATGTACATATAGCCATAATTAACCGTAGCACAGCAAACATAGGCCCAATACAAATGCCTTATCTTAAGAGGGGGCGTAAAGCCAGGAAATTAGAATGGAATACAAGATATAGCGCGCTGCGTGAAACTAGCAACGAAAGACACGCACATCGCGCGTGTTGCTGTTTTTTTTTTTGTTTATTTAGAACACAAACAGGCGTAATCAGCATAATATTACATACTATTGTACACAATTTACAGAGATAAATATAAATAACAAATAGACCTGGAGGTTCATTCGTAGGTATAAACAAAGTTAACAAGATAAACAACTAGTACATAGTTCCAGAATAATCATCATCATCATATATATAAAATTGAAAAACCAGAACGGGATAAAAAACGAGGGAAGAAGCGAGATGGCGCCTTACAAATTTCTAAAAAAGTTTTTGACACGTTTCTCGAATACGACGCACGTATGATAAGAAAAACCTGTTCAAATCAATTATCTACATATGGGAATAGAACTAGACCATAAAAACTATCGCTTCCGATGCGTATTTAATTTACAATAAGGAAAAGAAATTTTCATAACAATCTTCATCGGCTATTTCTCGGCAACTCTCGGTTGCTTTCGTTTGGCGGTGCTACAGATTAGACCAAATAATCCGTAAGTTAAAGTAAACTAAATTATTTTTGTCATGTTGGTATACAGGTATTTCTGAGTTTTTTTACACGACGAAAATAAAAAGTGCTGCCAACCTCAACCTTAGTCTTTAGAGCCCATACGAGTGATTTATGTCATATATGACTGATCATTCTTATCAATCAAAGTAATTACTATATTATTATTATCAATTTGTATTTTGTTGTTTTAAATTTATTTTTGAGTTATATTATTCAGATTGACTTTCACGGCTTCGGCAAACATCGCCATTCGTCCAGGGAACGGGCTGCCGAGATGGGCCAGAGAACCCATCAGTTTAAGGGATGGTGCCCGTAATAATGTGGGTGTGATAATTATACTTTAATGACTTTACAGATATAACCAATTCGGGAACTGTTTTCTCGCGTAATACGATGCGACTCGACCAGGTAGGATTTTTTCTTCTTGCTGAACAGTCACCATCAGATATATCGGAACGGCTGAGGTATTCACAAATATCTGAACAATGTAAATTATAATGTAGTTAAAGTGCATGCTCAGATATTTTGGAGCTCAAGGGTTGCTCAAGATCTGATCAACCTCGGCCATGGCGACTGGCGAGAGCTATCGCAAGACCGGGAAACATGGTGTGATCTGGTGTCGGAAGCCAGGACTCATTTTCGGTCGTTGCGTCACCGTAGCCGTCGTAAGTAATGTCAATATCCAGACAGGGAAATGGGGACTATTTACATTTGTATGAAAATGCGATTTATGGGCGGTGGTCGTACATATTCGTCTTAAGGCGGAAATTATTCTAATGAACGTGTTTGCAATTGGGCTTATAAAAATAAATAAAATTTTGGGTTAGCATTTGAATCACGCATTATTAGGGAGGGGCGGGGGGAAGGGTGGCATTTTATAGGGGTTGGTCACCCCTTTCAAATGACACCCGATTTGTGTCTAGGAGACGCGTAGTTTTTTTATACGTGTTTGAAGTTGCGTTCACAACACACCTGACTCGCTGTCAAAAACGAAATACAGTGCCAGAGTCACCGTTAGGTACGACGAAGAGCGAAGCGAGGAGGAGTGTTAGGTATCTTGCGTTCACAACACACCCGACTCGCTGTCAAAAAAGAAATACAGTGGTCAAAAACATGTATACGGACAAAGTGCTCACAAACATATATACGGACAAAGTGCTCAAAAATATGTATACAAAATTCCAAATTGGTTACCCTTTCGTACGCTTTGGTTGCATTACTGAACATAACCTCAAAAAATAAATAAAAATATTGTCGTGGTAATAACTATTGATTTCCTAACTTTGGGGATGGGTTCGGGGGGGGGGGGGGGTCCTACTGCCTCCCCCCTCCCTATAATGCGTAATTCAAATGCAACCCCATAATTTTATGTTGAAACAAATTTTAAATAAATACCTACGTAGATGAAAAAATACAATCTTGCCTTTTATCAAATCACATAATTTTTTGAGAAATTTGCGAAGTAAGTTATCCAAATATCGGTTACAAATAAGAAGTCCCTATCACAGTTATAAACCCTGGCAGCGTTATACATAATAATATCGGTATTTAACTAAACATAACACAAACTCTTTATTTCATTTACGCGAGCGGAGCTGCGGGCCCGTCTAGTAACATAATAATCACGGACAATAAAAACTTCATAGAAAATGCCACACAAAGAGATCCATAATTCATTAAAATATCGAATAGAAAAAGAAGAATTAAAATTTGCTACCTTAAGGCGCTCTTATACTCGAGTTTTACGTTTTCAAGGGGGTGAAGCAGACGCGTGGTAGATCGGGCAGGCGGGCGCCCCGCGCGGCGCACCGCACCATTCCCGCGCAGCACGTCTACGTCCTTATTCTAACGACATCGGTATTCTGAATTGTCAGTTCCGGGATTTTTAGTTCGGCAATTAATATTGAATAAGATTTATTAGTAAATTCGAATTTTGATGAGTACTTAATGAAATTAAAAACCGGACAAGCGCGAGTCTTACTAATAGGGTTCCGTTTTACCCTTTGGGTAGGGAACCCTAAAAATGGTAGGTAAGACGGTGAGGTCGGTGAGTGTACCTAAATAATTATTAATTATATACAATATGAGTGTATACTTGACTGGTCATGTTGTTGTAAAAATCGATTTCGACTGGCAAAACATATTATTTTTTGGCAACCGGGTTTTTTAACCTAATTAGACCCCGCTGAATCCGAAATTGCCGGTTGCTTGATCGAATTCTTGACTGGAAGTGAGATAGTTGAATTGATAGTTGTATTAAAGGTCCCTTTTTTTAGTTTTTCGTAAATAACTCTTAAACGGTGGCGCATAGCAAAATTTTTCTTAAACATAAGTAATCTGCATAAAATTGCCTACAAGAAAGATTCCGTACAATTTTTCGCTAGGATCAATATTCAAAGAGATATTAAGGCGGGAAAGTTAATTATAATCACTTTTCGAAGGTCTCTTTTTATTGTTTTTCGTAAATAACTCGTAAACGGTGGCCAATATAAAAAAAAATGTTAAACGTTAATAATCGACACAACATTTTCAATAAAAAAAGATTTAGTACATTTTTAGCAGGGATCAATATTTAAAAAGACAATAAAGAGGGAAAGTTAATTATAATAAATTCTAAGGTTCCTTGTTTTTATTTTTTTGTTAATAATTTGAAAAGTATGACTCATAGCAAAAACAAATTTCACACAAATAATAAACATAAAATTTCCTACAAGAAACATGTAGAACACTTTTCGCTAGGATCAATATTTAAAAAGACAAAGCATCCGGTAAGTCAATTATAATCAATTTTAAAGTCCCTTTTTAGTTTTTTGTAAATAACTCGTAAACGGTGTCTCATAGCAAAATAGGTTTTTATGAATAAATAATCTTCATAAAACATCTGAACACTTTTCTCTAGGATCAATATTTAAAACGATATTAAAGGAAGAAAGTTAATCACAATCAGTTCACAGGTCGCTTTTTTTCGTAAATAACTCGTAAACGGTGCCCCCGTTGCAAAAAAATATTATACATAAATATTGAACATAAAATTGTCCACAAAAAAGGTTTTGTACACTTTTTCGCTACGATCAATATTTAATGAGGTATTAAAGGGGGCAAGTTAATTATAATCAATTTCCAGGTCCCTATTTTAAGTTTTTCGTATATGACTCGTAAACGGTGACCCATAGCAAAATAGGTTCTTAATGTTAACTAACCCCCCTTGGCTAAAAAGTGGCCTCCATGTTTATAATTCATTTGTTTACGTAAGATGTCCGTCTTTGGGTCACGAATTTACATGTGTGTACCAAATTTCAATTGGTCCAGTACTTTTGAAGAAAATGGGCTGTGACAGACGGACAGACAGTCGCACGAGTGATCCTATAAGGGTTCCGTTTTTTCCTTTTGAGGTACGGGACCCTAAAAACTAAAAAAAGTGACATGTGAATTGATTATAATGAACTTTCTTCCTTTAATATCGTTTTAAATATTGATCCTAGAGAAAAGTGTTCAGATATTTTTTGCAGAAAATTTTATGTAGATTATTTATTCATAAAAACCTATTTTGCTATGGGACACCGTTTACGAGTTATTTACAAAAAACTAAAAAGGGACTTTAAAATTGATTGTAATTAACTTACCGGCTGCTTTGTCTTTTTAAATATTGATCCTAGCGAAAAGTGTTCTACATGTTTCTTGTAGGAAATTTTATGTTTATTATTTATGTGTAAGATTTGTTTTTGCTATATGTCATACTTTTAAAATTATTAACGAAAAAATAAAACCAGGGAACCTTAGAATTTATTATAATTAACTTTCCCTCTTTATTATCTTTTTAAATATTGATCCCTGCTAAAAATGTACTGAATCTTTTTTATTGAAAATTTTGTGTAGATTATTAGTTCATTTTTTTATATTGGCCACCGTTTACGAGTTATTTACGAAAAACTAAAAAAAGGGACCTTTAATATCACATATCTCACTTCCAGTCAAGAATTCGATCAAGCAACCGGCAAATTCGGATTCAGCGGGGTCTAATTATGTTAAAAAACCCGGTTGCCAAAAAGTAATATTTTTTGCCGGTAGAAATCGATTTTTACAAAAATGTGACCAGTCTAAATTATTCAATTTGATTAATTTTATAGCCTTTTAAAATATGTTTACACAATTTATCAATCGTGACTGAATTCCGGATTGGTTAGATGGGTGTGTGCCTTTGCTGCCCAACTTGATATAAAATGACAATATGACGGACGAATGTCTGAAATGTCACCGTATTTAAGAATTATTTTGCTTTTCTTCGTAAGTATGTTGAAAAACATTGTGTGTATAACATATTTGCATATTTATACGGTGATTACCCATTTTATGTAACGTCCGCTAAACTAGCACAGGTCCGACGCTGACAGTGGTCACGGGCGTACTGGCGTGAGGAATAGGCGCAAGGTATTGCCGCGTAGGGTGTAATTTAGTAGGCAAAATGTTGAATTCATCAAATGATGAATGAAAAAATTAACGTATCGATAAAAGGACAAGCAATAATGAAGATTTACTTAAAAGCTATCGACTGAAGTAAGTTTCATATACATTTTCGTCCTAGTACTTCTAACATAAGGAAATAAAGACAGTGTTAGGCATGTTTTCAACTTAAGATTCTATCGAGAAAATAATGAGCCGTCGTGTTTCTGACAAGCAATAACGTAGTTCAAGGACTGAAGTTATACATACTAGAAAATAATGCGTGAAATCCTTGTAAAAGTCTGTAAATATGGTGACAAAAAAGTGCATTTTACTACACACCGCGCCTTAAGTATTAATGGCGTTATTGACAAACGCGTTACTGGCCCGAATCAGTAACCTCAATAACTTTGAAAATGTTGGTATGTTTAAAATTTGGGTCGTCAGATCCCTCGGCTATAGCGGAACGAAGTCGCTGAACAAATGTTGGTCAGTTTGAGGAGTACAGCCTAGTTTAATTTTTTGCTCATATTACAGGACACACCCGGTATATCGTTTCCTTATGATTTTTTTCATTGGAGTTGCTACAATTATGTGTTAGCCCCCTCTTAAGTAAGTTCATAGTCACTTAGAATTATGTACTTATATGCAAATTTATGTGAATTATCCAACTACATAGCTACATATTTTCTAATTTTCTAATAGGTACATGTAAAACTAACTACAATTAATTACTACGTTCCTCGTTTTGCACGTGCGCGTCAACGTTCTGATATTATTGCATTGATGATACATATATTATTAATATTTACGTTATAGTATAGATAAGTAATCAGCGTCGATAACGCACTGTTGATGAAATGTTCATTAAACAAACCATTCAAAATAATGACCATTGTGGAATTGCGTAGTTAGAATGTAAATAACGATAGGGCACTATTATTCGTTTGAATATACTATAGTGTCATACAAACATGGGTTTAAGCTGACATATTTATGAACGGGTCTGCCTCGATATACCTACCTAATATCTTAATTTTAATAAAACAAATCAATTAAATCGCGGTAGACCCGTTCATATCACTAAATAATTAATCTTATTTTAGAAGAAAAGATTAACTTACAAACATCCTGTCAGGACCCTGAGCACAAACAGTGTCCACAGTTCCACACATCACTAGCGAAGGCGGAGGCCACAGAAAACACAGCAGATGCTAACATGGCTGGTAGCATAACTGCTCGTCGCCCAATGAACACCGACCGCAACGGGACGTATATTATTTTAGTAGAAAAGATTAACTTACATGTTTGTAAGTTGACAGGATGTTTCCTGTCAGGATCCTGAGCACAAACAGCGCTCACACATCACTAGCGAACGCTGAGGCTAGCGAAAACACAGCACATGCTATCATAGCTGGCGGCATGACCGCTCGTCGAAATATCTCTTTAACTATACCGCGTTTTAATCTTGTTTAAGAAGAAAAGATAAACTTACAAACATCCTGTCAGGATCCTGAGCACAAACAGCGTCCACACATCACTAGCGAACGCTGAGGCTATCGAAAATACAGCAGATGCTAACATGGCTGGTAACATGACTGCTCGCCGCCCAACGCGGTCGCCGAGGTAGCCCCATAGGAACGACGTCGATACTATACCTGGAATCGGAAATGCGTTTATTATTATTTAATGTTAGAAAATAAATTTAATACAACAGTCAGAATAATGTAAGTACATCATCATTCTCTTGCCCTTGTCCCATTCACTTGGGGTCGGCGCAGCATGTCTTTCTCTTCCACACCTCTCTGTCGCCCGTCATTTCATCATTCACTTGCGTTCGTTTCATATCATCTCTCACACAGTCCACCCACCTTTTCCTCGGTTTTCCTTTCCTCGTACTTCCCTCCACATTCATTCGTAATACCTTTCTCGTCACATGACTTTCATCCCTCCGCATCACATGCCCATACCATGCTAGGCGATTTGCCCTTACTTTTTCTGTTATGGGTGCAACTTTCAGGCTTCCTCTTATATACTCATTCCTTATCCTATCCATTCTCGTCACGCCACACATCCATCTTAACATTCGCATCTCCGCTACATGCAATCTCTTTTCATCCGTCACCTTTAGGGCCCAACACTCTGATCCATACATGACGACAGGTCTTATGACTGATTGACTGATTTATAAATTTTACCCTTCAACCGAGTAAGTACATATACAATAATAACTAATCTACAATGTACAATTTCTTATCATGTACCTATGATTTAATCAAACTATAGTTACAATTTATAATAGTTAGTTAGTTAGTGAGTTGGAGGGTGTATTTTATTTGTAGGTTTTTTTTTGTTTTTTATTCAATGTGTATTTTTAGAGTAAGTGAGATGACGAAGCCTGTTGCGGATTTTATCGTCGTAATAGTTACAAACATAATATAAAAATTTTACCTTCCAATAAAATTGATATTATGTTTCCTGAGACGTCCGAGGTGTTTATTGAGAGAGTTACGCCGCAGTCGGCCGATAGATGCCGCTAGCGTCTATGTAGTCGCTCCGCCTGACGCCGTGACGTAGATTCCGCTTCCCCACCTGCAAACAGAGCTGCACGCGCGCCTCGCTTCGCCGCCATTACATTGTTGAGGAGAAGTACCGTCGGTATAAAACGGGCTACCAGGAAGACATTACTTTCACCTCGGACGTCTCAGGAAACATAATATCAATTTTATTGGAAGGTAAAATTTTTATATTATGTGTTCCGTTCTACGTCCGAGGTGTTTATTGAGACCTGTTTATTATCTCCTGGTGGCGAATCAGCGGGCGCGCGAGCAATAGGGCTACACTTACTGGCTAGGAAAATAATACATACGCATAGTATTTGTAACATACATATGTAATCGCAGTAACTCAATATAATTATGTATTATAGGTAATTGGTAAATAATGTAACCCTAGGTTAGAATCAAACTTTAAATAAATTTGACAGAGACTTCTCAGTTGAGTTCGCGTCCGATCCGCGGATATCCCGGTGGTAGAAACGTCTAAAGGTAGATTCGTTTTGCCAATTAGCTTTAGCTAAAATATCATTGATTGGATATTTTTCCAGCCAGTTTAAGGATGATACCGCGGATCGAAAGCTACCCGGAGTTGATTCAATACCAGCCTCTGCTAAGAGACGTTTAAGCCAACCTCCAATCATCGTGGGCGAGGCAGGCTTGGATGGGGCTCTGGTTGATACAAATAAGTTAGAGCAGTGTTCCCTGACATTTTCTGTAATTTTAATAAGTTGACGTATCCAGAATACTGGGCTTATATTCTGTTCCGGTGCTTCTAGTAGAGTCCAGTCAGACTGTTGATAAGACTCATTATCAGATTTAGAGCCGAATTTTGGACGCAAAGTAATAGATTGAAGGTTATCTATGTAATATTCCCCGCTAGAGTATAGCAGGGTAAGGTCGTGGACCCTGCGACCCGATGCTAGTAGTAAAAGAGCGGCAGTTCTTCTAGATACGTCGTACAAGCTATTCAAGTCAGGACTAGAATTTTTAAGGTATTTTATTAGATGTCTCGCGTCCCAAACTGGTGGTTTAGGAGGCGGTGGTCTAGCTACCGATATTGCTTTTAAAATATTCTTAATCAGGGCGTTTGAGGAAAGCTTAGAGTCCGATAATGGTTCACACACAGCACTTATAACGGATTTATGAACTAGTATCGTCCGGTAAGCTAACTTATCTGTTAAAAATAGATGTGCGAGATACCTTGCTACATCATTGGGCGGAGGTACCTGGCAGTTGATCTGGTTTTTGGTACACCACGATGACCATTTTTTCCATATGGGTGTATAAGTTTTTATTGTAGAAGCACGCCAATGGGACATCAGTAGGTTTTTCTCCTGGTCCGACCAGCCCGGTGTCACAGCATCCCACCCGAAAGGAGCCAGGCCTCGATGCTTAAGTCGTTGACTTGTGGAGGAGGGCGGTTCGTCGATGTGTCTACTAGGACCGTCCGAAGATTGTGGACTTTCAATGGTCGCTTGACAGCTCTCTTCTTTAGGTCTGGTCTCCAGAAAGGTCTGTTCCACTTGGGTGCTATCACGATGAACAGGCCCGACGCGGTGTTGAGGTGATGTAGAACGCGAGGCAGGAGGCTGGGAGGTGGAAATATCCACGCCAGGTCGTAGTGCCAGTAGTTGCTGAATGCGTCGTGATAGCAGGCGTTCGAGTCGAGCGAATCGATTGAAACATACCGTGGCACGACGTGAGCGCTCTCGGAGGCGAAGAGGTCGATGGACGGGGTACCCCAGCGCGCGAAGATTTTCTCCGTGGCTTCTGGGCGCAGGTGCCATTCGGTTACAAAGTGTCCCCTTGACAGTCCGTCGGCCTCGGGGTTGTACCGACCTGGTAGGTAGTAAGGGGCCAGATTGACCCGTAGGCGGTCCGCTAGCGTTAGAAGTTTTCGCGTCAGCTGTAGGAGAGGAAGAGACTTGGTCCCGCCTTCGTTTTTTATGTATGCTACAACGGTCCGGTTGTCCGTCTGTAGCACCACCCGGGAATTCCTTAAGCTTTGGCTTTCTATTGACAGCGCAGCGAATACTGCGTATAGCTCTTTGAGGTTGCTGTGCCAATTCTTCTGTTGGTGGCTCCACGGACCGCATAACGGCTTTCCGTTGACGACTGCTCCCCACTGGTGGTCCGATGCGTCCGTGACTATAAAGTTCGTCGTTCTTACCTCCTCGTGAATGTGGGTCTGTTGAGTTGTGTTGTCGATCCACCATTGGAGATCCTGCCGAACTGCAGGCGGAAGACGAGGAGGGAGGTGACACGGGGCTTTCCGTAGCTGTCCGAGATATTGTTGGAGACTGCGACAGTGTAGCCTTCCTCTGTGGACCACGAAGTTCGCGAAGTTGAGACGGCCCAGGATACGTTGGGTCTTCTTCACCGTGAGCGACTCGGCAGCAAGACAGGCCTGCAGGTCGCGACGTAGAGCGCTTACTTTCTTTGCTGGCAGAGACCGGGAGTTGAATCGCGTGTTCCACGTGATGCCTAGGAACTCTATGATCTGAGTGGGTATCATGACGGACTTCTGGTAATTTATTTGCCAGCCCAAATTTATTAGGGTTGATTTGGCAATCAATACCTGCTCTAGAAGGGATTTCTTCGACTGGTTCGCTATTAGGAAATCGTCTAGGTAGACTACTACGCGAAGGCCACACGATCTCAGGAAGTGCGCTATCCAATTTGATAAGGTTGCGAATATTTTCGGAGCTACAGATATTCCGAACGGGAGACATGTCATCTGCATCAGCCGACCTTGATAGCTTATCCGAAGGAAGCATCTGTGTTGATCTAGAATAGGGACATGGTAGTATGCTTGGTTCAAGTCGAATTTGGCTAACCAGTCTCCGGTTTGTAGAAAGTTGTGCATGTGACAATGATTGAATAGTCTGAAGTGGGACGTTCTCATATACTGGTTCAGGGATTTTAGATTGAAAATAGTTCTTACTTTTCCGTTGCTCTTCCGCAGCAGGAAGAGGGGTGAAATGTAGCTGGGGGTGAGCGGAGCATGCTCTAGGACTCCCTCCCGGGTCATGTTTTCTATCTCTTCTGTCATTTGAGGAGATTCCGGAGTGCGAAACTTGTGAAGGACATCTTGTGTAGGTAAAATCAACGGGGGTTTTTTGATAAATGGGATTCGTACCGATGAAATCAAATCTAGAATTATATTCGGAGCTTTTAATTTTTTCCAACTGTTTCGGAAGTGTTGCAAACAACCAGCTGAAAATTCTCGGAAGTCATCTCCTGCGACGAGTGTCGCGGCGTCTCGAGCTATCTCCTCCTGACCCCTTCCTTTTAGACCCGGAGTCTCGAGCTTTTTTATGCGCGGCGGGCTTTTTGTCCGATTTTTGTTTATTAGCAGTGCGGCGAAAGGCCTTGTCTTTGGGGGACGGAGCCTGAGCAGGGGAGCGCTGGCGAGCGAAGGAGTTATGCGAGGGTTGTTTTCCCACCTTATCGATGCCACCGATCTTCTGCACGTATGCTGACAGTTTCTCCGGATTGAAGATGTATTCGTATGTAGGAGGGATCTTGTCTATGTCTTCTCTTACGTATTTATCCTTGATCGATCGCAGTAAATCAAACCTTCGCTCCGCTATGGCTTCGGCTCGCTTCCCGGAGACTATTTGTAAGATATCGTGAGAGATTACCTTGTAATTTGATTCATTGTCGAATAGGTCTTTGAGTTTATTATAGAGTGCGCCAGGCGATCCAGATTCCGGCGTGCCAGACCACTCGATTAAATTTTGTAGAGCCTCGTTGAGCGCTTCATTTTGCGCGATTACCGCATTGGAGAGCGCCGCGAAGCTTCGCTCCGATTGGGTTGCACGCGAGCCTCGCGAAGTCGAGGGACCCTCAAATCGACGCAGCTCCTCGTTGATCAGCACCTCGGTGAAGCCCGGGGACGCTATGTACTTCTTCTGAGTGTCCGCGTAACGTACCGCTTTCCATTCTGGGCAGTCGAGGCGCGATAGAGCACAGCTCCTCGCGAGCCGTTCCGCATTCGCCTTGGCAACGAGGGGCTCCTTGATCGAGACCGAGAGATCAGCGATCTGCTCGTGTTGTGTCGCAGCTACCGGCACGGGCGCGCGCGCGCCAATCGGGACCACGCGGACCGGGAGCGCCGGCAGCGTGCCGCGCGGGACCGCGGCCGGCGGCGGCGCGGAGGACAGGATCAGCGTAGTCGCCGGCGTCGTCATGGTGGACGGTTTTATAAAATTTAACGAATCCGAACGTTGTAGGCCACTTTAGATAAACGAATAACTTGAACGGAAGTTCTAATAACCACTATAGATAGATAGAAATTAAATGAATTAACTTTTCACGTAACCATGCTGCAAAAAATACCAACGAAATATACGGACCTTCGGCTAAGACGGTCGACGCAACAATGAAATGGCGGCGAAGCGAGGCGCGCGTGCAGCTCTGTTTGCAGGTGGGGAAGCGGAATCTACGTCACGGCGTCAGGCGGAGCGACTACATAGACGCTAGCGGCATCTATCGGCCGACTGCGGCGTAACTCTCTCAATAAACACCTCGGACGTAGAACGGAACACATAATATGCTATAAAGAACTAGAAGTAAAACTAAACCTAAACTAACCTATACTAAGCCTACTAACTACCTACTCGAACAACCCACCCCGCATCGCTCCCGGCGAAAAGGTGCCCATCACGCTAGCCGCGTTTCCGCGTTGAATCGCGATAGACAACCTCTGCGCTAGGAACGACCCGGAGCGGGGGTCGAGACCCCTCTGCTGCAGGCGACGCCCCAGCAGCTCCCCAAGAAAGGTTTTCGCCTCCAAAAGTTAAGAGCAGTCTAAAAATGGATCAAACACATTTTAGAAAAAAAGGTAATTTCTGTGGACAGTACAATAATAGTTAAATATTAGCTTTAGATTCCCTTAACTTTGCTAATGTCTACAGGAAAGACGCCACCGAGTTTAGCGTACTAATAATACCTATGTAATTGTGCTCAAATCTATTAATAATTTTCCAAATCGAAAGATCAAGATTGTTGTTGATTGTTGACCAAAGTTGATTACATGTGTGTTCTAGGCACCGCTTTCAAATTTCTCTGGCCTTAGAACTAGTTTGATAGGCGTAAGCCCATAGTCGGTTATAAATTGTATCTATTAATTTTCAATTTCTACCCGTAAATCGACGTTCCAAGAAGGGAAACTTTCATCGAAATAGAAAATCTCTTTATATCTAAATACCTGCTTTCGAAGGTTATCTTATAGGTATCTATACATATAATAAAGCTGAAGAGGGTCGAAAGTCTGTACATGGAAGATATTCGAAAAAAAGTTGGCTGGGGATACTTAGAATCGATAACAGAACACGTTCCAACAGTTTTTAGAATTTTTGTCTGTTTGTCTGTTTGTCTGTTTATCTGTTTATCTGTTTGTCTGTTTATTTGAACGCGCATCACGTGAAAACGGCTGAACGGATTTTGATGCAAACTTTACTAATCTGTCAAGAACATCCCCGGCCAGGTTATAGGCTATAAAAATTCAACCCCTAAAAGGGGGGGGTAGCCACAACACTCGATTGACTTAAGACGAAACGGGAGCTGAGCTAAAAGTCAATTTTGAGATTTCAAGCTGAATATACCCGTCGCTCTGACGGGGCGTGAGAGACTGTATTTGTGTGTGTAATGCACGCACACAGATGCGTACGCTTGCACCCGCGCGCGCCTCATTGCCGACAATTTGCAATGTTATTTTTCGTGCGTTACTGCCACGAGGCGTTCACTTATTACTTACTGTGTTGCGATTGAATTTTTTGACCCGGCTTACGTTTACGGAACTCGATAATCTTTCTACTACTGTGACTTGGCTTTGTTTACTTGACTTTGCTGATCAGCTTATTGTTTTGGACTCCGTGAGTTGTGGTCACCTATTGGACCGCACGCAATTCATCTACCTTTATTCAAGTAATTAAGCGTAATTAGCCGAAACCTTTATAAGAGTGTAATTCATAAGAAGTACATAAGATATAATTTATGTACTGGTTTGCTGTTAGCTTTTAATTGTATCACTTTACATATATGTTACTCAAATAACTAACACGGTTACACTGTTGTAAGAACAGTAGGCCTTATTATACCTACTATAGGCCTTATTACCTCCTAGTACCTAAGTAGTACTAGTACTACTACGGAAATTGATTCAAAGACTCAAGACTGACTTAAGTGGCAGTAGGGTGTAGGGTTTTTTCTAGGCTTAATGAGTTCGCTGAAGCTTATTTTTTATACTTAGCGCACAGAACCACTAGTTTAACAGTATCAGCTCTAACCACATGTCACCATTTTGTCCTTTACGTAACAAACTCAGGGGCCCAGAATATCCGATGTACCTATCAAATCAAGGTTCTGTACCAAATAAGGCCCGGTTATTATAGTTTGTTATTTTTTAGCATTAGAAAGAAGGTAAACAATCATGACGTGTCTTTTTATTAATAATTATTGAAAAACGCTTTCAAAAATTAGTTTATATTACTTATGAAAGCAAAAGAGTATAAAAAAGTATATGATTAATACATACATACATACATACATACAATCACGCCTATTTCCCGGAGGGGTAGGCAGAGACCACGGATTTCCACTTGCTACGATCCTGACATACCACTTTCGCTTCCTTCACATTCATAACATTCCTCATACACGCTCGCCGGTTTAGGGTGCTCTTGCTCATTAATATGATTAATATGATTTATAATTCTAACATATTTGCTATGACTTATTTTTCAATGGTAATTTTTAATAAGACATGTCAAAATCTGTTACCGTAATGCAAAAACTAGGGTTCCGTACATAAGTCCGACTCACGCTTGACTGCACATTTCTAATAGGTTTTCCTGTCATCTATAGGTAAAGAACTATTTTGTGTATTTTTCAATATTTTAGACCCAGTAGTTTCGGAGATAAAAGGGGGTGAATGGTCATTTTTTGGCTGTTTTCTTAAATAATTTCGAACCTATGTATTTTAAAATTATAAAAAAAACATTTCCATCTTTAGGTCACTAATTTACATATGTGTACCAAATTTCAACTTAATTGGTCCAGTAGTTTCCGAGAAAATAGGCTGTGACAGACGGACAGACAGACAGACGCACGAGTGATCCTATAAGGGTTCCGTTTTTTCCTTTTGAGGTACGGAACCCTAAAAACGAACTTTAAGCGTGCTAACTTTCAAAATTTCATTTTTTATAAGATAGTATAAGTAGATGGGCAAAAATTTTGCGTCCATGTCCACCAGTGAGTAAGTGATTGAGATACCTAAACATTTAACTTTATAATGTAAAATGATATAATTTACTAACCTACTCGTTTAATTTCAGGTAGGTTGAATAAGGAACCAAGTAACCATGGGGAGGGGCAGTATTTACTAACATTTTCTTTTTGGGTCTTCAGAGTGTATCGTTTCCTTTTTTTTGCACATATTACACTTAAATATATATTCTCTGTGTAAACCCTAACGTCTTTCAATGACAAAGGCAAGATCAGCAAATGTACAATTTGTATGATCGTGCCTGATATTTGAGATCACAGAAAATAAATATTTTAAATCCACTATTCTGCGACCTTCTAAAATTTTGTTTTATCATGATTCATGATCAAAAAGCTCGGATTCAATAGTCATATCAAACGTCGATTATGCAGTTGATGATGAGCTTACATTTTCTACCATTGGTGCTGCAAATGCATCAACCGGTGGCGATAAACTTTGCCCTCTTGTAAAACAAATTACTATTGTGATTGTGTCCAGCAAAAGGCCAAAATTCGGTTTACTTTCCTGTTTAAAATATTACTAATTTATTCATATTTCAGATTAGGTACATAGGTAACTGTCTGAATGTTACAATGCCAGCTGGCAAATTCTATCACATTTGTTTGTTTGGTAGTCATGGTAACATTCACTTTCATTGATATCCTTATTAAGATCTGTATCTTATTATCCAGACCTTAAAATATTGCCACCGTTGCCCTTTAAAAAAACACTGTTTAAATAATTGGCTACTCAAACAATGCTTCTATAGTATAAATAATGACTACACAAAAATGGGTAGTATTGTATATAATGCACGAAATAAGGCCCGATTCTTAAGCGGGTTTAAATTTTGAGGCCATGTCCGCTAATACTATAGACAAAATATCAAGTTTAATAAACACAAAAAAAAAACATTGATGGGCCTTATTTTATAATTTAGGCCTTACTTTGTAATTTAAAGTAGAGTTAGGCCAAGAAAAATCTATAGCGATTTTGATAGAACACGCAGTGCAAGTATTATTTCAAACGTCGCTTCTATGAAATTATGACATATAAATAACACTTAACAAAATTGCTGTAGACTTTTCTTGGTCTGACTCTAAAATATTCTTTATTACACCACAAACATAAAAACAAATTTAAAAAAAACCGGCGAAGTGCAAGTCGGACTCGCACACGAAGGGTTCCGTACCATTATTTATAAAAACGGTCACCCATCCAAGTACTGACCCCGCCCGACGTTGCTTAACTTCGGTCAAAAATCACGTTTGTTGTATGGGAGGCCCCACTAAAATTTTTATTTTATCCTGTTTTTAGTATTTGTTGTTATAGCGGCAACAGAAATAAATCATCTGTGATAATTTCAACTGTCTAGCTATCACGGTTCGTGAGATACAGCCTGGTGACAGACGGACGGACGAACAGCGGAATCTTAGTAATAGGGTCCCGTGTTTTACCCTTTGGGTACGGAACCCTAAAACCGATTTACAATGTAGATAAAGGTAGCAACAGGCGGTCTTATCGCTGTTAGTTCTTATTCTTCGTTTGTTTAGCATTAGAGTGAAGGTGACGTGTCTTTTTTAAGCATGCAATCGTATAATTATTTAGCTTTTTTTGTAATAGTTATGTACTTAGTGGTTAATATTAGTATTTACTATTTTTTTTTCAATAATGCTAAAAAACGAAGTATAGACATGACAACCAAATATTAACGCCATTGTAGGGCAGGATATACAGAACATGAATCATTTGTACTGTCACGCTCCGTGATTGTTGAGCCATTTAGGGTTCTAGCTAAATTGGACATTCCATAGAGCACGAGTAAGTATGGATAGCGGTGGTGGCCGAGTGGATATGACGTCCGACTTTCAATCCGGAGGTCGCGGGTTCAAATCCTGGCTCGTACCAATGAGTTTTTCGGAACTTATGTACGAAATATCATTTGATATTTACCACTAGCTTTTCGGTGAAGGAAAACATCGTGAGGAAACCTGCATACATCTGCGAAGAAATTCAAAGGTGTATGTGAAGTCCCCAATCCGCATTGGGCTAGCGTGGGGACTTATAGCCCAAGCCCTCTCGCGCATGAGAGGAGGCCTGTGCCCAGCAGTGGGACGTATATAGGCTGAAATGATGATGAATGATGAAGTATGGAACAACCAATTCAGCTAGGACCCTAAATTGCTCGACAATTACGAAGCGTGCCTGTAGGTACCTAAAAATTTTGTTAACCCATTTTAACCATGCAATAAAATATTTTTGATTATGATTTCTAATTTGAAATATTAGAATCAAAAAGTTCATAATAGATTGTATATCATAACTACAAAAATGTGTTCCCTACTCTCAACCCAAAACCCCTTGTATCTTAGGATCTAGATATTTTCACACAAGACGGTTTATCGATAACTTCTTACATCATTAGATTATCGACATTAAATGTCGACTATTGCCCATCACTTTTCTGGCTGTGTACGTATTTAGAAACTTGACTCCGCCCCTAAAATTAGTGCGATAGGGACAACTGCAGCTGAGGCGAAAAATCCTGCGTAAAAATGACAAAAATCGAGGTTTCGTAGTCCTCTTTTTCCTCCCCCAAAACTTAACCAATCGTAACCAAATTTGGAAATCTAAATGATTATGAAATTATCTGTGTCGGACCGTTTTGCTTTTTTGGCTAATTGATATCAGTTTTGAATACCACGCCTCTCATTGCGGCATAGTCTATTAGGCCATTTTGGCCGTTTTTGAAGGGCTCTAGCGCCTTAAAAAACAAAAATATCAAAAAAAGCAAAACGGTCCGACACAGATATTGACAATATTAATCTGTGTTGAAAAAATCATTGCTCTAGCTTCAAAAACCACGGAGGAAAACGAGGACTACGTTTGTATGGAGGAATGACCACTCCTGTTGGCTCTTAAGTTTGCCCCTGAATCTTATGGCGCTACTTAGGAAGGAGGGGCAAACTTTTTTCAAATATGTGCTACCACTATAGATTACCCTGGTAAACTAACAGATGCCGCTGAATTTAATACGTGATGACATGAATAAGCCACCGAGGAAGGATTTAATTAAGGAGTTAATTAACTCTAAGTTTAGAAGAGGGGGTATGGATATCAACAAATTTAATTGAATAATTATGTTGATTTAATAATACAACAAAATTAAACGACAGTAAATTAATTGCCCCTCATTGCACATTGCCATCTTTTGGGGAACTGAGTAAACATTAAGTAATCAAGAAAACTAAAAATGAGTTTACATAGTTACGTAGTGGTAAAATAAACACACATATCAAAACGCGTATAATTGCATAATTATTTAAAATTATAAATTTTCTCCGTCATGAATTATACCTAATCGTAATTATATCGCATCCATATCAAATCCATATTCATACGTATCGCCGGCCACGAAGGTGGATACTTTGAAAAAAAAAGCATTGACCTCTGGCATTTGCAATGCCGGATTAGCCCTTTTACGCAAAATAAGCACTTGCTTCGCTCGCGATTTCAATAACTTTCTAAGGCATGATAAAGGTGACATTCGGGTGGCGACTGCAGCAGTATTACTCTGTTGCAAATTTACTGCTGCAGCACTGTCAATTTTCGTGATAAAATGATGTGACTGATTTCCATACTAAAAGTAAAAATGTACAACTGTCTATCAAATTGCGTTTTATATCGAAAAATTTTGCAGCTGCAGCACTGTCAATTTTCGTGATAAAATGATGTGACTGATTTCCATACTAAAAGTAAAAATGTACAACTGTCTATTAAATTGCGTTTTTTATATCGAAAAATTTTCGCGCTCGCTTCGCTCGCGTTTTCAATAACTTCCTAAAATATGATAAAGGTGACATTCGGGTGGCAACTGCAGCAGCATTATTCTGTTGCAACGTTACTGCTGCAGCACTGTCAATTTTCGTGATAAAATGATGTGACTGATTTCCATACTAAAAGTTAAAATGTACAACTGTCTATCAAATTGCGTTTTTTATATCGAAAAATTTTCGCGCTCGCTTCGCTCGCGTTTTCAATAACTTCCTAAGATATGATAAAGGTGACATTCGGGTGGCAACTGCAGCAGCATTATTCTGTTGCAACGTTACTGCTGCAGCACTGTCAATTTTCGTGATAAAATTATGTGACTGATTTCCATACTAAAAGTAAAAATGTACAACTGTCTATCAAATTGCGTTTTTTATATCGAAAATTTTTCGCGCACCCTTCGCTCGCGTTTTCAATTACTTCATAAGGTATGATAAAGGTGACATTCGGGTGGCGACTGCAGCACCATTATTCTGTTGCAACGTTACTGCTGCAGC